>NC_134864.1:303437-606875 GCF_049852395.1 Peromyscus maniculatus bairdii
GTGCCATGCAAGGAAAACACTCTGTTTTAGAGAAAATAGCATTCTTGCATTCTACTGTGTTTGCTATAGGGCCCGTATAATGAGCTAGCTCAGAACAAAAGAATTGTGCTTCCTACACAAACGGGGCATATCTAGTTCAACTCAGTATTGGAAACTGAGTTAAAAAGGAGCTTCTCTTCAGTCCAATACACTGTACATGCTGGGAACAGACGCGAATGCTATTTGCACTGTATATGGCCAGAATAGCACAAGAGTGCTCCTCTTAGCCTGAATGAACACTTGCTGCTAGAACTTGAATCTCAACGTGATTCAACTCCGTTTAGGAAGTTTAATTGAACCCTATTGTGCCATGCAAAAAAGCACTCTGTTTTAGAGAAAATAGCATTCTTGCACTCTACTGTGTTTGCTATAGGGCCCGTACAGTGAGCTAGCTCAGAACAAAAGAACTGTGCTTCCTACACAAACGCGGCATATCTAGTTCAACTCAGTATTGGAAACTGAGTAAAACAGGAGCTTCTCTTCAGTCCAATACACTGTACTGGCTGGGGACAGACGCGAATAGTATTTGCACTGTGTATGGCCAGAATAGCACAAGAGTGCTGTTCTTAGCCTGAATGACCACTTGCTGCTAGAACTTGAATCTCAACGTGATTCAACTCCGTTTAGGAAGTTTAATTGAACTCTAGTGTGCCATGCAAGGAAAACACTCTGTTTTAGAGAAAATAGCATTCTTGCACTCTACTGTGTTTGCTATAGGGCCCGTACAATGAGCTAGCTCAAAACAAAAGAACTGTGCTTCCTACACAAATGGGGCATATCTAGTTCAACTCAGTATTGGAAACTGAGTAAAACAGCAGCTTCTCTTCAGTCCAATACACTGTACTGGCTGGGAACAGACGCGAATACTATTTGCACTGTGTATGGCCAGAATCGCACAATAGTGCTGTTCTTAGCCTCAGTGAACACTTGTTGCTAGAACTTGAATCTCAACGTGATTCAACTCCGTTTAGGAAGTTTAATTGAACCCTAATGTGCCATGCAAGAAAAACACTCTGTTTTAGAGAAAATAGCATTCTTGCAATCTACTGTGTTTGCTATAGGGCCCGTAAAGTGAGCTAGCTCAGAACAAAAGAACTGTGCTTCCTACACAAACGGGGCATATCTAGTTCAACTCAGTATTGGAAACTGAGTAAAATAGGACTTCTCTTCAGTCCAATACACTGTACTGGCTGGGAACAGAGGCGAATGCTATTTGCACTGTGTATGGCCAGAATAGCACAAGAGTGCTGTTCTTAGCCTGAATGACCACTTGCTGCTAGAACTTGAATCTCAACGTTATTCAACTCCGTTTAGGAAGTTTAATTGAACTCTAGTGTGCCATGCAAGGAAAACACTCTGTTTTAGAGAAAATAGCATTCTTGCACTCTACTGTGTTTGCTATAGGGCCCATACAATGAGCTAGCTCAGAACAAAAGAACTGTGCTTCCTACACAAACGGGGCATATCTAGTTCAACTCAGTATTGGAAACTGAGTAAAACAGGAGCTTCTCTTCAGTCCAATACACTTTACTAGCTGTGAACAGACGCGAATGCTATTTGCACTGTGTATGGCCAGAATAGCACAAGAGTGCTGTTCTTAGCCTGAATGAACACTTGCTGCTAGAACTTGAATCTCAACGTGATTCAACTCCGTTTAGGAAGTTTAATTGAACTCTAGTGTGCCATGCAAGGAAAACACTCTGTTTTAGAGAAAATAGCATTCTTGCATTCTACTGTGTTTGCTATAGGGCCCGTACAATGAGCTAGCTCAGAACAAAAGAACTGTGCTTCCTACACAAACGGGGCATATCTAGTTCAACTCAGTATTGGAAACTGAGTAAAACAGGACTTCTCTTCAGTCCAATACACTGTACTGGCTGAACAGACGCGAATAATACTTGCACTGTGTATGGCCAGAATAGCACAAGAGTGCTATTCTTAGCCTGAATGACCACTTGCTGCTAGAACTTGAATCTCAACGTGATTCAACTCCGTTTAGGAAGTTTAATGGAACTCTAGTGTGCCATGCAAGGAAAACACTCTGTTTTAGAGAAAATAGCATTCTTGCACTCTACTGTGTTTGCTATAGGGCCCGTACAATGAGCTAGCTCAGAACAAAGAATTGTGCTTCCTACACAAACGGTGCATATCTAGTTCAACTCAGTATTGGAAACTGAGTAAAACAGGAGCTTCTCTTCAGTCCAATACACTGTACTGGCTGGGAACAGACTCGAATGCTATTTGCACTGTGTATGGCCAGAATAGCACAAGAGGGCTGTTCTTAGCCTGAATGAACACTTGCTGCTAGAACTTGAATCTCAACGTGATTCAACTCCGTTTAGGAAGTTTAATTGAACCCTAGTGTGCCATGCAAAGAAAACACTCTGTTTTAGAGAAAATAGCATTCTTGCACTCTACTGTGTTTGCTATAGGGCCCGTACAGTGAGCTAGCTCAGAACAAAAGAACTGTGCTTCCTACACAAACGCGGCATATCTAGTTCAACTCAGTATTGGAAACTGAGTAAAACAGGAGTTTCTCTTCAGTCCAATACACTGTACTGGCTGGGAACAGACGCGAATACTATTTGCACTGTGTATGGCCAGAATAGCACAAGAGTGCTCTTCTTAGCCTGAATGACCACTTGCTGCTAGAACTTGAATCTCAACGTGATTCAACTCCGTTTAGGAAGTTTAATTGAACTCTAGTGTGCCATGCAAGGAAAACACTCTGTTTTAGAGAAAATAGCATTCTTGCACTCTACTGTGCTTGCTATAGGGCCCATACAATGAGCTAGCTCAGAACAAAAGAACTGTGCTTCCTACACAAACGGGGCATATCTAGTTCAACTCAGTATTGGAAACTGAGTAAAACAGGAGCTTCTCTTCAGTCCAATACACTTTACTAGCTGGGAACAGACGCGAATGCTATTTGCACTGTGTATGGCCAGAATAGCACAAGAGTGCTGTTCTTAGCCTGAATGACCACTTGCTGCTAGAACTTGAATCTCACCGTGATTCAACTCCGTTTAGGAAGTTTAATTGAACTCTAGTGTGCCATGCAAGGAAAACACTCTGTTTTAGAGAAAATAGCATTCTTGCATTCTACTGTGTTTGCTATAGGGCCCGTACAATGAGCTAGCTCAGAACAAAAGAACTGTGCTTCCTACACAAACGGGGCATATCTAGTTCAACTCAGTATTGGAAACTGAGTTAAACAGGAGCTTCTCTTCAGTCCAATACACTGTACATGCTGGGAACAGACGCGAATGCTATTTGCACTGTATATGGCCAGAATAGCACAAGAGTGCTCTTCTTAGCCTGAATGACCACTTGCTGCTAGAACTTGAATCTCAACGTGATTCAACTCCGTTTAGGAAGTTTAATTGAACTCTAGTGTGCCATGCAAGGAAAACACTCTGTTTTAGAGAAAATAGCATTCTTGCACTCTACTGTGTTTGCTATAGGGCCCATACAATGAGCTAGCTCAGAACAAAAGAACTGTGCTTCCTACACAAACGGGGCATATCTAGTTCAACTCAGTATTGGAAACTGAGTAAAACAGGAGCTTCTCTTCAGTCCAATACACTTTACTAGCTGGGAACAGACGCGAATGCTATTTGCACTGTGTATGGCCAGAATAGCACAAGAGTGCTGTTCTTAGCCTGAATGACCACTTGCTGCTAGAACTTGAATCTCAACGTGATTCAACTCCGTTTAGGAAGTTTAATTGAACTCTAGTGTGCCATGCAAGGAAAACACTCTGTTTTAGAGAAAATAGCATTCTTGCATTCTACTGTGTTTGCTATAGGGCCCGTACAATGAGCTAGCTCAGAACAAAAGAACTGTGCTTCCTACACAAACGGGGCATATCTAGTTCAACTCAGTATTGGAAACTGAGTGAAACAGGACTTCTCTTCAGTCCAATACACTGTACTGGCTGAACAGACGCGAATAATACTTGCACTGTGTATGGCCAGAATAGCACAAGAGTGCTATTCTTAGCCTGAATGACCACTTGCTGCTAGAACTTGAATCTCAACGTGATTCAACTCCGTTTAGGAAGTTTAATGGAACTCTAGTGTGCCATGCAAGGAAAACACTCTGTTTTAGAGAAAATAGCATTCTTGCACTCTACTGTGTTTGCTATAGGGCCCGTACAATGAGCTAGCTCAGAACAAAGAATTGTGCTTCCTACACAAACGGTGCATATCTAGTTCAACTCAGTATTGGAAACTGAGTAAAACAGGAGCTTCTCTTCAGTCCAATACACTGTACTGGCTGGGAACAGACTCGAATGCTATTTGCACTGTGTATGGCCAGAATAGCACAAGAGGGCTGTTCTTAGCCTGAATGAACACTTGCTGCTAGAACTTGAATCTCAACGTGATTCAACTCCGTTTAGGAAGTTTAATTGAACCCTAATGTGCCATGCAAGAAAAACACTCTGTTTTAGAGAAAATAGCATTCTTGCAATCTACTGTGTTTGCTATAGGGCCCGTAAAGTGAGCTAGCTCAGAACAAAAGAACTGTGCTTCCTACACAAACGGGGCATATCTAGTTCAACTCAGTATTGGAAACTGAGTAAAATAGGACTTCTCTTCAGTCCAATACACTGTACTGGCTGGGAACAGAGGCGAATACTACTTGCACTGTGTATGGCCAGAATAGCACAAGAGTGCTGTTCTTAGCCTGAATGACCACTTGCTGCTAGAACTTGAATCTCAACGTTATTCAACTCCGTTTAGGAAGTTTAATTGAACTCTAGTGTGCCATGCAAGGAAAACACTCTGTTTTAGAGAAAATAGCATTCTTGCACTCTACTGTGTTTGCTATAGGGCCCGTACAATGAGCTAGCTCAGAACAAAGAACTGTGCTTCCTACACAAACGGGGCATATCTAGTTCAACTCAGTATTGGAAACTGAGTAAAACAGGAGCTTCTCTTCAGTCCAATACACTGTACATGCTGGGAACAGACGCGAATGCTATTTGCACTGTGTATGGCCAGAATAGCACAAGAGTGCTCCTCTTAGCCTGAATGAACACTTGCTGCTAGAACTTGAATCTCAACGTGATTCAACTCCATTTAGGAAGTTTAATTGAACCCTAGTGTGCCATGCAAACAAAACACTCTGTTTTAGAGAAAATAGCATTCTTGCAATCTACTGTGTTTGCTATAGGGCCCGTAAAGTGAGCTAGCTCAGAACAAAAGAACTGTGCTTCCTACACAAACGCGGCATATCTAGTTCAACTCAGTATTGGAAACTGAGTAAAACAGGAGCTTCTCTTCAGTCCAATACACTGGTCTGGCTGGGAACAGACGCGAATACTATTTGCATTGTGTATGGCCAGAATAGCACAAGAGTGCTGTTCTTAGCCTGAATGACCACTTGCTGCTAGAACTTGAATCTCAACGTGATTCAACTCCGTTTAGGAAGTTTAATTGAACTCTAGTGTGCCATGCAAGGAAAACACTCTGTTTTAGAGAAAAGAGCATTCTTGCACTCTACTGTGTTTGCTATAGGGCCCGTACAATGAGCTAGCTCAGAACAAAAGAACTGTGCTTCCTACACAAACGGAGCATATCTAGTTCATCTCAGTATTCGAAACTGAGTAAAACAGGAGCTTCTCTTCAGTCCAATACACTGTACTGGCTGGGAACAGACGCGAATACTATTTGCACTGTGTATGGCCAGAATACCACAAGAGTGCTGTTCTTAGCCTGAATGACCACTTGCTGCTAGAACTTGAATCTCAACGTGATTCAACTCCGTTTAGGAAGTTTAATTGAACTCTAGTGTGCCATGCAAGAAAAACACTCTGTTTTAGAGAAAATAGCATTCTTGCACTCTACTGTGTTTGCTATAGGGCCCTTACAATGAGCTAGCTCAGAACAAAAGAACTGTGCTTCCTACACAAACGGGGCATATCTAGTTCAACTCAGTATTGGAAACTGAGTAAAACAGGAGCTTCTCTTAAGTCCAATACACTGTACTGGCTGGGAACAGACGCGAATGCTATTTGCACTGTGTATGGCCAGAATAGCACAAGGGTGCTCCTCTAAGCCTGAATGAACACTTGCTGCTAGAACTTGAATCTCAACGTGATTCAACTCCGTTTAGGAAGTTTAATTGAACCCTAGTATGCCATGGAAAGAAAACACTCTGTTTTAGAGAAAATAGCATTCTTGCACTCTACTGTGTTTGCTATAGGCCCCGTACAGTGAGCTAGCTCAGAACAAAAGATCTGTGCTTCCTACACAAACGCGGCATATCTAGTTCAACTCAGTATTGGAAACTGAGTAAAACAGGAGCTTCTCTTCAGTCCAATACACTGTACTGGCTGGGAACAGACGCGAATACTATTTGCACTGTGTATGGCCAGAATAGCACAAGAGTGCTGTTCTTAGCCTGAATGAACACTTGCTGCTAGAACTTGAATCTCAACGTGATTCAACTCCGTTTAGGAAGTTTAATTGAACCCTAGGGTGCAATGCAAGAAAAACACTCTGTTTTAGAGAAAACAGCATTCTTGCACTCCACTATGTTTCTTATAGGGCCAGTACAGTGAGCTACCTCAGAACAAAAGAACTGTGCTTCCTACACAAACGGGGCATATCTAGTTCAACTCAGTATTGGAAACTGAGTAAAACAGGAGCTTCTCTTCAGTCCAATACACTGTACTGGCTGGGAACAGACGCGCATACTATTTGCACTGTATATGGCCAGAACAGCACAAGAGTGCTGTTCTCATCCTGAATGAACACTTGCTGCTAGAACTTGAATCTCAACGTGATTCAACTCCGTTTAGGAGGTTTAATTGAACCCTAGTGTGCCATGCAAGAAAACACTCTGTTTTAGAGAAAACAGCATTCTTGCACTCTACTATGTTTCTTATAGGGCCAGTACAGTGAGCTATCTCATAACAAAAGAACTGTGCTTCCTACACAAACAGGGCATATCTAGTTCAACTCAGTATTGGAAACTGAGTAAAACAGGAGCTTCTCTTCAGTCCAATACACTGTACTGGCTGGGAACAGACGCGACTGCTATTTGCACTGTGTATGGCCAGCATAGCACAATAGTGCTGTTCTTAGCCTGAATGAACACTTGCTGCTAGAACTTGAATCTCAACGTGATTCAACTCCGTTTAGGAAGTTTAATTGAACCCTAGTGTGCCATGCAAGAAAAACACTCTGTTTTAGAGAAAATAGCATTCTTGCACTCTACTGTGTTTGCTATAGGTCCCGTACAGTGAGCTAGCTCAGAACAAAAGAACTGTGCATCCTACACAAACGGGGCATATCTAGTTCAACTGAGTATTGTAAACTGAGTAAAACAGGAGCTTCTCTTCAGTCCAATACACTGTACTGGCTGGGAACAGACGCGAATACTATTTGCACTGTGTATGGCCAGAATAGCACAAGAGTGCTGTTCTTAGCCTGAATGACCACTTGCTGCTAGAACTTGAATCTCAACGTGATTCAACTCCGTTTAGGAAGTTTAATTGAACTCTAGTGTGCCATGCAGGGAAAACACTCTGTTTTAGAGAAAATAGCATTCTTGCACTCTACTGTGTTTGCTATAGGGCCCGTACAGTGAGCTAGCTCAGAACAAAAGACCTGTTCTTCCTACACAAACGGGGCATATCTAGTTCAACTCAGTATTGGAAACTGAGTTAAACAGGAGCTTCTCTTCAGTCCAATACACTGTACTGGCTGGGAACAGACGCGAATGCTATTTGCACTGTGTATGGCCAGTATAGCACAAGAGTGCTCCTCTTAGCCTGAATGAAGACTTGCTGCTAGAACTTGAATCTCAAAGTGATTCAACTCCGTTTAGGAAGTTTAATTGAACCCTAGTGTGCCATGCAAAGAAAACACTCTGTTTTAGAGAAAATAGCATTCTTGCACTCTACTGTGTTTGCTATAGGGCCCGTACAGTTAGCTAGCTCAGAACAAAAGAACTGTGCCTCCTACACAAACGCGGCATATGTAGTTCAACTCAGTATTGGAAACTGAGTAAAACAGGAGCTTCTCTTCAGTCCAATACACTGTACTGGCTGGGAACAGACGCGAATACTATTTGCACTGTGTATGGCCAGAATAGCACAAGAGTGCTGTTCTTAGCCTGAATGACCACTTGCTGCTAGAACTTGAATCTCAACGTGATTCAACTCCGTTTAGGAAGTTTAATTGAACTCTAGTGTGCCATGCAAGGAAAACACTCTGTTTTAGAGAAAATATCATTCTTGCACTCTACTGTGTTTGCTATAGGGCCCATACAATGAGCTAGCTCAGAACAAAGAACTGTGCTTCCTACACAAACGGGGCATATCTAGTTCAACTCAGTATTGGAAACTGAGTTAAACAGGAGCTTCTCTTCAGTCCAATACACTGTACATGCTGGGAACAGACGCGAATGCTATTTGCACTGTGTATGGCCAGAATAGCACAAGAGTGCTCCTCTTAGCCTGAATGAACACTTGCTGCTAGAACTTGAATCTCAACGTGATTCAACTCCATTTAGGAAGTTTAATTGAACCCTAGTGTGCCATGCAAAGAAAACACTCTGTTTTAGAGAAAATAGCATTCTTGCAATCTACTGTGTTTGCTATAGGGCCCGTAAAGTGAGCTAGCTCAGAACAAAAGAACTGTGCTTCCTACACAAACGTGGCATATCTAGTTCAACTCAGTATTGGAAACTGAGTAAAACAGGAGCTTCTCTTCAGTCCAATACACTGGTCTGGCTGGGAACAGACGCGAATACTATTTGCACTGTGTATGGCCAGAATAGCACAAGAGTGCTGTTCTTAGCCTGAATGACCACTTGCTGCTAGAACTTGAATCTCAACGTGATTCAACTCCGTTTAGGAAGTTTAATTGAACTCTAGTGTGTCATGCAAGGAAAACACTCTGTTTTAGAGAAAAGAGCATTCTTGCACTCTACTGTGTTTGCTATAGGGCCCGTACAATGAGCTAGCTCAGAACAAAAGAACTGTGCTTCCTACACAAACGGAGCATATCTAGTTCAACTCAGTATTCGAAACTGAGTAAAACAGGAGCTTCTCTTCAGTCCAATACACTGTACTGGCTGGGAACAGACGCGAATACTATTTGCACTGTGTATGGCCAGAATAGCACAAGAGTGCTGTTCTTAGACTGAATGAACACTTGCTGCTAGAACTTGAATCTCAACGTGATGAACTCCGTTTAGGAAGTTTAATTGAACCCTAGTGTGCCATTCAAGGAAAACACTCTGTTTTAGAGAAAACAGCATTCTTGCACTCTAATGTGTTTCCTATAGAGCCCGTACAGTGAGCTAGCTCAGAACAAAAGAACTGTGCTTCCTACACAAACGGGGCATATCTAGTTCAACTCAGTATTGTAAACTGAGTAAAACAGGAGCTTCTCTTCAGTCCCATACACTGTACTGGCTGGGAACAGACGCGAATGCTATTTGCACTGGGTATGGCCAGAATAGCACAAGAGTGCTGTTCTTAGCCTGAATGAACACTTGCTGCTAGAACTTGAATCTCAACGTGATTCAACTCCGTTTAGGAAGTTTAATTGAACCCTAGGGTGCCATGCAAGAAAAACACTCTGTTTTAGAGAAAACAGCATTCTTGCACTCTACTATGTTTCTTATAGGGCCAGTACAGTGAGCTACCTCAGAACAAAAGAACTGTGCTTCCTACACAAACGGGGCATATCTAGTTCAACTCAGTATTGGAAACTGAGTAAAACAGGAGCTTCTCTTCAGTCCAATACACTTTACTGGCTGGGAACAGACGCGAATGCTATTTGAACTGTGTATGGCCAGAATAGCACAAGAGTGCTGTTCTTAGCCTCAGTGAACACTTGCTGCTAGAACTTGAATCTCAACGTGATTCAACTCCGTTTAGGAAGTTTAATTGAACCCTAGTGTGCCATGCAAGGAAAACACTCTGTTTTAGAGAAAATAGCATTCTTGCACTCTACTGTGTTTGCTATAGGGCCCGTACAATGAGCTAGCTCAGAACAAAGAATTGTGTTTCCTACACAAACGGTGCATATTTAGTTCAACTCAGTATTGGAAACTGAGTAAAACAGGAGCTTCTCTTCAGTCCAATACACTGTACTGGCTGGGAACAGACTCGAATGCTATTTGCACTGTGTATGGCCAGAATAGCACAAGAGTGCTGTTCTTAGCCTGAATGAACACTTGCTGCTAGAACTTGAATCTCAACGTGATTCAACTCCGTTTAGGAAGTTTAATTGAACCCTAGTGTGCCATGCAAAGAAAACACTCTGTTTTAGAGAAAATAGCATTCTTGCACTCTACTGTGTTTGCTATAGGGCCCGTACAGTGAGCTAGCTCAGAACAAAAGAACTGTGCTTCCTACACAAACGCGGCATATCTAGTTCAACTCAGTATTGGAAACTGAGTAAAACAGGAGCTTCTCTTCAGTCCAATACACTGTACTGGCTGGGAACAGACGCGAATACTATTTGCACTGTGTATGGCCAGAATAGCACAAGAGTGCTCTTCTTAGCCTGAATGACCACTTGCTGCTAGAACTTGAATCTCAACGTGATTCAACTCCGTTTAGGAAGTTTAATTGAACTCTAGTGTGCCATGCAAGGAAAACACTCTGTTTTAGAGAAAATAGCATTCTTGCACTCTACTGTGTTTGCTATAGGGCCCATACAATGAGCTAGCTCAGAACAAAAGAACTGTGCTTCCTACACAAACGGGGCATATCTAGTTCAACTCAGTATTGGAACCTGAGTAAAACAGGAGCTTCTCTTCAGTCCAATACACTTTACTAGCTGGGAACAGACGCGAATGCTATTTGCACTGTGTATGGCCAGAATAGCACAAGAGTGCTGTTCTTAGCCTGAATGACCACTTGCTGCTAGAACTTGAATCTCAACGTGATTCAACTCCGTTTAGGAAGTTTAATTGAACTCTAGTGTGCCATGCAAGGAAAACACTCTGTTTTAGAGAAAATAGCATTCTTGCATTCTACTGTGTTTGCTATAGGGCCCGTACAATGAGCTAGCTCAGAACAAAAGAACTGTGCTTCCTACACAAACGGGGCATATCTAGTTCAACTCAGTATTGGAAACTGAGTAAAACAGGACTTCTCTTCAGTCCAATACACTGTACTGGCTGAACAGACGCGAATAATACTTGCACTGTGTATGGCCAGAATAGCACAAGAGTGCTATTCTTAGCCTGAATGACCACTTGCTGCTAGAACTTGAATCTCAACGTGATTCAACTCCGTTTAGGAAGTTTAATGGAACTCTAGTGTGCCATGCAAGGAAAACACTCTGTTTTAGAGAAAATAGCATTCTTGCACTCAACTGTGTTTGCTATAGGGCCCGTACAATGAGCTAGCTCAGAACAAAGAATTGTGCTTCCTACACAAACGGTGCATATCTAGTTCAACTCAGTATTGGAAACTGAGTAAAACAGGAGCTTCTCTTCAGTCCAATACACTGTACTGGCTGGGAACAGACTCGAATGCTATTTGCACTGTGTATGGCCAGAATAGCACAAGAGGGCTGTTCTTAGCCTGAATGAACACTTGCTGCTAGAACTTGAATCTCAACGTGATTCAACTCCGTTAAGAAGTTTAATTGAACCCTAGTGTGCCATGCAAAGAAAACACTCTGTTTTAGAGAAAATAGCATTCTTGCACTCTACTGTGTTTGCTATAGGGCCCGTACAGTGAGCTAGCTCAGAACAAAAGAACTGTGCTTCCTACACAAACGCGGCATATCTAGTTCAACTCAGTATTGGAAACTGAGTAAAACAGGAGTTTCTCTTCAGTCCAATACACTGTACTGGCTGGGAACAGACGCGAATACTATTTGCACTGTGTATGGCCAGAATAGCACAAGAGTGCTCTTCTTAGCCTGAATGACCACTTGCTGCTAGAACTTGAATCTCAACGTGATTCAACTCCGTTTAGGAAGTTTAATTGAACTCTAGTGTGCCATGCAAGGAAAACACTCTGTTTTAGAGAAAAGAGCATTCTTGCACTCTACTGTGCTTGCTATAGGGCCCATAAAATGAGCTAGCTCAGAACAAAAGAACTGTGCTTCCTACACAAACGGGGCATATCTAGTTCAACTCAGTATTGGAAACTGAGTAAAACAGGAGCTTCTCTTCAGTCCAATACACTTTACTAGCTGGGAACAGACGCGAATGCTATTTGCACTGTGTATGGCCAGAATAGCACAAGAGTGCTGTTCTTAGCCTGAATGACCACTTGCTGCTAGAACTTGAATCTCAACGTGATTCAACTCCGTTTAGGAAGTTTAATTGAACTCTAGTGTGCCATGCAAGGAAAACACTCTGTTTTAGAGAAAATAGCATTCTTGCATTCTACTGTGTTTGCTATAGGGCCCGTACAATGAGCTAGCTCAGAACAAAAGAACTGTGCTTCCTACACAAACGGGGCATATCTAGTTCAACTCAGTATTGGAAACTGAGTTAAACAGGAGCTTCTCTTCAGTCCAATACACTGTACATGCTGGGAACAGACGCGAATGCTATTTGCACTGTATATGGCCAGAATAGCACAAGAGTGCTCCTCTTAGCCTGAATGAACACTTGCTGCTAGAACTTGAATCTCAACGTGATTCAACTCCGTTTAGGAAGTTTAATTGAACCCTAATGTGCCATGCAAGAAAAACACTCTGTTTTAGAGAAAATAGCATTCTTGCAATCTACTGTGTTTGCTATTGGGCCCGTAAAGTGAGCTAGCTCAGAACAAAAGAACTGTGCTTCCTACACAAACGGGGCATATCTAGTTCAACTCAGTATTGGAAACTGAGTAAAATAGAACTTCTCTTCAGTCCAATACACTGTACTGGCTGGGAACAGAGGCGAATACTACTTGCACTGTGTATGGCCAGAATAGCACAAGAGTGCTGTTCTTAGCCTGAATGACCACTTGCTGCTAGAACTTGAATCTCAACGTGATTCAACTCCGTTTAGGAAGTTTAATTGAACTCTAGTGTGCCATGCAAGGAAAACACTCTGTTTTAGAGAAAATAGCATTCTTGCACTCTACTGTGTTTGCTATAGGGCCCGTACAATGAGCTAGCTCAGAACAAAGAACTGTGCTTCCTACACAAACGGGGCATATCTAGTTCAACTCAGTATTGGAAACTGAGTAAAACAGGAGCTTCTCTTCAGTCCAATACACTGTACTGGCTGGGAACAGAGGCGAATACTACTTGCACTGTGTATGGCCAGAATAGCACAAGAGTGCTGTTCTTAGCCTGAATGACCACTTGCTGCTAGAACTTGAATCTCAACGTGATTCAACTCCGTTTAGGAAGTTTAATTGAACTCTAGTGTGCCATGCAAGGAAAACACTCTGTTTTAGAGAAAATAGCATTCTTGCACTCTACTGTGTTTGCTATAGGGCCCGTACAATGAGCTAGCTCAGAACAAAGAACTGTGCTTCCTACACAAACGGGGCATATCTAGTTCAACTCAGTATTGGAAACTGAGTAAAACAGGAGCTTCTCTTCAGTCCAATACACTGTACATGCTGGGAACAGACGCGAATGCTATTTGCACTGTGTATGGCCAGAATAGCACAAGAGTGCTCCTCTTAGCCTGAATGACCACTTGCTGCTAGAACTTGAATCTCAACGTGATTCAACTCCGTTTAGGAAGTTTAATTGAACCCTAGTGTGCCATGCAAAGAAAACACTCTGTTTTAGAGAAAATAGCATTCTTGCAATCTACTGTGTTTGCTATAGGGCCCGTAAAGTGAGCTAGCTCAGAACAAAAGAACTGTGCTTCCTACACAAACGCGGCATATCTAGTTCAACTCAGTATTGGAAACTGAGTAAAACAGGAGCTTCTCTTCAGTCCAATACACTGGTCTGGCTGGGAACAGACGCGAATACTATTTGCATTGTGTATGGCCAGAATAGCACAAGAGTGCTGTTCTTAGCCTGAATGAACACTTGCTGCTAGAACTTGAATCTCAACGTGATTCAACTCCGTTTAGGAAGTTTAATTGAACTCTAGTGTGCCATGCAAGGAAAACACTCTGTTTTAGAGAAAAGAGCATTCTTGCACTCTATTGTTTTTGCTATAGGGCCCGTACAATGAGCTAGCTCAGAACAAAAGAACTGTGCTTCCTACACAAACGGAGCATATCTAGTTCATCTCAGTATTCGAAACTGAGTAAAACAGGAGCTTCTCTTCAGTCCAATACACTGTACTGGCTGGGAACAGACGCGAATACTATTTGCACTGTGTATGGCCAGAATAGCACAAGAGTGCTGTTCTTAGCCTGAATGACCACTTGCTGCTAGAACTTGAATCTCAACATGATTCAACTCCGTTTAGGAAGTTTAATTGACTCTAGTGTGCCATGCAAGGAAAACACTCTGTTTTAGAGAAAAGAGCATTCTTGCACTCTACTGTGTTTGCTATAGGGCCCGTACAATGAGCTAGCTCAGAACAAAAGAACTGTGCTTCCTACACAAACGGAGCATATCTAGTTCATCTCAGTATTCGAAACTGAGTAAAACAGGAGCTTCTCTTCAGTCCAATACACTGTACTGGCTGGGAACAGACGCGAATACTATTTGCACTGTGTATGGCCAGAATAGCACAAGAGTGCTGTTCTTAGCCTGAATGACCACTTGCTGCTAGAACTTGAATCTCAACGTGATTCAACTCCGTTTAGGAAGTTTAATGGAACTCTAGTGTGCCATGCAAGGAAAACACTCTGTTTTAGAGAAAATAGCATTCTTGCACTCTACTGTGTTTGCTATAGGGCCCGTACAATGATTGCTCAGAACAAAGAATTGTGCTTCCTACACAAACGGTGCATATCTAGTTCAACTCAGTATTGGAAACTGAGTAAAACAGGAGCTTCTCTTCAGTCCAATACACTGTACTGGCTGGGAACAGACGCGAATACTATTTGCACTGTTTATGGCCAGAATAGCACAAGAGTGCTGTTCTTAGCCTGAATGACCACTTGCTGCTAGAACTTGAATCTCAATGTGATTCAACTCCGTTTAGGAAGTTTAATTGAACTCTAGTGTGCCATGCAAGGAAAACACTCTGTTTTAGAGAAAAGAGCATTCTTGCACTCTACTGTGTTTGCTATAGGGCCCGTACAATGAGCTAGCTCAGAACAAAAGAACTGTGCTTCCTACACAAACGGAGCATATCTAGTTCATCTCAGTATTCGAAACTGAGTAAAACAGGAGCTTCTCTTCAGTCCAATACACTGTACTGGCTGGGAACAGACGCGAATACTATTTGCACTGTGTATGGCCAGAATAGCACAAGAGTGCTGTTCTTAGCCTGAATGACCACTTGCTGCTAGAACTTGAATCTCAACGTGATTCAACTCCGTTTAGGAAGTTTAATGGAACTCTAGTGTGCCATGCAAGGAAAACACTCTGTTTTAGAGAAAATAGCATTCTTGCACTCTACTGTGTTTGCTATAGGGCCCGTACAATGAGCTAGCTCAGAACAAAGAATTGTGCTTCCTACACAAACGGTGCATATCTAGTTCAACTCAGTATTGGAAACTGAGTAAAACAGGAGCTTCTCTTCAGTCCAATACACTGTACATGCTGGGAACAGACGCGAATGCTATTTGCACTGTGTATGGCCAGAATAGCACAAGAGTGCTCCTCTTAGCCTGAATGAACACTTGCTGCTAGAACTTGAATCTCAACGTGATTCAACTCAATTTAGGAAGTTTAATTGAACCCTAGTGTGCCATGCAAAGAAAACACTCTGTTTTAGAGAAAATAGCATTCTTGCAATCTACTGTGTTTGCTATAGGGCCCGTAAAGTGAGCTAGCTCAGAACAAAAGAACTGTGCTTCCTACACAAACGCGGCATATCTAGTTCAACTCAGTATTGGAAACTGAGTAAAACAGGAGCTTCTCTTCAGTCCAATACACTGTACTGGCTGGGAACAGACGCGAATACTATTTGCATTGTGTATGGCCAGAATAGCACAAGAGTGCTGTTCTTAGCCTGAATGACCACTTGCTGCTAGAACTTGAATCTCAACGTGATTCAACTCCGTTTAGGAAGTTTAATTGAACTCTAGTGTGCCATGCAAGGAAAACACTCTGTTTTAGAGAAAAGAGCATTCTTGCACTCTACTGTGTTTGCTATAGGGCCCGTACAATGAGCTAGCTCAGAACAAAAGAACTGTGCTTCCTACACAAACGGAGCATATCTAGTTCATCTCAGTATTCGAAACTGAGTAAAACAGGAGCTTCTCTTCAGTCCAATACACTGTACTGGCTGGGAACAGACGCGAATACTATTTGCACTGTGTATGGCCAGAATAGCACAAGAGTGCTGTTCTTAGCCTGAATGACCACTTGCTGCTAGAACTTGAATCTCAACGTGATTCAACTCCGTTTAGGAAGTTTAATTGAACTCTAGTGTGCCATGCAAGGAAAACACTCTGTTTTAGAGAAAAGAGCATTCTTGCACTCTACTGTGTTTGCTATAGGGCCCGTACAATGAGCTAGCTCAGAACAAAAGAACTGTGCTTCCTACACAAACGGAGCATATCTAGTTCATCTCAGTATTCGAAACTGAGTAAAACAGGAGCTTCTCTTCAGTCCAATACACTGTACTGGCTGGGAACAGACGCGAATACTATTTGCACTGTGTATGGCCAGAATAGCACAAGAGTGCTGTTCTTAGCCTGAATGACCACTTGCTGCTAGAACTTGAATCTCAACGTGATTCAACTCCGTTTAGGAAGTTTAATGGAACTCTAGTGTGCCATGCAAGGAAAACACTCTGTTTTAGAGAAAATAGCATTCTTGCACTCTACTGTGTTTGCTATAGGGCCCGTACAATGAGCTAGCTCAGAACAAAGAATTGTGCTTCCTACACAAACGGTGCATATCTAGTTCAACTCAGTATTGGAAACTGAGTAAAACAGGAGCTTCTCTTCAGTCCAATACACTGTACTGGCTGGGAACAGACTCGAATGCTATTTGCACTGTGTATGGCCAGAATAGCACAAGAGTGCTGTTCTTAGCCTGAATGAACACTTGCTGCTAGAACTTGAATCTCAACGTGATTCAACTCCGTTTAGGAAGTTTAATTGAACCCTAGTGTGCCATTCAAGGAAAACACTCTGTTGTAGAGAAAACAGCATTCTTGCACTCTAATGTGTTTCCTATAGAGCCCGTACAGTGAGCTAGCTCAGAACAAAAGAACTGTGCTTCCTACACAAACGGGGCATATCTAGTTCAACTCAGTATTGGAAACTGAGTAAAACAGGAGCTTCTCTTCAGTCCAATACACTTTACTAGCTGGGAACAGACGCGAATGCTATTTGCACTGTGTATGGCCAGAATAGGACAAGAGTGCTGTTCTTAGCCTGAATGACCACTTGCTGCTAGAACTTGAATCTCAACGTGATTCAACTCCGTTTAGGAAGTTTAATTGAACTCTAGTGTGCCATGCAAGGAAAACACTCTGTTTTAGAGAAAATAGCATTCTTGCATTCTACTGTGTTTGCTATAGGGCCCGTACAATGAGCTAGCTCAGAACAAAAGAACTGTGCTTCCTACACAAACGGGGCATATCTAGTTCAACTCAGTATTGGAAACTGAGTAAAACAGGACTTCTCTTCAGTCCAATACACTGTACTGGCTGAACAGACGCGAATAATACTTGCACTGTGTATGGCCAGAATAGCACAAAAGTGCTCTTCTTAGCCTGAATGACCACTTGCTGCTAGAACTTGAATCTCAACGTGATTCAACTCCGTTTAGGAAGTTTAATGGAACTCTAGTGTGCCATGCAAGGAAAACACTCTGTTTTAGAGAAAATAGCATTCTTGCACTCAACTGTGTTTGCTATAGGGCCCGTACAATGAGCTAGCTCAGAACAAAGAATTGTGCTTCCTACACAAACGGTGCATATCTAGTTCAACTCAGTATTGGAAACTGAGTAAAACAGGAGCTTCTCTTCAGTCCAATACACTGTACTGGCTGGGAACAGACTCGAATGCTATTTGCACTGTGTATGGCCAGAATAGCACAAGAGGGCTGTTCTTAGCCTGAATGAACACTTGCTGCTAGAACTTGAATCTCAACGTGATTCAACTCCGTTAAGAAGTTTAATTGAACCCTAGTGTGCCATGCAAAGAAAACACTCTGTTTTAGAGAAAATAGCATTCTTGCACTCTACTGTGTTTGCTATAGGGCCCGTACAGTGAGCTAGCTCAGAACAAAAGAACTGTGCTTCCTACACAAACGCGGCATATCTAGTTCAACTCAGTATTGGAAACTGAGTAAAACAGGAGCTTCTCTTCAGTCCAATACACTGTACTGGCTGGGAACAGACGCGAATACTATTTGCACTGTGTATGGCCAGAATAGCACAAGAGTGCTCTTCTTAGCCTGAATGACCACTTGCTGCTAGAACTTGAATCTCAACGTGATTCAACTCCGTTTAGGAAGTTTAATTGAACTCTAGTGTGCCATGCAAGGAAAACACTCTGTTTTAGAGAAAATAGCATTCTTGCACTCTACTGTGCTTGCTATAGGGCCCATACAATGAGCTAGCTCAGAACAAAAGAACTGTGCTTCCTACACAAACGGGGCATATCTAGTTCAACTCAGTATTGGAAACTGAGTAAAACAGGAGCTTCTCTTCAGTCCAATACACTTTACTAGCTGGGAACAGACGCAAATGCTATTTGCACTGTGTATGGCCAGAATAGCACAAGAGTGCTGTTCTTAGCCTGAATGACCACTTGCTGCTAGAACTTGAATCTCAACGTGATTCAACTCCGTTTAGGAAGTTTAATTGAACTCTAGTGTGCCATGCAAGGAAAACACTCTGTTTTAGAGAAAATAGCATTCTTGCATTCTACTGTGTTTGCTATAGGGCCCGTACAATGAGCTAGCTCAGAACAAAAGAACTGTGCTTCCTACACAAACGGGGCATATCTAGTTCAACTCAGTATTGGAAACTGAGTTAAACAGGAGCTTCTCTTCAGTCCAATACACTGTACATGCTGGGAACAGACGCGAATGCTATTTGCACTGTATATGGCCAGAATAGCACAAGAGTGCTCCTCTTAGCCTGAATGAACACTTGCTGCTAGAACTTGAATCTCAACGTGATTCAACTCCGTTTAGGAAGTTTAATTGAACCCTAATGTGCCATGCAAGAAAAACACTCTGTTTTAGAGAAAATAGCATTCTTGCACTCTACTGTGTTTGCTATAGGGCCCGTACAATGAGCTAGCTCAGAACAAAGAACTGTGCTTCCTACACAAACGGGGCATATCTAGTTCAACTCAGTATTGGAAACTGAGTAAAACAGGAGCTTCTCTTCAGTCCAATACACTGTACTGGCTGGGAACAGAGGCGAATACTACTTGCACTGTGTATGGCCAGAATAGCACAAGAGTGCTGTTCTTAGCCTGAATGACCACTTGCTGCTAGAACTTGAATCTCAACGTGATTCAACTCCGTTTAGGAAGTTTAATTGAACTCTAGTGTGCCATGCAAGGAAAACACTCTGTTTTAGAGAAAATAGCATTCTTGCACTCTACTGTGTTTGCTATAGGGCCCGTACAATGAGCTAGCTCAGAACAAAGAACTGTGCTTCCTACACAAACGGGGCATATCTAGTTCAACTCAGTATTGGAAACTGAGTAAAACAGGAGCTTCTCTTCAGTCCAATACACTGTACATGCTGGGAACAGAAGCGAATGCTATTTGCACTGTGTATGGCCAGAATAGCACAAGAGTGCTCCTCTTAGCCTGAATGAACACTTGCTGCTAGAACTTGAATCTCAACGTGATTCAACTCCATTTAGGAAGTTTAATTGAACCCTAGTGTGCCATGCAAAGAAAACACTCTGTTTTAGAGAAAATAGCATTCTTGCAATCTACTGTGTTTGCTATAGGGCCCGTACAATGAGCTAGCTCAGAACAAAAGAACTGTGCTTCTTACACAAACGGAGCATATCTAGTTCATCTCAGTATTCGAAACTTAGTAAAACAGGAGCTTCTCTTCAGTCCAATACACTTTACTAGCTGGGAACAGACGCGAATGCTATTTGCACTGTGTATGGCCAGAATAGCACAAGAGTGCTGTTCTTAGCCTGAATGACCACTTGCTGCTAGAACTTGAATCTCAACGTGATTCAACTCCGTTTAGGAAGTTTAATTGAACTCTAGTGTGCCATGCAAGGAAAACACTCTGTTTTAGAGAAAATAGCATTCTTGCATTCTACTGTGTTTGCTATAGGGCCCGTACAATGAGCTAGCTCAGAACAAAAGAACTGTGCTTCCTACACAAACGGGGCATATCTAGTTCAACTCAGTATTGGAAACTGAGTAAAACAGGACTTCTCTTCAGTCCAATAGACTGTACTGGCTGAACAGACGCGAATAATACTTGCACTGTGTATGGCCAGAATAGCACAAGAGTGCTATTCTTAGCCTGAATGACCACTTGCTGCTAGAACTTGAATCTCAACGTGATTCAACTCCGTTTAGGAAGTTTAATGGAACTCTAGTGTGCCATGCAAGGAAAACACTCTGTTTTAGAGAAAATAGCATTCTTGCACTCAACTGTGTTTGCTATAGGGCCCGTACAATGAGCTAGCTCAGAACAAAGAATTGTGCTTCCTACACAAACGGTGCATATCTAGTTCAACTCAGTATTGGAAACTGAGTAAAACAGGAGCTTCTCTTCAGTCCAATACACTGTACTGGCTGGGAACAGACTCGAATGCTATTTGCACTGTGTATGGCCAGAATAGCACAAGAGGTCTGTTCTTAGCCTGAATGAACACTTGCTGCTAGAACTTGAATCTCAACGTGATTCAACTCCGTTAAGAAGTTTAATTGAACCCTAGTGTGCCATGCAAAGAAAACACTCTGTTTTAGAGAAAATAGCATTCTTGCACTCTACTGTGTTTGCTATAGGGCCCGTACAGTGAGCTAGCTCAGAACAAAAGAACTGTGCTTCCTACACAAACGCGGCATATCTAGTTCAACTCAGTATTGGAAACTGAGTAAAACAGGAGTTTCTCTTCAGTCCAATACACTGTACTGGCTGGGAACAGACGCGAATACTATTTGCACTGTGTATGGCCAGAATAGCACAAGAGTGCTCTTCTTAGCCTGAATGACCACTTGCTGCTAGAACTTGAATCTCAACGTGATTCAACTCCGTTTAGGAAGTTTAATTGAACTCTAGTGTGCCATGCAAGGAAAACACTCTGTTTTAGAGAAAATAGCATTCTTGCACTCTACTGTGCTTGCTATAGGGCCCCTACAATGAGCTAGCTCAGAACAAAAGAACTGTGCTTCCTACACAAACGGGGCATATCTAGTTCAACTCAGTATTGGAAACTGAGTAAAACAGGAGCTTCTCTTCAGTCCAATACACTTTACTAGCTGGGAACAGACGCAAATGCTATTTGCACTGTGTATGGCCAGAATAGCACAAGAGTGCTGTTCTTAGCCTGAATGACCACTTGCTGCTAGAACTTGAATCTCAACGTGAAACAACTCCGTTTAGGAAGTTTAATTGAACTCTAGTGTGCCATGCAAGGAAAACACTCTGTTTTAGAGAAAATAGCATTCTTGCATTCTACTGTGTTTGCTATAGGGCCCGTACAATGAGCTAGCTCAGAACAAAAGAACTGTGCTTCCTACACAAACGGGGCATATCTAGTTCAACTCAGTATTGGAAACTGAGTTAAACAGGAGCTTCTCTTCAGTCCAATACACTGTACATGCTGGGAACAGACGCGAATGCTATTTGCACTGTATATGGCCAGAATAGCACAAGAGTGCTCCTCTTAGCCTGAATGAACACTTGCTGCTAGAACTTGAATCTCAACGTGATTCAACTCCGTTTAGGAAGTTTAATTGAACCCTAATGTGCCATGCAAGAAAAACACTCTGTTTTAGAGAAAATAGCATTCTTGCAATCTACTGTGTTTGCTATAGGGCCCGTAAAGTGAGCTAGCTCAGAACAAAAGAACTGTGCTTCCTACACAAACGGGGCATATCTAGTTCAACTCAGTATTGGAAACTGAGTAAAATAGGACTTCTCTTCAGTCCAATACACTGTACAGGCTGGGAACAGAGGCGAATACTACTTGCACTGTGTATGGCCAGAATAGCACAAGAGTGCTGTTCTTAGCCTGAATGACCACTTGCTGCTAGAACTTGAATCTCAACGTGATTCAACTCCGTTTAGGAAGTTTAATTGAACTCTAGTGTGCCATGCAAGGAAAACACTCTGTTTTAGAGAAAATAGCATTCTTGCACTCTACTGTGTTTGCTATAGGGCCCGTACAATGAGCTAGCTCAGAACAAAGAACTGTGCTTCCTACACAAACGGGGCATATCTAGTTCAACTCAGTATTGGAAACTGAGTAAAACAGGAGCTTCTCTTCAGTCCAATACACTGTACTGGCTGGGAACAGAGGCGAATACTACTTGCACTGTGTATGGCCAGAATAGCACAAGAGTGCTGTTCTTAGCCTGAATGACCACTTGCTGCTAGAACTTGAATCTCAACGTGATTCAACTCCGTTTAGGAAGTTTAATTGAACTCTAGTGTGCCATGCAAGGAAAACACTCTGTTTTAGAGAAAATAGCATTCTTGCACTCTACTGTGTTTGCTATAGGGCCCGTACAATGAGCTAGCTCAGAACAAAGAACTGTGCTTCCTACACAAACGGGGCATATCTAGTTCAACTCAGTATTGGAAACTGAGTAAAACAGGAGCTTCTCTTCAGTCCAATACACTGTACATGCTGGGAACAGAAGCGAATGCTATTTGCACTGTGTATGGCCAGAATAGCACAAGAGTGCTCCTCTTAGCCTGAATGAACACTTGCTGCTAGAACTTGAATCTCAACGTGATTCAACTCCGTTTAGGAAGTTTAATTGAACTCTAGTGTGCCATGCAAGGAAAACACTCTGTTTTAGAGAAAATAGCATTCTTGCACTCTACTGTGCTTGCTATAGGGCCCATACAATGAGCTAGCTCAGAACAAAAGAACTGTGCTTCCTACACAAACGGGGCATATCTAGTTCAACTCAGTATTGGAAACTGAGTAAAACAGGAGCTTCTCTTCAGTCCAATACACTTTACTAGCTGGGAACAGACGCAAATGCTATTTGCACTGTGTATGGCCAGAATAGCACAAGAGTGCTGTTCTTAGCCTGAATGACCACTTGCTGCTAGAACTTGAATCTCAACGTGATTCAACTCCGTTTAGGAAGTTTAATTGAACTCTAGTGTGCCATGCAAGGAAAACACTCTGTTTTAGAGAAAATAGCATTCTTGCATTCTACTGTGTTTGCTATAGGGCCCGTACAATGAGCTAGCTCAGAACAAAAGAACTGTGCTTCCTACACAAACGGGGCATATCTAGTTCAACTCAGTATTGGAAACTGAGTTAAACAGGAGCTTCTCTTCAGTCCAATACACTGTACATGCTGGGAACAGACGCGAATGCTATTTGCACTGTATATGGCCAGAATAGCACAAGAGTGCTCCTCTTAGCCTGAATGAACACTTGCTGCTAGAACTTGAATCTCAACGTGATTCAACTCCGTTTAGGAAGTTTAATTGAACCCTAATGTGCCATGCAAGAAAAACACTCTGTTTTAGAGAAAATAGCATTCTTGCACTCTACTGTGTTTGCTCTAGGGCCCGTACAATGAGCTAGCTCAGAACAAAGAACTGTGCTTCCTACACAAACGGGGCATATCTAGTTCAACTCAGTATTGGAAACTGAGTAAAACAGGAGCTTCTCTTCAGTCCAATACACTGTACTGGCTGGGAACAGAGGCGAATACTACTTGCACTGTGTATGGCCAGAATAGCACAAGAGTGCTGTTCTTAGCCTGAATGACCACTTGCTGCTAGAACTTGAATCTCAACGTGATTCAACTCCGTTTAGGAAGTTTAATTGAACTCTAGTGTGCCATGCAAGGAAAACACTCTGTTTTAGAGAAAATAGCATTCTTGCACTCTACTGTGTTTGCTATAGGGCCCGTACAATGAGCTAGCTCAGAACAAAGAACTGTGCTTCCTACACAAACGGGGCATATCTAGTTCAACTCAGTATTGGAAACTGAGTAAAACAGGAGCTTCTCTTCAGTCCAATACACTGTACATGCTGGGAACAGAAGCGAATGCTATTTGCACTGTGTATGGCCAGAATAGCACAAGAGTGCTCCTCTTAGCCTGAATGAACACTTGCTGCTAGAACTTGAATCTCAACGTGATTCAACTCCATTTAGGAAGTTTAATTGAACCCTAGTGTGCCATGCAAAGAAAACACTCTGTTTTAGAGAAAATAGCATTCTTGCAATCTACTGTGTTTGCTATAGGGCCCGTAAAGTGAGCTAGCTCAGAACAAAAGAACTGTGCTTCCTACACAAACGCGGCATATCTAGTTCAACTCAGTATTGGAAACTGAGTAAAACAGGAGCTTCTCTTCAGTCCAATACACTGGTCTGGCTGGGAACAGACGCGAATACTATTTGCATTGTGTATGGCCAGAATAGCACAAGAGTGCTGTTCTTAGCCTGAATGAACACTTGCTGCTAGAACTTGAATCTCAACGTGATTCAACTCCGTTTAGGAAGTTTAATTGAACTCTAGTGTGCCATGCAAGGAAAACACTCTGTTTTAGAGAAAAGAGCATTCTTGCACTCTATTGTTTTTGCTATAGGGCCCGTACAATGAGCTAGCTCAGAACAAAAGAACTGTGCTTCCTACACAAACGGAGCATATCTAGTTCATCTCAGTATTCGAAACTGAGTAAAACAGGAGCTTCTCTTCAGTCCAATACACTGTACTGGCTGGGAACAGACGCGAATACTATTTGCACTGTGTATGGCCAGAATAGCACAAGAGTGCTGTTCTTAGCCTGAATGACCACTTGCTGCTAGAACTTGAATCTCAACATGATTCAACTCCGTTTAGGAAGTTTAATTGACTCTAGTGTGCCATGCAAGGAAAACACTCTGTTTTAGAGAAAAGAGCATTCTTGCACTCTACTGTGTTTGCTATAGGGCCCGTACAATGAGCTAGCTCAGAACAAAAGAACTGTGCTTCTTACACAAACGGAGCATATCTAGTTCATCTCAGTATTCGAAACTGAGTAAAACAGGAGCTTCTCTTCAGTCCAATACACTTTACTAGCTGGGAACAGACGCGAATGCTATTTGCACTGTGTATGGCCAGAATAGCACAAGAGTGCTGTTCTTAGCCTGAATGACCACTTGCTGCTAGAACTTGAATCTCAACGTGATTCAACTCCGTTTAGGAAGTTTAATTGAACTCTAGTGTGCCATGCAAGGAAAACACTCTGTTTTAGAGAAAATAGCATTCTTGCATTCTACTGTGTTTGCTATAGGGCCCGTACAATGAGCTAGCTCAGAACAAAAGAACTGTGCTTCCTACACAAACGGGGCATATCTAGTTCAACTCAGTATTGGAAACTGAGTAAAACAGGACTTCTCTTCAGTCCAATAGACTGTACTGGCTGAACAGACGCGAATAATACTTGCACTGTGTATGGCCAGAATAGCACAAGAGTGCTATTCTTAGCCTGAATGACCACTTGCTGCTAGAACTTGAATCTCAACGTGATTCAACTCCGTTTAGGAAGTTTAATGGAACTCTAGTGTGCCATGCAAGGAAAACACTCTGTTTTAGAGAAAATAGCATTCTTGCACTCAACTGTGTTTGCTATAGGGCCCGTACAATGAGCTAGCTCAGAACAAAGAATTGTGCTTCCTACACAAACGGTGCATATCTAGTTCAACTCAGTATTGGAAACTGAGTAAAACAGGAGCTTCTCTTCAGTCCAATACACTGTACTGGCTGGGAACAGACTCGAATGCTATTTGCACTGTGTATGGCCAGAATAGCACAAGAGGGCTGTTCTTAGCCTGAATGAACACTTGCTGCTAGAACTTGAATCTCAACGTGATTCAACTCCGTTAAGAAGTTTAATTGAACCCTAGTGTGCCATGCAAAGAAAACACTCTGTTTTAGAGAAAATAGCATTCTTGCACTCTACTGTGTTTGCTATAGGGCCCGTACAGTGAGCTAGCTCAGAACAAAAGAACTGTGCTTCCTACACAAACGCGGCATATCTAGTTCAACTCAGTATTGGAAACTGAGTAAAACAGGAGTTTCTCTTCAGTCCAATACACTGTACTGGCTGGGAACAGACGCGAATACTATTTGCACTGTGTATGGCCAGAATAGCACAAGAGTGCTCTTCTTAGCCTGAATGACCACTTGCTGCTAGAACTTGAATCTCAACGTGATTCAACTCCGTTTAGGAAGTTTAATTGAACTCTAGTGTGCCATGCAAGGAAAACACTCTGTTTTAGAGAAAATAGCATTCTTGCACTCTACTGTGCTTGCTACAGGGCCCCTACAATGAGCTAGCTCAGAACAAAAGAACTGTGCTTCCTACACAAACGGGGCATATCTAGTTCAACTCAGTATTGGAAACTGAGTAAAACAGGAGCTTCTCTTCAGTCCAATACACTTTACTAGCTGGGAACAGACGCAAATGCTATTTGCACTGTGTATGGCCAGAATAGCACAAGAGTGCTGTTCTTAGCCTGAATGACCACTTGCTGCTAGAACTTGAATCTCAACGTGAAACAACTCCGTTTAGGAAGTTTAATTGAACTCTAGTGTGCCATGCAAGGAAAACACTCTGTTTTAGAGAAAATAGCATTCTTGCATTCTACTGTGTTTGCTATAGGGCCCGTACAATGAGCTAGCTCAGAACAAAAGAACTGTGCTTCCTACACAAACGGGGCATATCTAGTTCAACTCAGTATTGGAAACTGAGTTAAACAGGAGCTTCTCTTCAGTCCAATACACTGTACATGCTGGGAACAGACGCGAATGCTATTTGCACTGTATATGGCCAGAATAGCACAAGAGTGCTCCTCTTAGCCTGAATGAACACTTGCTGCTAGAACTTGAATCTCAACGTGATTCAACTCCGTTTAGGAAGTTTAATTGAACCCTAATGTGCCATGCAAGAAAAACACTCTGTTTTAGAGAAAATAGCATTCTTGCAATCTACTGTGTTTGCTATAGGGCCCGTAAAGTGAGCTAGCTCAGAACAAAAGAACTGTGCTTCCTACACAAACGGGGCATATCTAGTTCAACTCAGTATTGGAAACTGAGTAAAATAGGACTTCTCTTCAGTCCAATACACTGTACAGGCTGGGAACAGAGGCGAATACTACTTGCACTGTGTATGGCCAGAATAGCACAAGAGTGCTGTTCTTAGCCTGAATGACCACTTGCTGCTAGAACTTGAATCTCAACGTGATTCAACTCCGTTTAGGAAGTTTAATTGAACTCTAGTGTGCCATGCAAGGAAAACACTCTGTTTTAGAGAAAATAGCATTCTTGCACTCTACTGTGTTTGCTATAGGGCCCGTACAATGAGCTAGCTCAGAACAAAGAACTGTGCTTCCTACACAAACGGGGCATATCTAGTTCAACTCAGTATTGGAAACTGAGTAAAACAGGAGCTTCTCTTCAGTCCAATACACTGTACTGGCTGGGAACAGAGGCGAATACTACTTGCACTGTGTATGGCCAGAATAGCACAAGAGTGCTGTTCTTAGCCTGAATGACCACTTGCTGCTAGAACTTGAATCTCAACGTGATTCAACTCCATTTAGGAAGTTTAATTGAACCCTAGTGTGCCATGCAAAGAAAACACTCTGTTTTAGAGAAAATAGCATTCTTGCAATCTACTGTGTTTGCTATAGGGCCCGTAAAGTGAGCTAGCTCAGAACAAAGGAACTGTGCTTCCTACACAAACGCGGCATATCTAGTTCAACTCAGTATTGGAAACTGAGTAAAACAGGAGCTTCTCTTCAGTCCAATACACTGGTCTGGCTGGGAACAGACGCGAATACTATTTGCATTGTGTATGGCCAGAATAGCACAAGAGTGCTGTTCTTAGCCTGAATGAACACTTGCTGCTAGAACTTGAATCTCAACGTGATTCAACTCCGTTTAGGAAGTTTAATTGAACTCTAGTGTGCCATGCAAGGAAAACACTCTGTTTTAGAGAAAAGAGCATTCTTGCACTCTATTGTTTTTGCTATAGGGCCCGTACAATGAGCTAGCTCAGAACAAAAGAACTGTGCTTCCTATACAAACGGAGCATATCTAGTTCATCTCAGTATTCGAAACTGAGTAAAACAGGAGCTTCTCTTCAGTCCAATACACTGTACTGGCTGGGAACAGACGCGAATACTATTTGCACTGTGTATGGCCAGAATAGCACAAGAGTGCTGTTCTTAGCCTGAATGACCACTTGCTGCTAAAACTTGAATCTCAACATGATTCAACTCCGTTTAGGAAGTTTAATTGACTCTAGTGTGCCATGCAAGGAAAACACTCTGTTTTAGAGAAAAGAGCATTCTTGCACTCTACTGTGTTTGCTATAGGGCCCGTACAATGAGCTAGCTCAGAACAAAAGAACTGTGCTTCTTACACAAACGGAGCATATCTAGTTAATCTCAGTATTCGAAACTGAGTAAAACAGGAGCTTCTCTTCAGTCCAATACACTGTACTGGCTGGGAACAGACGCGAATACTATTTGCACTGTGTATGGCCAGAATAGCACAAGAGTGCTTTTCTTAGCCTGAATGACCACTTGCTGCTAGAACTTGAATCTCAACGTGATTCAACTCCGTTTAGGAAGTTTAATGGAACTCTAGTGTGCCATGCAAGGAAAACACTCTGTTTTAGAGAAAATAGCATTCTTGCACTCTACTGTGTTTGCTATAGGGCCCGTACAATGAGCTAGCTCAGAACAAAGAATTGTGCTTCCTACACAAACGGTGCATATCTAGTTCAACTCAGTATTGGAAACTGAGTAAAACAGGAGCTTCTCTTCAGTCCAATACACTGTACTGGCTGGGAACAGACGCGAATACTATTTGCACTGTGTATGGCCAGAATAGCACAAGAGTGCTGTTCTTAGCCTGAATGACCACTTGCTGCTAGAACTTGAATCTCAACGTGATTCAACTCCGTTTAGGAAGTTTAATTGAACTCTAGTGTGCCATGCAAGGAAAACACTCTGTTTTAGAGAAAAGAGCATTCTTGCACTCTACTGTGTTTGCTATAGGGCCCGTACAATGAGCTAGCTCAGAACAAAAGAACTGTGCTTCCTACACAAACGGAGCATATCTAGTTCATCTCAGTATTCGAAACTGAGTAAAACAGGAGCTTCTCTTCAGTCCAATACACTGTACTGGCTGGGAACAGACGCGAATACTATTTCCACTGTGTATGGCCAGAATAGCACAAGAGTGCTGTTCTTAGCCTGAATGACCACTTGCTGCTAGAACTTGAATCTCAACGTGATTCAACTCCGTTTAGGAAGTTTAATGGAACTCTAGTGTGCCATGCAAGGAAAACACTCTGTTTTAGAGAAAATAGCATTCTTGCACTCTACTGTGTTTGCTATAGGGCCCGTACAATGAGCTAGCTCAGAACAAAGAATTGTGCTTCCTACACAAACGGTGCATATCTAGTTCAACTCAGTATTGGAAACTGAGTAAAACAGGAGCTTCTCTTCAGTCCAATACACTGTACTGGCTGGGAACAGACTCGAATGCTATTTGCACTGTGTATGGCCAGAATAGCACAAGAGTGCTGTTCTTAGCCTGAATGAACACTTGCTGCTAGAAATTGAATCTCAACGTGATTCAACTCCGTTTAGGAAGTTTAATTGAACCCTAGTGTGCCATGCAAAGAAAACACTCTGTTTTAGAGCAAATAGCATTCTTGCACTCTACTGTGTTTGCTATAGGGCCCGTACAGTGAGCTAGCTCAGAACAAAAGAACTGTGCTTCCTACACAAATGCGGCATATCTAGTTCAACTCAGTATTGGAAACTGAGTAAAACAGGAGCTTCTCTTCAGTCCAATACACTTTACTAGCTGGGAACAGACGCGAATGCTATTTGCACTATGTATGGCCAGAATAGCACAAGAGTGCTGTTCTTAGCCTGAATGACCACTTGCTGCTAGAACTTGAATCTCAACGTGATTCAACTCCGTTTAGGAAGTTTAATTGAACTCTAGTGTGCCATGCAAGGAAAACACTCTGTTTTAGAGAAAATAGCATTCTTGCATTCTACTGTGTTTGCTATAGGGCCCGTACAATGAGCTAGCTCAGAACAAAAGAACTGTGCTTCCTACACAAACGGGGCATATCTAGTTCAACTCAGTATTGGAAACTGAGTAAAACAGGACTTCTCTTCAGTCCAATACACTGTACTGGCTGAACAGACGCGAATAATACTTGCACTGTGTATGGCCAGAATAGCACAAGAGTGCTATTCTTAGCCTGAATGACCACTTGCTGCTAGAACTTGAATCTCAACGTGATTCAACTCCGTTTAGGAAGTTTAATGGAACTCTAGTGTGCCATGCAAGGAAAACACTCTGTTTTAGAGAAAATAGCATTCTTGCACTCTACTGTGTTTGCTATAGGGCCCGTACAATGAGCTAGCTCAGAACAAAGAATTGTGCTTCCTACACAAACGGTGCATATCTAGTTCAACTCAGTATTGGAAACTGAGTAAAACAGGAGCTTCTCTTCAGTCCAATACACTGTACTGGCTGGGAACAGACTCGAATGCTATTTGCACTGTGTATGGCCAGAATAGCACAAGAGGGCTGTTCTTAGCCTGAATGAACACTTGCTGCTAGAACTTGAATCTCAACGTGATTCAACTCCGTTTAGGAAATTTAATTGAACCCTAGTGTGCTGTGCAAGAAAAACACTCTGTTTTAGAGAAAACAGCATTCATGCACTCTACTGTGTTTCCTATAGAGCCTGTACAGTAAGCTAGCTCAGAACAAAAGAACTGTGCTTCCTACACAAACGGGGCATATCTAGTTCTACTCAGTATTGGAAACTGAGTAAAACAGGAGCTTCTCTTCGTCCAATACACTGTACATGCTGGGAACAGACGCGAATGCTATTTGCACTGTGTATGGCCAGAATAGCACAAGAGTGCTCCTCTTAGCCTGAATTAACACTTGCTGCTAGAACTTGAATCTCAACGTGATTCAACTCCATTTAGGAAGTTTAATTGAACCCTAGTGTGCCATGCAAAGAAAACACTCTGTTTTAGAGAAAATAGCATTCTTGCAATCTACTGTGTTTGCTATAGGGCCCGTACAGTGTGCTAGCTCAGAACAAAAGAACTGTGCTTCCTACACAAACGCGGCATATCTAGTTCAACTCAGTATTGGAAACTGAGTAAAACAGGAGCTTCTATTCAGTCCAATACACTGTACTGGCTGGGAACAGACGCGAATACTATTTGCATTGTGTATGGCCAGAATAGCACAAGAGTGCTGTTCTTAGCCTGAATGACCACTTGCTGCTAGAACTTGAATCTCAACGTGATTCAACTCCGTTTAGGAAGTTTAATTGAACTCTAGTGTGCCATGCAAGGAAAACACTCTGTTTTAGAGAAAAGAGCATTCTTGCACTCTACTGTGTTTGCTATAGGGCCCGTACAATGAGCTAGCTCAGAACAAAAGAACTGTGCTTCCTACACAAACGGAGCATATCTAGTTCATCTCAGTATTCGAAACTGAGTAAAACAGGAGCTTCTCTTCAGTCCAATACACTGTACTGGCTGGGAACAGACGCGAATACTATTTGCACTGTGTATGGCCAGAATAGCACAAGAGTGCTGTTCTTAGCCTGAATGACCACTTGCTGCTAGAACTTGAATCTCAACGTGATTCAACTCCGTTTAGGAAGTTTAATTGAACTCTAGTGTGCCATGCAAGGAAAACACTCTGTTTTAGAGAAAAGAGCATTCTTGCACTCTACTGTGTTTGCTATAGGGCCCGTACAATGAGCTAGCTCAGAACAAAAGAACTGTGCTTCCTACACAAACGGAGCATATCTAGTTCATCTCAGTATTCGAAACTGAGTAAAACAGGAGCTTCTCTTCAGTCCAATACACTGTACTGGCTGGGAACAGACGCGAATACTATTTGCACTGTGTATGGCCAGAATAGCACAAGAGTGCTGTTCTTAGCCTGAATGACCACTTGCTGCTAGAACTTGAATCTCAACGTGATTCAACTCCGTTTAGAAAGTTTAATGGAACTCTAGTGTGCCATGCAAGGAAAACACTCTGTTTTAGAGAAAATAGCATTCTTGCACTCTACTGTGTTTGCTATAGGGCCCGTACAATGAGCTAGCTCAGAACAAAGAATTGTGCTTCCTACACAAACGGTGCATATCTAGTTCAACTCAGTATTGGAAACTGAGTAAAACAGGAGCTTCTCTTCAGTCCAATACACTGTACTGGCTGGGAACAGACTCGAATGCTATTTGCACTGTGTATGGCCAGAATAGCACAAGAGTGCTGTTCTTAGCCTGAATGAACACTTGCTGCTAGAACTTGAATCTCAACGTGATTCAACTCCGTTTAGGAAGTTTAATTGAACCCTAGTGTGCCATGCAAAGAAAACACTCTGTTTTAGAGAAAATAGCATTCTTGCACTCTACTGTGTTTGCTATAGGGCCCGTACAGTGATCTAGCTCAGAACAAAAGAACTGTGCTTCCTACACAAACGCGGCATATCTAGTTCAACTCAGTATTGGAAACTGAGTAAAACAGGAGTTTCTCTTCAGTCCAATACACTGTACTGGCTGGGAACAGACGCGAATACTATTTGCACTGTGTATGGCCAGAATAGCACAAGAGTGCTCTTCTTAGCCTGAATGACCACTTGCTGCTAGAACTTGAATCTCAACGTGATTCAACTCCGTTTAGGAAGTTTAATTGAACTCTAGTGTGCCATGCAAGGAAAACACTCTGTTTTAGAGAAAATAGCATTCTTGCACTCTACTGTGTTTGCTATAGGGCCCATACAATGAGCTAGCTCAGAACAAAAGAACTGTGCTTCCTACACAAACGGGGCATATCTAGTTCAACTCAGTATTGGAAACTGAGTAAAACAGGAGCTTCTCTTCAGTCCAATACACTTTACTAGCTGGGAACAGACGCGAATGCTATTTGCACTGTGTATGGCCAGAATAGCACAAGAGTGCTGTTCTTAGCCTGAATGACCACTTGCTGCTAGAACTTTAATCTCAACGTGATTCAACTCCGTTTAGGAAGTTTAATTGAACTCTAGTGTGCCATGCAAGGAAAACACTCTGTTTTAGAGAAAATAGCATTCTTGCATTCTACTGTGTTTGCTATAGGGCCCGTACAATGAGCTAGCTCAGAACAAAAGAACTGTGCTTCCTACACAAACGGGGCATATCTAGTTCAACTCAGTATTGGAAACTGAATAAAACAGGACTTCTCTTCAGTCCAATACACTGTACTGGCTGAACAGACGCGAATAATACTTGCACTGTGTATGGCCAGAATAGCACAAGAGTGCTATTCTTAGCCTGAATGACCACTTGCTGCTAGAACTTGAATCTCAACGTGATTCAACTCCGTTTAGGAAGTTTAATGGAACTCTAGTGTGCCATGCAAGGAAAACACTCTGTTTTAGAGAAAATAGCATTCTTGCACTCTACTGTGTTTGCTATAGGGCCCGTACAATGAGCTAGCTCAGAACAAAGAATTGTGCTTCCTACACAAACGGTGCATATCTAGTTCAACTCAGTATTGGAAACTGAGTAAAACAGGAGCTTCTCTTCAGTCCAATACACTGTACTGGCTGGGAACAGACTCGAATGCTATTTGCACTGTGTATGGCCAGAATAGCACAAGAGGGCTGTTCTTAGCCTGAATGAACACTTGCTGCTAGAACTTGAATCTCAACGTGATTCAACTCCGTTTAGGAAGTTTAATTGAACCCTAGTGTGCCATGCAAGGAAAACACTCTGTTTTAGAGAAAATAGCATTCTTGCACTCTACTGTGCTTGCTATAGGGCCCATACAATGAGCTAGCTCAGAACAAAAGAACTGTGCTTCCTACACAAACGGGGCATATCTAGTTCAACTCAGTATTGGAAACTGAGTAAAACAGGAGCTTCTCTTCAGTCCAATACACTTTACTAGCTGGGAACAGACGCGAATGCTATTTGCACTGTGTATGGCCAGAATAGCACAATAGTGCTGTTCTTAGCCTGAATGACCACTTGCTGCTAGAACTTGAATCTCAACGTGATTCAACTCCGTTTAGGAAGTTTAATTGAACTCTAGTGTGCCATGCAAGGAAAACACTCTGTTTTAGAGAAAATAGCATTCTTGCATTCTACTGTGTTTGCTATAGGGCCCGTACAATGAGCTAGCTCAGAACAAAAGAACTGTGCTTCCTACACAAACGGGGCATATCTAGTTCAACTCAGTATTGGAAACTGAGTTAAACAGGAGCTTCTCTTCAGTCCAATACACTGTACATGCTGGGAACAGACGCGAATGCTATTTGCACTGTATATGGCCAGAATAGCACAAGAGTGCTCCTCTTAGCCTGAATGAACACTTGCTGCTAGAACTTGAATCTCAACGTGATTCAACTCCGTTTAGGAAGTTTAATTGAACCCTAGTGTGCCATGCAAAAAAGCACTCTGTTTTAGAGAAAATAGCATTCTTGCACTCTACTGTGTTTGCTATAGGGCCCGTACAGTGAGCTAGCTCAGAACAAAAGAACTGTGCTTCCTACACAAACGCGGCATATCTAGTTCAACTCAGTATTGGAAACTGAGTAAAACAGGAGCTTCTCTTCAGTCCAATACACTGTACTGGCTGGGAACAGATGCGAATACTATTTGCACTGTGTATGGTCAGAATAGCACAAGAGTGCTGTTCTTAGCCTCAATGACCACTTGCTGCTAGAACTTGAATCTCAACGTGATTCAACTCCGTTTAGGAAGTTTAATTGAACTCTAGTGTGCCATGCAAGGAAAACACTCTGTTTTAGAGAAAATAGCATTCTTGCACTCTACTGTGTTTGCTATAGGGCCCGTACAATGAGCTAGCTCAGAACAAAAGAACTGTGCTTCCTACACAAACGGGGCATATCTAGTTCAACTCAGTATTGGAAACTGAGTAAAACAGCAGCTTCTCTTCAGTCCAATACACTGTACTGGCTGGGAACAGACGAGAATACTATTTGCACTGTGTATGGCCAGAATCGCACAATAGTGCTGTTCTTAGCCTCAGTGAACACTTGTTGCTAGAACTTGAATCTCAACGTGATTCAACTCCGTTTAGGAAGTTTAATTGAACCCTAATGTGCCATGCAAGAAAAACACTCTGTTTTAGAGAAAATAGCATTCTTGCAATCTACTGTGTTTGCTATAGGGCCCGTAAAGTGAGCTAGCTCAGAACAAAAGAACTGTGCTTCCTACACAAACGGGGCATATCTAGTTCAACTCAGTATTGGAAACTGAGTAAAATAGGACTTCTCTTCAGTCCAATACACTGTACTGGCTGGGAACGGAGGCGAATACTACTTGCACTGTGTATGGCCAGAATAGCACAAGAGTGCTGTTCTTAGCCTGAATGACCACTTGCTGCTAGAACTTGAATCTCAACGTGATTCAACTCCGTTTAGGAAGTTTAATTGAACTCTAGTGTGCCATGCAAGGAAAACACTCTGTTTTAGAGAAAATAGCATTCTTGCACTCTACTGTGTTTGCTATAGGGCCCGTACAATGAGCTAGCTCAGAACAAAGAATTGTGCTTCCTACACAAACGGGGCATATCTAGTTCAACTAAGTATTGGAAACTGAGTAAAACAGGAGCTTCTTTTCAGTCCAATACACTGTACATGCTGGGAACAGACGCGAATGCTATTTGCACTGTGTATGGCCAGAATAGCACAAGAGTGCTCCTCTTAGCCTGAATGAACACTTGCTGCTAGAACTTGAATCTCAACGTGATTCAACTCCATTTAGGAAGTTTAATTGAACCCTAGTGTGCCATGCAAAGAAAACACTCTGTTTTAGAGAAAATAGCATTCTTGCAATCTACTGTGTTTGCTATAGGGCCCGTACAGTGAGCTAGCTCAGAACAAAAGAACTGTGCTTCCTACACCAACGCGGCATATCTAGTTCAACTCAGTATTGGAAACTGAGTAAAACAGGAGCTTCTCTTCAGTCCAATACACTGGTCTGGCTGGGAACAGACGCGAATACTATTTGCATTGTGTATGGCCAGAATAGCACAAGAGTGCTGTTCTTAGCCTGAATGACCACTTGCTGCTAGAACTTGAATCTCAACGTGATTCAACTCCGTTTAGGAAGTTTAATTGAACTCTAGTGTGCCATGCAAGGAAAACACTCTGTTTTAGAGAAAATAGCATTCTTGCACTCTACTGTGTTTGCTATAGGGCCCGTACAGTGAGCTAGCTCAGAACAAAAGAACTGTGCTTCCTACACAAACGGGGCATATCTAGTTCAACTCTTATTGTAAACTGAGTAAAACAGGACTTCTCTTCAGTCCAATACACTGTACTGGCTGGGAAGAGACGCAAATGCTATTTGCACTGTGTATGGCCAGAATAGCACAAGAGTGCTGTTCTTAGCCTGAATGACCACTTGCTGCTAGAACTTGAATTTCAACGTGATTCAACTCCGTTTAGGAAGTTTAATTGAACTCTAGTGTGCCATGCAAGGAAAACACTCTGTTTTAGAGAAAATAGCATTCTTGCACTCTACTGTGTTTGCTATAGGGCCCGTACAATGAGCTAGCTCAGAACAAAAGAACTGTGCTTCCTACACAAACGCGGCATATCTAGTTCAACTCAGTATTGGAAACTGAGTAAAACAGGAGCTTCTCTTCAGTCCAATACACTGTACTGGCTGGGAACAGACGCGAATACTATTTGCACTGTTATGGCCAGAATAGCACAAGAGTGCTGTTCTTAGCCTGAATGACCACTTGCTGCTAGAACTTGAATCTCAACGTGATTCAACTCCGTTTAGGAAGTTTAATTGAACTCTAGTGTGCCATGCAAGGAAAACACTCTGTGTTAGAGAAAAGAGCATTCTTGCACTCTACTGTGTTTGCTATAGGGCCCGTACAATGAGCTAGCTCAGAACAAAAGAACTGTGCTTCCTACACAAACGGGGCATATCTAGTTCAACTCAGTATTGGCAACTGAGTAAAACAGGAGCTTCTCTTCAGTCCAATACACTGTACTGGCTGGGAAAAGACGCGAATACTATTTGCACTGTGTATGGCCAGAATAGCACAAGAGTGCTGTTCTTAGCCTGAATGACCACTTGCTGCTAGAACTTGAATCTCAACGTGATTCAACTCCGTTTAGGAAGTTTAATTGAACTCTAGTGTGCCATGCAAGGAAAACACTCTGTTTTAGAGAAAATAGCATTCTTGCACTCTACTGTGTTTGCTATAGGGCCCGTACAATGAGCTAGCTCAGAACAAAAGAACTGTGCTTCCTACACAAACAGGGCATATCTAGTTCAACTCAGTATTGGAAACTGAGTTAAACAGGAGCTTCTCTTCAGTCCAATACACTGTACTGGCTGGGAACAGACGCGAATTCTATTTGCACTGTGTATGGCCAGAATAGCACAAGGGTGCTCCTCTTAGCCTGAATGAACACTTGCTGCTAGAACTTGAATCTCAACGTGATTCAACTCCGTTTAGGAAGTTTAATTGAACTCTAGTGTGCCATGCAAGGAAAACACTCTGTTTTAGAGAAAATAGCATTCTTGCACTCTACTGTGTTTGCTATAGGGCCCGTACATTGAATTAGCTCAGAACAAAAGACTGTGCTTCCTACACAAACGGGGCATATCTAGTTCAACTCAGTATTGGAAACTGCGTAAAACAGGAGCTTCTCTTCAGTCCAATACACTGTACTGGCTGGGAACAGAAGCGAATGCTATTTGCACTGTGTATGGCCAGAATAGCACAAGAGTGCTGTTCTCATCCTGAATGAACACTTGCTGCTAGAACTTGAATCTCAACGTGATTCAACTCCGTTTAGGAGGTTTAATTGAACCCTAGTGTGCCATGCAAGAAAAACACTCTGTTTTAGAGAAAACAGCATTCTTGTACTCTACTATGTTTCTTATAGGGCCAGTACAGTGAGCTAGCTCAGAACAAAAGAACTGTGCTTCCTACACAAACAGGGCATATCTAGTTCAACTCACTATTGGAAACTGAGTAAAACAGGAGCTTCTCTTCAGTCCAATACACTGTACTGGCTGGGAACAGACGCGAATGCTATTTGCACTGTGTATGGCCAGAATAGCACAATAGTGCTGTTCTTAGCCTGAATGAACACTTGCTGCTAGAACTTGAATCTCAACGTGATTCAACTCCGTTTAGGAAGTTTAATTGAACCCTAGTGTGCCATGCAAGAAAAACACTCTGTTTTAGAGAAAATAGCATTCTTGCACTCTACTGTGTTTGCTATAGGTCCCGTACAGTGAGCTAGCTCAGAACAAAAGAACTGTGCTTCCTACACAAACGCGGCATATCTAGTTCAACTCAGTATTGGAAACTGAGTAAAACAGGAGCTTCTCTTCAGTCCAATACACTGTACTGGCTGGGAACAGACGCGAATGCTATTTGCACTGTGTATGGCCAGAATAGGACAAGAGTGCTGTTCTTAGACTGAATGACCACTTGCTGCTAGAACTTGAATCTCAACGTGATTCAACTCCGTTTAGGAAGTTTAATTGAACTCTAGTGTGCCATGCAAGGAAAACACTCTGTTTTAGAGAAAATAGCATTCTTGCACTCTACTGTGTTTGCTATAGGGCCCGTACAATGAGCTAGCTCAGAACAAAAGAACTGTGCTTCCTACACAAACGGGGCATATCTAGTTCAACTCAGTATTGGAAACTGAGTAAAACAGCAGCTTCTCTTCAGTCCAATACACTGTACTGGCTGGGAACAGACGCGAATACTATTTGCACTGTGTATGGCCAGAATCGCACAATAGTGCTGTTCTTAGCCTCAGTGAACACTTGTTGCTAGAACTTGAATCTCAACGTGATTCAACTCCGTTTAGGAAGTTTAATTGAACCCTAATGTGCCATGCAAGAAAAACACTCTGTTTTAGAGAAAATAGCATTCTTGCAATCTACTGTGTTTGCTATAGGGCCCGTAAAGTGAGCTAGCTCAGAACAAAAGAACTGTGCTTCCTACACAAACGGGGCATATCTAGTTCAACTCAGTATTGGAAACTGAGTAAAATAGGACTTCTCTTCAGTCCAATACACTGTACTGGCTGGGAACGGAGGCGAATACTACTTGCACTGTGTATGGCCAGAATAGCACAAGAGTGCTGTTCTTAGCCTGAATGACCACTTGCTGCTAGAACTTGAATCTCAACGTGATTCAACTCCGTTTAGGAAGTTTAATTGAACTCTAGTGTGCCATGCAAGGAAAACACTCTGTTTTAGAGAAAATAGCATTCTTGCACTCTACTGTGTTTGCTATAGGGCCCGTACAATGAGCTAGCTCAGAACAAAGAATTGTGCTTCCTACACAAACGGGGCATATCTAGTTCAACTAAGTATTGGAAACTGAGTAAAACAGGAGCTTCTTTTCAGTCCAATACACTGTACATGCTGGGAACAGACGCGAATGCTATTTGCACTGTGTATGGCCAGAATAGCACAAGAGTGCTCCTCTTAGCCTGAATGAACACTTGCTGCTAGAACTTGAATCTCAACGTGATTCAACTCCATTTAGGAAGTTTAATTGAACCCTAGTGTGCCATGCAAAGAAAACACTCTGTTTTAGAGAAAATAGCATTCTTGCAATCTACTGTGTTTGCTATAGGGCCCGTACAGTGAGCTAGCTCAGAACAAAAGAACTGTGCTTCCTACACAAACGCGGCATATCTAGTTCAACTCAGTATTGGAAACTGAGTAAAACAGGAGCTTCTCTTCAGTCCAATACACTGGTCTGGCTGGGAACAGACGCGAATACTATTTGCATTGTGTATGGCCAGAATAGCACAAGAGTGCTGTTCTTAGCCTGAATGACCACTTGCTGCTAGAACTTGAATCTCAACGTGATTCAACTCCGTTTAGGAAGTTTAATTGAACTCTAGTGTGCCATGCAAGGAAAACACTCTGTTTTAGAGAAAATAGCATTCTTGCACTCTACTGTGTTTGCTATAGGGCCCGTACAGTGAGCTAGCTCAGAACAAAAGAACTGTGCTTCCTACACAAACGGGGCATATCTAGTTCAACTCTTATTGTAAACTGAGTAAAACAGGACTTCTCTTCAGTCCAATACACTGTACTGGCTGGGAAGAGACGCAAATGCTATTTGCACTGTGTATGGCCAGAATAGCACAAGAGTGCTGTTCTTAGCCTGAATGACCACTTGCTGCTAGAACTTGAATCTCAACGTGATTCAACTCCGTTTAGGAAGTTTAATTGAACTCTAGTGTGCCATGCAAGGAAAACACTCTGTTTTAGAGAAAATAGCATTCTTGCACTCTACTGTGTTTGCTATAGGGCCCGTACAATGAGCTAGCTCAGAACAAAAGAACTGTGCTTCCTACACAAACGCGGCATATCTAGTTCAACTCAGTATTGGAAACTGAGTAAAACAGGAGCTTCTCTTCAGTCCAATACACTGTACTGGCTGGGAACAGACGCGAATACTATTTGCACTGTTATGGCCAGAATAGCACAAGAGTGCTGTTCTTAGCCTGAATGACCACTTGCTGCTAGAACTTGAATCTCAACGTGATTCAACTCCGTTTAGGAAGTTTAATTGAACTCTAGTGTGCCATGCAAGGAAAACACTCTGTGTTAGAGAAAAGAGCATTCTTGCACTCTACTGTGTTTGCTATAGGGCCCGTACAATGAGCTAGCTCAGAACAAAAGAACTGTGCTTCCTACACAAACGGGGCATATCTAGTTCAACTCAGTATTGGCAACTGAGTAAAACAGGAGCTTCTCTTCAGTCCAATACACTGTACTGGCTGGGAAAAGACGCGAATACTATTTGCACTGTGTATGGCCAGAATAGCACAAGAGTGCTGTTCTTAGCCTGAATGACCACTTGCTGCTAGAACTTGAATCTCAACGTGATTCAACTCCGTTTAGGAAGTTTAATTGAACTCTAGTGTGCCATGCAAGGAAAACACTCTGTTTTAGAGAAAATAGCATTCTTGCACTCTACTGTGTTTGCTATAGGGCCCGTACAATGAGCTAGCTCAGAACAAAAGAACTGTGCTTCCTACACAAACAGGGCATATCTAGTTCAACTCAGTATTGGAAACTGAGTTAAACAGGAGCTTCTCTTCAGTCCAATACACTGTACTGGCTGGGAACAGACGCGAATTCTATTTGCACTGTGTATGGCCAGAATAGCACAAGGGTGCTCCTCTTAGCCTGAATGAACACTTGCTGCTAGAACTTGAATCTCAACGTGATTCAACTCCGTTTAGGAAGTTTAATTGAACTCTAGTGTGCCATGCAAGGAAAACACTCTGTTTTAGAGAAAATAGCATTCTTGCACTCTACTGTGTTTGCTATAGGGCCCGTACATTGAATTAGCTCAGAACAAAAGACTGTGCTTCCTACACAAACGGGGCATATCTAGTTCAACTCAGTATTGGAAACTGCGTAAAACAGGAGCTTCTCTTCAGTCCAATACACTGTACTGGCTGGGAACAGAAGCGAATGCTATTTGCACTGTGTATGGCCAGAATAGCACAAGAGTGCTGTTCTCATCCTGAATGAACACTTGCTGCTAGAACTTGAATCTCAACGTGATTCAACTCCGTTTAGGAGGTTTAATTGAACCCTAGTGTGCCATGCAAGAAAAACACTCTGTTTTAGAGAAAACAGCATTCTTGTACTCTACTATGTTTCTTATAGGGCCAGTACAGTGAGCTAGCTCAGAACAAAAGAACTGTGCTTCCTACACAAACAGGGCATATCTAGTTCAACTCACTATTGGAAACTGAGTAAAACAGGAGCTTCTCTTCAGTCCAATACACTGTACTGGCTGGGAACAGACGCGAATGCTATTTGCACTGTGTATGGCCAGAATAGCACAATAGTGCTGTTCTTAGCCTGAATGAACACTTGCTGCTAGAACTTGAATCTCAACGTGATTCAACTCCGTTTAGGAAGTTTAATTGAACCCTAGTGTGCCATGCAAGAAAAACACTCTGTTTTAGAGAAAATAGCATTCTTGCACTCTACTGTGTTTGCTATAGGTCCCGTACAGTGAGCTAGCTCAGAACAAAAGAACTGTGCTTCCTACACAAACGCGGCATATCTAGTTCAACTCAGTATTGGAAACTGAGTAAAACAGGAGCTTCTCTTCAGTCCAATACACTGTACTGGCTGGGAACAGACGCGAATGCTATTTGCACTGTGTATGGCCAGAATAGGACAAGAGTGCTGTTCTTAGACTGAATGACCACTTGCTGCTAGAACTTGAATCTCAACGTGATTCAACTCCGTTTAGGAAGTTTAATTGAACTCTAGTGTGCCATGCAAGGAAAACACTCTGTTTTAGAGAAAATAGCATTCTTGCACTCTACTGTGTTTGCTATAGGGCCCGTACAGTGAGCTAGCTCAGAACAAAAGACCTGTTCTTCCTACAAAAACGGGGCATATCTAGTTCAACTCAGTATTGGAAACTGAGTAAAACATGAGCTTCTCTTCAGTCTAATACACTGTACTGGCTGGGAACAGACGCGAATGCTATTTGCACTGTGTATGGCCAGAATAGCACAAGAGTGCTCCTCTTAGCCTGAATGAACACTTGCTGCTAGAACTTGAATCTCAACGTGATTCAACTCCGTTTAGGAAGTTTAATTGAACCCTAGTGTGCCATGCAAGGAAAACACTCTGTTTTAGAGAAAATAGCATTCTTGCACTCTACTGTGTTTGCTATAGGGCCCGTACAGTGAGCTAGCTCAGAACAAAAGAACTGTGCTTCCTACACAAACGCGGCATATCTAGTTCAACTCAGTATTGGAAACTAAGTAAAACAGGAGTTTCTCTTCAGTCCAATACACTGTACTGGCTGGGAACAGACGCGAATGCTATTTGCACTGTGTATGGCCAGAATAGCACAATAGTGCTGTTCTTAGCCTGAATGAACACTTGCTGCTAGAACTTGAATCTCAACGTGATTCAACTCCGTTTAGGAAGTTTAATTGAACCCTAGTGTGCCATGCAAAGAAAACACTCTGTTTTAGAGAAAATAGCATTCTTGCCCTCTACTGTGTTTGTCATAGGGCCCGTACAGTGATCTAGCTCAGAACAAAAGAACTATGCTTCCTACACAAACGCGGCATATCTAGTTCAACTCAGTATTGGAAACTGAGTAAAACAGGAGCTTCTCTTCAGTCCAATACACTGTACTGGCTGGGAACAGACGCGAATGCTATTTGCACTGTGTATGGCCAGAATAGCACAATAGTGCTGTTCTTAGCCTGAATGAACACTTGCTGCTAGAACTTGAATCTCAACGTGATTCAACTCCGTTTAGGAAGATAATTGAACCCTAGTGTGCCATGCAACAAAAACACTCTGTTTTAGAGAAAATAGCATTCTTGCACTCTACTGTGTTTCTTATAGGGCCAGTACAGTGAGCTATCTCAGAACAAAAGAACTGTGCTTCCTACACAAACGGGGCATATCTAGTTCAACTCAGTATTGGAAACTGAGTAAAACAGGAGCTTCTCTTCAGTGCAAAACACTGTACTGGCTGGGAACAGACGCGAATGCTATTTGCACTGTGTATGGCCAGAATAGCACAAGAGTGCTGTTCCTCGCCTGAATGAACACTTGCTGCTAGAACTTGAATCTCAACGTGATTCAACTCCTTTTAGGAAGTTGAATTGAACCCTAGTGTGCCATGCAAGGAAAACACTCTGTTTTAGAGAAAATAGCATTCTTGCACTCTACTGTGTTTGCTATAGGGCCCGTACAGTGAGCTAGCTCAGAACAAAAGAACTGTGCTTCCTACACAAACGGGGCATATCTAGTTCAACTCAGTATTGGAAACTGAGTAAAACAGGAGCTTCTCTTCAGTCCAATACACTGTATTGGCTGGGAACAGACGCGAATGCTATTTGCACTGTGTATGGCCAGATTAGCACAATAGTTCTGTTCTTAGCGTAAATGAACACTTGCTGCTAGAACTTGAATCTCAACGTGATTCAACTCCGTTTCGGAAGTTTAATTGAACCCTAAGTACCGTGCAAGGAATACACTCTGTTTTAGAGAAAACAGCATTCTTGCACTCTACTGTGTTTGCTATAGGGCCTGTACAGTGAGCTAGTTCAGAACAAAAGAACTGTGCTTGCTACACAAACGGGGCATATCTAGTTCAACTCAGTATTGGAAACTGAGTAAAACAGGAGCTTCTCTTCAGTCCAATACACTGTACTGGCTGGGAACAGACGCGAATGCTATTTGCACTGTGTATGGCCAGAATAGCACAATAGTGCTGTTCTTAGCCTGAATGAACACTTGCTGCTAGAACTTGAATCTCAACGTGATTCAACTCCGTTTAGGATGATAATTGAACCCTAGTGTGCCATGCAAGAAAAACACTCTGTTTTAGAGAAAACAGCATTCTTGCACTCTACTATGTTTCTTATAGGGCCAGTACAGTGAGCTAGCTCAGAACAAAAGAACTGTGCTTCCTACACAAACGGGGCATATCTAGTTCAACTCAGTATTGGAAACTGAGAAAAACAGGAGCTTCTCTTCAGTCCAATACACTGTACTGGCTGGGAACAGACGCGAATGCTATTTGCACTGTGTATGGCAAGAACAGCACAAGAGTGCTGTTCTTAGCCTGAATGAACACTTGCTGCTGGAACTTGAATCTCAACGTGATTCAACTCCGTTTGGAAAGTTTAATTGAACCCTAGTGTGCCGTGTAAGAAAAACACTGTGTTTTAGAGAAAACAGCATTCTTGCACTCTACTGTGTTTCCTATAGAGCCTGTACAGTAAGCTAACTCAGAACAAAAGAACTGTGCTTCCTACACAAACGGGGCATATCTAGTTCAACTCAGTATTGTAAACTGAGTAAAACAGGAGCTTCTCTTCAGTCCAATACACTGTACTGGCTGGGAACAGACGCGAATGCTATTTGCACTGTGTATGTCCAGAATAGCACAAGAGTGCTGTTCTTCGCCAGAATGAACACTTGCTGCTAGAACTTGAATCTCAACGTGATTCAACTCCTTTTAGGAAGTTGAATTGAACCCTAGTGTGCCATGCAAGGGAAACACTCTGTTTTAGAGAAAATAGCATTCTTGCACTCACTGTGTTTGCTATAGGGCCCGTACAGTGAGCTAGCTCAGAACAAAAGAACTGTGCTTCCTACACAAAAGGGGCATATCTAGTTCAACTCAGTATTGTAAACTGAGTAAAACAGGAGCTTCTCTTCAGTCCAATACATTGTACTGGCTGGGAACAGACGCGAATGCTATTTGCACTGTGTATGGCCAGAATAGCACAATAGTGCTGTTCTTAGCCTGAATTAACACTTGCTCTAGAACTTGAATCTCAACGTGATTCAACTCCGTTTAGGAAGTTTAATTGAACCCTAGTGTGCCGTGCAGGAAAAACACTATGTTTTAGAGAAAACAGCATTCTTGCACTCTATTGTGTTTCCTATAGAGCCTGTACAGTAAGCTAGCTCTGAACAAAAGAACTGTGCTTCCTACAAAAACGGGGCATATCTAGTTCAACTCAGTATTGGAAACTGAGTAAAACAGGAGCTTCTCTTCAGTCCAATATACTGTACTGGCTGGGAACAGACGCGAATGCTATTTGCACTGTGTATGGCCAGAATAGCACAAGTGTGCTGTTCTTAGCGTGAATGAACACTTGCTGCTAAAACTTGAATCTCAACGTGATTCAACTCCGTTTAGTAAGTTTAATTGAACCCTAGTGTACCGTGCAAGGAATACACTCTGTTTTAGAGAAAACAGCATTCTTGCACTCTACTGTGTTTGCTATAGGGCCTGTACAGTGAGCTAGTTCAGAACAAAAGAACTGTGCTTCCTACACAAACGGGGCATATCTAGTTCAACTCAGTATTGTAAACTGAGTAAAACAGGAGCTTCTCTTCAGTCCAATACACTGTACTGGCAGGGAACAGAAGCGAATGCTATTTGCACTGTGTATGCCCAGAATAGCACCAGAGTGCTGTTCTTAGCCTGAATGAACACTTGCTGCTAGAACTTGAATCTCAACGTGATTCAACTCCGTTTAGGAAGTTTAATTGAACCCTAGTGTGCCATGCAAGGAAAACACTCTGTTTTAGAGAAAATAGCATTCTTGCACTCTACTGTGTTTGCTATAGGGCCCGTACAGTGAGCTAGCTCAGAACAAAAGAACTGTGCTTCCTACACAAACGGGGCATATCTAGTTCAACTCAGTATTGGAAACTGAGTAAAACACGAGCTTCTCTTCAGTCCAATACACTGTACTGGCTGGGAACAGACGCGAATACTATTTGCACTGTGTATGGCCAAAATAGCACAAGAGTGCTGTTCTTAGCCTGAATGAACACTTGCTGCTAGAACTTGAATCTCAACGTGATTCAACTCCGTTTAGGAAGTTTAATTGAACCCTAGTGTGCCATGCAAGAAAAATACTCTTTTTAGAGAAAACAGCATTCTTGCACTCTACTATGTTTCTTATAGGGCCAGTACAGTGAGCTAGCTCAGAACAAAAGAACTGTGCTTCCTACACAAACGGGGCATATCTAGTTCAACTCAGTATTGGAAACTGAGTAAAACAGGAGCTTCTCTTCAGTCCAATACACTGTACTGGCTGGGAACAGACGCGAATGCTATTTGCACTGTGTATGGCCAGATCAGCACAATAGTGCTGTTCTTAGCCTGAATGAACACTTGCTGCTAGAACTTGAATCTCAACGTGATTCAACTCCGTTTAGGAAGTTTAATTGAACCCTAGTGTGCCATGCAAGAAAAACACTCTGTTTTAGAGAAAATAGCATTCTTGCAATCTACTGTGTTTGCAATAGGGCCCGTACAGTGAGCTAGCTCAGAACAAAAGAACTGTGCTTCCTACACAAACGGGGCATATCTAGTTCAACTCAGTATTGGAAACTGAGTTAAACAGGAGCTTCTCTTCAGTCTAATACACTGTACTGGCTGGGAACAGACGCGAATGCTATTTGCACTGTGTATGGCCAGAATAGCACAAGAGTGCTCCTCTTAGCCTGAATGAACACTTGCTGCTAGAACTTGAATCTCAACGTGATTCAACTCCGTTTAGGAAGTTTAATTGAACCCTAGTGTGCCATGCAAAGAAAACACTCTGTTTTAGAGAAAATAGCATTCTTGCACTCTACTGTGTTTGCCATAGGGCCCGTACAGTGAGCTAGCTCAGAACAAAAGAACTGTGCTTCCTACACAAACGCGGCATATCTAGTTCAACTCAGTATTGGAAACTAAGTAAAACAGGAGTTTCTCTTCAGTCCAATACACTGTACTGGCTGGGAACAGACGCGAATGCTATTTGCACTGTGTATGGCCAGAATAGCACAATAGTGCTGTTCTTAGCCTGAATGAACACTTGCTGGTAGAACTTGAATCTCAACGTGATTCAACTCCGTTTAGGAAGTTTAATTGAACCCTAGTGTGCCATGCAAAGAAAACACTCTGTTTTAGAGAAAATAGCATTCTTGCCCTCTACTGTGTTTGCCATAGGGCCCGTACAGTGAGCTAGCTCAGAACAAAAGAACTGTGCTTCCTACACAAACGCGGCATATCTAGTTCAACTCAGTATTGGAAACTGAGTAAAACAGGAGCTTCTCTTCAGTCCAATACACTGTACTGGCTGGGAACAGAAGCGAATGCTATTTGCACTGTGTATGGCCAGAATAGCACAATAGTTCTGTTCTTAGCGTGAATGAACACTTGCTGCTAGAACTTGAATCTCAACGTGATTCAACTCTGTTTCGGAAGTTTAATTGAACCCTAAGTACCGTGCAAGGAATACACTCTGTTTTAGAGAAAACAGCATTCTTGCACTCTACTGTGTTTGCTATAGGGCCTGTACAGTGAGCTAGTTCAGAACAAAAGAACTGTGCTTCCTACACAAACGGGGCATATCTAGTTCAACTCAGTATTGTAAACTGAGTAAAACAGGAGCTTCTCTTCAGTCCAATACACTGTACTGGCAGGGAACAGAAGCGAATGCTATTTGCACTGTGTATGGCCAGAATAGCACCAGAGTGCTGTTCTTAGCCTGAATGAACACTTGCTGCTAGAACTTGAATCTCAACGTGATTCAACTCCGTTTAGGAAGTTTAATTGAACCCTAGTGTGCCATGCAAGGAAAACACTCTGTTTTAGAGAAAATAGCATTCTTGCACTCTACTGTTTTTGCTATAGGGCCCGTACAGTGAGCTAGCTCAGAACAAAAGAACTGTGCTTCCTACACAAACGGGGCATATCTAGTTCAACTCAGTATTGTAAACTGAGTAAAACAGGAGCTTCTCTTCAGTCAAATACACTGTACTGGCTGGGCACAGACGCGAATGCTATTTGCACTGTGTATGGCCAGAATAGCACAAGAGTGCTGTTCTTAGCCTGAATGAACACTTGCTGCTAGAACTTGAATCTCAACGTGATTCAACTCCGTTTAGGAAGTTTAATTGAACCCTAGTGTGCCTTGCAGGAAAAACACTATGTTTTAGAGAAAACAGCATTCTTGCACTCTATTGTGTTTCCTATTGAGCCTGTACAGTAAGCTAGCTCAAAACAAAAGAACTGTGCTTCCTACACAAACGGGGCATATCTAGTTCAACTCAGTATTGGAAACTGAGTAAACAGGAGCTTCTCTTCAGTCCAATATACTGTACTGGCTGGGAACAGACGCGAATGCTATTTGCACTGTATATGGCCAGAATAGCACAAGTGTGCTGTTCTTATCCTGAATGAACACTTGCTGGTAGAACTTGAATCTCAACGTGATTCACCTCCGTTTAGGAAGTTTAATTGAACCCTAGTGTGCCATGCAAGAAAAACACTCTGTTTTAGAGAAAACAGCATTCTTGCACTCTACTATGTTTCTTATAGGTCCAGTACAGTGAGCTAGCTCAGAACAAAAGAACTGTGCTTCCTACACAAACAGGGCATATCTAGTTCAACTCAGTATTGGAAACTGAGTAAAACAGGAGCTTCTCTTCAGTCCAATACACTGTATTTGCTGGGAGCAGACGCGAATGCTATTTGCACTGTGTATGGCCAGATTAGCACAATAGTTCTGTTCTTAGCGTGAATGAACACTTGCTGCTAAAACTTGAATCTCAACGTGATTCAACTCCGTTTAGGAAGTTTAATTGAACCCTAGTGTACCGTGCAAGGAATACACTCTGTTTTAGAGAAAACAGCATTCTTGCACTCTACTGTGTTTGCTATAGTGCCTGTACAGTGAGCTAGTTCAGAACAAAAGAACTGTGCTTCCTACACAAACGGGGCATATCTAGTTCAACTCAGTATTGTAAACTGAGTAAAACAGGAGCTTCTCTTCAGTCCAATACACTGTACTGGCAGGGAACAGAAGCGAATGCTATTTGCACTGTGTATGCCCAGAATAGCACCAGAGTGCTGTTCTTAGCCTGAATGAACACTTGCTGCTAGAACTTGAATCTCAACGTGATTCAACTCCGTTTAGGAAGTTTAATTGAACCCTAGTGTGCCATGCAAGGAAAACACTCTGTTTTAGAGAAAATAGCATTCTTGCACTCTACTGTGTTTGCTATAGGGCCCGTACAGTGAGCTAGCTCAGAACAAAAGAACTGTGCTTCCTACACAAACGGGGCATATCTAGTTCAACTCAGTATTGTAAACTGAGTAAAACAGGAGCTTCTCTTCAGTCCAATACACTGTAGTGGCTGGGAACAGACGCGAATGCTATTTGCACTGTGTATGGCCAGAATAGCACAAGAGTGCTGTTCTTAGCCTGAATGAACACTTGCTGCTAGAACTTGAATCTCAACGTGATAAACTCCGTTTAGGAAGTTTAATTGAACCCTAGTGTGCCGTGCAAGAAAAACACTCTGTTTTAGAGAAAACAGCATTCTTGCACTCTACTGTGTTTGCTATAGGGCCGTACAGTAGGATAGCTCAGAACAAAAGAACTGTGCTTCCTACACAAACGGGGCCTATCTAGTTCACCTCAGTATTGTAAACTGAGTAAAACAGGAGCTTCTCTTCAGTCCAATACACTGTACTGGCATGGAACAGAAGCGAATGCTATTTGCACTGTGTATGGCCAGAATAGCACAAGAGTGCTGTTCTTAGCCTGAATGAACACTTGCTGCTAGAACTTGAATCTCAACGTGATTCAACTCCGTTTAGGAAGTTTAATTGAACCCTAGTGTGCCATGCAAGGAAAACACTCTGTTTTAGAGAAAATAGCATTCTTGCACTCTACTGTGTTTGCTATAGGGCCCGTAAAGTGAGCTAGCTCAGAACAAAAGAACTGCGCTTCCTACACAAACGGGGCATATCTAGTTCAACTCAGTATTGGAAACTGAGTAAAACAGGAGCTTCTCTTCAGTCAAATACACTGTACTGGCTGGGAACAGACGCGAATGCTATTTGCACTGTGTATGGCCAGAATAGCACAAGAGTGCTGTTCTTAGCCTGAATGACCACTTGCTGCTAGAACTTGAATCTCAACGTGATTCAACTCCGTTTAGGAAGTTTAATTGAACCCTAGTGTGCCATGCAAGAAAAACACTCTGTTTTAGAGAAAACAGCATTCTTGCACTCTACTATGTTTCTTATAGGGCCAGTACAGTGAGCTAGCTCAGAACAAAAGAACTGTGCTTCCTACACAAACGGGGCATATCTAGTTCAACTCAGTATTGTAAACTGAGTAAAACAGGAGCTTCTCTTCAGTGCAATACACTGTACTGGCTGGGAACAGACGGGAATGCTATTTGCACTGTGTATGGCCAGAATAGCACAAGAGTGCTGTTCTTAGCCTGAATGAACACTTGCTGCTAGAACTTGAATCTCAACGTGATTCAACTCCTTTTAGGAAGTTTAATTGAACCCTAGTGGGCCGTGCAAGAAAAACACTCTGTTTTAGAGAAAACAGCATTCTTGCACTCTACTGTGTTTGCTATAGGGCCAGTACAGTAAGCTAGCTCAGAATAAAAGAATTGTGCTTCCTACACAAACGGGGCATATCTAGTTCAACTCAGTATTGTAAACTGAGTAAAACAGGAGCTTCTCTTCAGTCCAATACACTGTACTGGCTAGGTACAGACGCGAATGCTATTTGCACTGTGTATGGCCAGAATAGCACAAGAGTGCTGTTCTTAGCCTGAATGAACACTTGCTGCTAGAACTTGAATCTCAACGTGATTCAACTCCGTTTAGGAAGTTTAATTGAACCCTAGTGTGCCGTGCAAGAAAAACACTCTGTTTTAGAGAAAACCCCATTCTTGCACTCTACTGTGTTTCCTATAGAGCCTGTACAGTAAGCTAGCTCAGAACAAAAGAACTGTGCTTCCTACAAAAACGTTGCATATCTAGTTCAACTCAGTATTGGAAACTGAGTAAAACAGGAGCTTCTCTTCAGTCCAATATACTGTACTGGCTGGGAACAGACGCGAATGCTATTTGCAGTGTATCTGGCCAGAATAGCACAAGTGTGCTGTTCTTATCCTGAATGAACACTTGCTGCTAGAACTTGAATCTCAACGTGATTCACCTCCGTTTAGGAAGTTTAATTGAACCCTAGTGTGCCATGCAAGAAAAACACTCTGTTTTAGAGAAAACAGCATTCTTGCACTCTACTATGTTTCTTATAGGGCCAGTACAGTGAGCTAGCTCAGAACAAAAGAACTGTGCTTCCTACACAAACAGGGCATATCTAGTTCAACTCAGTATTGGAAACTGAGTAAAACAGGAGCTTCTCTTCAGTCCAATACACTGTATTGGCTGGGAGCAGACGCGAATGCTATTTGCACTGTGTATGGCCAGATTAGCACAATAGTTCTGTTCTTAGCGTGAATGAACACTTGCTGCTAAAACTTGAATCTCAACGTGATTCAACTCCGTTTAGGAAGTTTAATTGAACCCTAGTGTGCCGTGCAAGGAATACACTCTGTTTTAGAGAAAACAGCATTCTTGCACTCTACTGTGTTTGCTATAGGGCCTGTACAGTGAGCTAGTTCAGAACAAAAGAACTGTGCTTCCTACACAAACGGGGCATATCTAGTTCAACTCAGTATTGTAAACTGAGTAAAACAGGAGCTTCTCTTCAGTCCAATACACTGTACTGGCAGGGAACAGAAGCGAATGCTATTTGCACTGTGTATGCCCAGAATAGCACCAGAGTGCTGTTCTTAGCCTGAATGAACACTTGCTGCTAGAACTTGAATCTCAACGTGATTCAACTCCATTTAGGAAGTTTAATTGAACCCTAGTGTGCCATGCAAGGAAAACACTCTGTTTTAGAGAAAATAGCATTCTTGCACTCTACTGTGTTTGCTATAGGGCCCGTACAGTGAGCTAGCTCAGAACAAAAGAACTGTGCTTCCTACACAAACGGGGCATATCTAGTTCAACTCAGTATTGTAAACTGAGTAAAACAGGAGCTTCTCTTCAGTCCAATACACTGTACTGGCTGGGAAGAGACGCGAATGCTATTTGCACTGTGTATGGCCAGAATAGCACAAGAGTGCTGTTCTTAGCCTGAATGAACACTTGCTGCTAGAACTTGAATCTCAACGTGATAAACTCCGTTTAGGAAGTTTAATTGAACCCTAGTGTGCCGTGCAAGAAAAACACTCTGTTTTAGAGAAAACAGCATTCTTGCACTCTACTGTGTTTGCTATAGGGCCGTACAGTAGGATAGCTCAGAACAAAAGAACTGTGCTTCCTACACAAACGGGGCCTATCTAGTTCACCTCAGTATTGTAAACTGAGTAAAACAGGAGCTTCTCTTCAGTCCAATACACTGTACTGGCATGGAACAGAAGCGAATGCTATTTGCACTGTGTATGGCCAGAATAGCACAAGAGTGCTGTTCTTAGCCTGAATGAACACTTGCTGCTAGAACTTGAATCTCAACGTGATTCAACTCCGTTTAGGAAGTTTAATTGAACCCTAGTGTGCCATGCAAGGAAAACACTCTGTTTTAGAGAAAATAGCATTCTTGCACTCTACTGTGTTTGCTATAGGGCCCGTAAAGTGAGCTAGCTCAGAACAAAAGAACTGCTCTTCCTACACAAACGGGGCATATCTAGTTCAACTCAGTATTGGAAACTGAGTAAAACAGGAGCTTCTCTTCAGTCAAATACACTGTACTGGCTAGGAACAGACGCGAATGCTATTTGCACTGTGTATGGCCAGAATAGCACAAGAGTGCTGTTCTTAGCCTGAATGACCACTTGCTGCTAGAACTTGAATCTCAACGTGATTCAACTCCGTTTAGGAAGTTTAATTGAACCCTAGTGTGCCATGCAAGAAAAACACTCTGTTTTAGAGAAAACAGCATTCTTGCACTCTACTATGTTTCTTATAGGGCCAGTACAGTGAGCTAGCTCAGAACAAAAGAACTGTGCTTCCTACACAAACGGGGCATATCTAGTTCAACTCAGTATTGTAAACTGAGTAAAACAGGAGCTTCTCTTCAGTGCAATACACTGTACTGGCTGGGAACAGACGGGAATGCTATTTGCACTGTGTATGGCCAGAATAGCACAAGAGTGCTGTTCTTAGCCTGAATGAACACTTGCTGCTAGAACTTGAATCTCAACGTGATTCAACTCCTTTTAGGAAGTTTAATTGAACCCTAGTGGGCCGTGCAAGAAAAACACTCTGTTTTAGAGAAAACAGCATTCTTACACTCTACTGTGTTTGCTATAGGGCCAGTACAGTAAGCTAGCTCAGAATAAAAGAATTGTGCTTCCTACACAAACGGGGCATATCTAGTTCAACTCAGTATTGTAAACTGAGTAAAACAGGAGCTTCTCTTCAGTCCAATACACTGTACTGGCTAGGTACAGACGCGAATGCTATTTGCACTGTGTATGGCCAGAATAGCACAAGAGTGCTGTTCTTAGCCTGAATGAACACTTGCTGCTAGAACTTGAATCTCAACGTGATTCAACTCCGTTTAGGAAGTTTAATTGAACCCTAGTGTGCCGTGCAAAAAAAACACTCTGTTTTAGAGAAAACCCCATTCTTGCACTCTACTGTGTTTCCTATAGAGCCTGTACAGTAAGCTAGCTCAGAACAAAAGAACTGTGCTTCCTACAAAAACGGGGCATATCTAGTTCAACTCAGTATTGGAAACTGAGTAAAACAGGAGCTTCTCTTCAGTCCAATACACTGTACTGGCATGGAACAGAAGCGAATGCTATTTGCACTGTGTATGCCCAGAATAGCACCAGAGTGCTGTTCTTAGCCTGAATGAACACTTGCTGCTAGAACTTGAATCTCAACGTGATTCAACTCCGTTTAGGAAGTTTAATTGAACCCTAGTGTGCCATGCAAGGAAAACACTCTGTTTTAGAGAAAATAGCATTCTTGCACTCTACTGTGTTTGCTATAGGGCCCGTACAGTGAGCTAGCTCAGAACAAAAGAACTGTGCTTCCTACACAAACGGGGCATATCTAGTTCAACTCAGTATTGGAAACTGAGTAAAACACGAGCTTCTCTTCAGTCCAATACACTGTACTGGCTGGGAACAGACGCGAATACTATTTGCACTGTGTATGGCCAAAATAGCACAAGAGTGCTGTTCTTAGCCTGAATGAACACTTGCTGCTAGAACTTGAATCTCAACGTGATTCAACTCCGTTTAGGAAGTTTAATTGAACCCTAGTGTGCCATGCAAGAAAAATACTCTTTTTAGAGAAAACAGCATTCTTGCACTCTACTATGTTTCTTATAGGGCCAGTACAGTGAGCTAGCTCAGAACAAAAGAACTGTGCTTCCTACACAAACGGGGCATATCTAGTTCAACTCAGTATTGGAAACTGAGTAAAACAGGAGCTTCTCTTCAGTCCAATACACTGTACTGGCTGGGAACAGACGCGAATGCTATTTGCACTGTGTATGGCCAGATCAGCACAATAGTGCTGTTCTTAGCCTGAATGAACACTTGCTGCTAGAACTTGAATCTCAACGTGATTCAACTCCGTTTAGGAAGTTTAATTGAACCCTAGTGTGCCATGCAAGAAAAACACTCTGTTTTAGAGAAAATAGCATTATTGCAATCTACTGTGTTTGCAATAGGGCCCGTACAGTGAGCTAGCTCAGAACAAAAGAACTGTGCTTCCTACACAAACGGGGCATATCTAGTTCAACTCAGTATTGGAAACTGAGTTAAACAGGAGCTTCTCTTCAGTCTAATACACTGTACTGGCTGGGAACAGACGCGAATGCTATTTGCACTGTGTATGGCCAGAATAGCACAAGAGTGCTCCTCTTAGCCTGAATGAACACTTGCTGCTAGAACTTGAATCTCAACGTGATTCAACTCCGTTTAGGAAGTTTAATTGAACCCTAGTGTGCCATGCAAAGAAAACACTCTGTTTTAGAGAAAATAGCATTCTTGCACTCTACTGTGTTTGCCATAGGGCCCGTACAGTGAGCTAGCTCAGAACAAAAGAACTGTGCTTCCTACACAAACGCGGCATATCTAGTTCAACTCAGTATTGTAAACTGAGTAAAACAGGAGCTTCTCTTCAGTCCAATACACTGTACTGGCAGGGAACAGAAGCGAATGCTATTTGCACTGTGTATGGCCAGAATAGCACCAGAGTGCTGTTCTTAGCCTGAATGAACACTTGCTGCTAGAACTTGAATCTCAACGTGATTCAACTCCGTTTAGGAAGTTTAATTGAACCCTAGTGTGCCATGCAAGGAAAACACTCTGTTTTAGAGAAAATAGCATTCTTGCACTCTACTGTTTTTGCTATAGGGCCCGTACAGTGAGCTAGCTCAGAACAAAAGAACTGTGCTTCCTACACAAACGGGGCATATCTAGTTCAACTCAGTATTGTAAACTGAGTAAAACAGGAGCTTCTCTTCAGTCAAATACACTGTACTGGCTGGGCACAGACGCGAATGCTATTTGCACTGTGTATGGCCAGAATAGCACAAGAGTGCTGTTCTTAGCCTGAATGAACACTTGCTGCTAGAACTTGAATCTCAACGTGATTCAACTCCGTTTAGGAAGTTTAATTGAACCCTAGTGTGCCTTGCAGGAAAAACACTATGTTTTAGAGAAAACAGCATTCTTGCACTCTATTGTGTTTCCTATTGAGCCTGTACAGTAAGCTAGCTCAAAACAAAAGAACTGTGCTTCCTGCACAAACGGGGCATATCTAGTTCAACTCAGTATTGGAAACTGAGTAAACAGGAGCTTCTCTTCAGTCCAATATACTGTACTGGCTGGGAACAGACGCGAATGCTATTTGCACTGTGTATGGCCAGAATAGCACAAGTGTGCTGTTCTTATCCTGAATGAACACTTGCTGGTAGAACTTGAATCTCAACGTGATTCACCTCCGTTTAGGAAGTTTAATTGAACCCTAGTGTGCCATGCAAGAAAAACACTCTGTTTTAGAGAAAACAGCATTCTTGCACTCTACTATGTTTCTTATAGGTCCAGTACAGTGAGCTAGCTCAGAACAAAAGAACTGTGCTTCCTACACAAACAGGGCATATCTAGTTCAACTCAGTATTGGAAACTGAGTAAAACAGGAGCTTCTCTTCAGTCCAATACACTGTATTGGCTGGGAGCAGACGCGAATGCTATTTGCACTGTGTATGGCCAGATTAGCACAATAGTTCTGTTCTTAGCGTGAATGAACACTTGCTGCTAAAACTTGAATCTCAACGTGATTCAACTCCGTTTAGGAAGTTTAATTGAACCCTAGTGTACCGTGCAAGGAATACACTCTGTTTTAGAGAAAACAGCATTCTTGCACTCTACTGTGTTTGCTATAGTGCCTGTACAGTGAGCTAGTTCAGAACAAAAGAACTGTGCTTCCTACACAAACGGGGCATATCTAGTTCAACTCAGTATTGTAAACTGAGTAAAACAGGAGCTTCTCTTCAGTCCAATACACTGTACTGGCAGGGAACAGAAGCGAATGCTATTTGCACTGTGTATGGCCAGAATAGCACCAGAGTGCTGTTCTTAGCCTGAATGAACACTTGCTGCTAGAACTTGAATCTCAACGTGATTCAACTCCGTTTAGGAAGTTTAATTGAACCCTAGTGTGCCATGCAAGGAAAACACTCTGTTTTAGAGAAAATAGCATTCTTGCACTCTACTGTGTTTGCTATAGGGCCCGTAAAGTGAGCTAGCTCAGAACAAAAGAACTGCGCTTCCTACACAAACGGGGCATATCTAGTTCAACTCAGTATTGGAAACTGAGTAAAACAGGAGCTTCTCTTCAGTCAAATACACTGTACTGGCTGGGAACAGACGCGAATGCTATTTGCACTGTGTATGGCCAGAATAGCACAAGAGTGCTGTTCTTAGCCTGAATGACCACTTGCTGCTAGAACTTGAATCTCAACGTGATTCAACTCCGTTTAGGAAGTTTAATTGAACCCTAGTGTGCCATGCAAGAAAAACACTCTGTTTTAGAGAAAACAGCATTCTTGCACTCTACTATGTTTCTTATAGGGCCAGTACAGTGAGCTAGCTCAGAACAAAAGAACTGTGCTTCCTACACAAACGGGGCATATCTAGTTCAACTCAGTATTGTAAACTGAGTAAAACAGGAGCTTCTCTTCAGTGCAATACACTGTACTGGCTGGGAACAGACGGGAATGCTATTTGCACTGTGTATGGCCAGAATAGCACAAGAGTGCTGTTCTTAGCCTGAATGAACACTTGCTGCTAGAACTTGAATCTCAACGTGATTCAACTCCTTTTAGGAAGTTTAATTGAACCCTAGTGGGCCGTGCAAGAAAAACACTCTGTTTTAGAGAAAACAGCATTCTTGCACTCTACTGTGTTTGCTATAGGGCCAGTACAGTAAGCTAGCTCAGAATAAAAGAATTGTGCTTCCTACACAAACGGGGCATATCTAGTTCAACTCAGTATTGTAAACTGAGTAAAACAGGAGCTTCTCTTCAGTCCAATACACTGTACTGGCTAGGTACAGACGCGAATGCTATTTGCACTGTGTATGGCCAGAATAGCACAAGAGTGCTGTTCTTAGCCTGAATGAACACTTGCTGCTAGAACTTGAATCTCAACGTGATTCAACTCCGTTTAGGAAGTTTAATTGAACCCTAGTGTGCCGTGCAAGAAAAACACTCTGTTTTAGAGAAAACCCCATTCTTGCACTCTACTGTGTTTCCTATAGAGCCTGTACAGTAAGCTAGCTCAGAACAAAAGAACTGTGCTTCCTACAAAAACGGGGCATATCTAGTTCAACTCAGTATTGGAAACTGAGTAAAACAGGAGCTTCTCTTCAGTCCAATATACTGTACTGGCTGGGAACAGACGCGAATGCTATTTGCAGTGTATCTGGCCAGAATAGCACAAGTGTGCTGTTCTTATCCTGAATGAACACTTGCTGCTAGAACTTGAATCTCAACGTGATTCACCTCCGTTTAGGAAGTTTAATTGAACCCTAGTGTGCCATGCAAGAAAAACACTCTGTTTTAGAGAAAACAGCATTCTTGCACTCTACTATGTTTCTTATAGGGCCAGTACAGTGAGCTAGCTCAGAACAAAAGAACTGTGCTTCCTACACAAACAGGGCATATCTAGTTCAACTCAGTATTGGAAACTGAGTAAAACAGGAGCTTCTCTTCAGTCCAATACACTGTATTGGCTGGGAGCAGACGCGAATGCTATTTGCACTGTGTATGGCCAGATTAGCACAATAGTTCTGTTCTTAGCGTGAATGAACACTTGCTGCTAAAACTTGAATCTCAACGTGATTCAACTCCGTTTAGGAAGTTTAATTGAACCCTAGTGTGCCGTGCAAGGAATACACTCTGTTTTAGAGAAAACAGCATTCTTGCACTCTACTGTGTTTGCTATAGGGCCTGTACAGTGAGCTAGTTCAGAACAAAAGAACTGTGCTTCCTACACAAACGGGGCATATCTAGTTCAACTCAGTATTGTAAACTGAGTAAAACAGGAGCTTCTCTTCAGTCCAATACACTGTACTGGCAGGGAACAGAAGCGAATGCTATTTGCACTGTGTATGCCCAGAATAGCACCAGAGTGCTGTTCTTAGCCTGAATGAACACTTGCTGCTAGAACTTGAATCTCAACGTGATTCAACTCCGTTTAGGAAGTTTAATTGAACCCTAGTGTGCCATGCAAGGAAAACACTCTGTTTTAGAGAAAATAGCATTCTTGCACTCTACTGTGTTTGCTATAGGGCCCGTACAGTGAGCTAGCTCAGAACAAAAGAACTGTGCTTCCTACACAAACGGGGCATATCTAGTTCAACTCAGTATTGTAAACTGAGTAAAACAGGAGCTTCTCTTCAGTCCAATACACTGTACTGGCTGGGAACAGACGCGAATGCTATTTGCACTGTGTATGGCCAGAATAGCACAAGAGTGCTGTTCTTAGCCTGAATGAACACTTGCTGCTAGAACTTGAATCTCAACGTGATAAACTCCGTTTAGGAAGTTTAATTGAACCCTAGTGTGCCGTGCAAGAAAAACACTCTGTTTTAGAGAAAACAGCATTCTTGCACTCTACTGTGTTTGCTATAGGGCCGTACAGTAGGATAGCTCAGAACAAAAGAACTGTGCTTCCTACACAAACGGGGCCTATCTAGTTCACCTCAGTATTGTAAACTGAGTAAAACAGGAGCTTCTCTTCAGTCCAATACACTGTACTGGCATGGAACAGAAGCGAATGCTATTTGCACTGTGTATGGCCAGAATAGCACAAGAGTGCTGTTCTTAGCCTGAATGAACACTTGCTGCTAGAACTTGAATCTCAACGTGATTCAACTCCGTTTAGGAAGTTTAATTGAACCCTAGTGTGCCATGCAAGGAAAACACTCTGTTTTAGAGAAAATAGCATTCTTGCACTCTACTGTGTTTGCTATAGGGCCCGTAAAGTGAGCTAGCTCAGAACAAAAGAACTGCTCTTCCTACACAAACGGGGCATATCTAGTTCAACTCAGTATTGGAAACTGAGTAAAACAGGAGCTTCTCTTCAGTCAAATACACTGTACTGGCTAGGAACAGACGCGAATGCTATTTGCACTGTGTATGGCCAGAATAGCACAAGAGTGCTGTTCTTAGCCTGAATGACCACTTGCTGCTAGAACTTGAATCTCAACGTGATTCAACTCCGTTTAGGAAGTTTAATTGAACCCTAGTGTGCCATGCAAGAAAAACACTCTGTTTTAGAGAAAACAGCATTCTTGCACTCTACTATGTTTCTTATAGGGCCAGTACAGTGAGCTAGCTCAGAACAAAAGAACTGTGCTTCCTACACAAACGGGGCATATCTAGTTCAACTCAGTATTGGAAACTGAGTAAAACAGGAGCTTCTCTTCAGTGCAATACACTGTACTGGCTGGGAACAGACGGGAATGCTATTTGCACTGTGTATGGCCAGAATAGCACAAGAGTGCTGTTCTTAGCCTGAATGAACACTTGCTGCTAGAACTTGAATCTCAACGTGATTCAACTCCTTTTAGGAAGTTTAATTGAACCCTAGTGGGCCGTGCAAGAAAAACACTCTGTTTTAGAGAAAACAGCATTCTTACACTCTACTGTGTTTGCTATAGGGCCAGTACAGTAAGCTAGCTCAGAATAAAAGAATTGTGCTTCCTACACAAACGGGGCATATCTAGTTCAACTCAGTATTGTAAACTGAGTAAAACAGGAGCTTCTCTTCAGTCCAATACACTGTACTGGCTAGGTACAGACGCGAATGCTATTTGCACTGTGTATGGCCAGAATAGCACAAGAGTGCTGTTCTTAGCCTGAATGAACACTTGCTGCTAGAACTTGAATCTCAACGTGATTCAACTCCGTTTAGGAAGTTTAATTGAACCCTAGTGTGCCGTGCAAAAAAAACACTCTGTTTTAGAGAAAACCCCATTCTTGCACTCTACTGTGTTTCCTATAGAGCCTGTACAGTAAGCTAGCTCAGAACAAAAGAACTGTGCTTCCTACAAAAACGGGGCATATCTAGTTCAACTCAGTATTGGAAACTGAGTAAAACAGGAGCTTCTCTTCAGTCCAATATACTGTACTGGCTGGGAGCAGACGCGAATGCTATTTGCAGTGTATCTGGCCAGAATAGCACAAGTGTGCTGTTCTTATCCTGAATGAACACTTGCTGCTAGAACTTGAATCTCAACGTGATTCACCTCCGTTTAGGAAGTTTAATTGAACCCTAGTGTGCCATGCAAGAAAAACACTCTGTTTTAGAGAAAACAGCATTCTTGCACTCTACTATGTTTCTTATAGGGCCAGTACAGTGAGCTAGCTCAGAACAAAAGAACTGTGCTTCCTACACAAACAGGGCATATCTAGTTCAACTCAGTATTGGAAACTGAGTAAAACAGGAGCTTCTCTTCAGTCCAATACACTGTATTGGCTGGGAGCAGACGCGAATGCTATTTGCACTGTGTATGGCCAGATTAGCACAATAGTTCTGTTCTTAGCGTGAATGAACACTTGCTGCTAAAAAATGAATCTCAACGTGATTCAACTCCGTTTAGGAAGTTTAATTGAACCCTAGTGTACCGTGCAAGGAATACACTCTGTTTTAGAGAAAACAGCATTCTTGCACTCTACTGTGTTTGCTATAGGGCCTGTACAGTGAGCTAGTTCAGAACAAAAGAACTGTGCTTCCTACACAAACGGGGCATATCTAGTTCAACTCAGTATTGTAAACTGAGTAAAACAGGAGCTTCTCTTCAGTCCAATACACTGTACTGGCAGGGAACAGAAGCGAATGCTATTTGCACTGTGTATGCCCAGAATAGCACCAGAGTGCTGTTCTTAGCCTGAATGAACACTTGCTGCTAGAACTTGAATCTCAACGTGATTCAACTCCGTTTAGGAAGTTTAATTGAACCCTAGTGTGCCATGCAAGGAAAACACTCTGTTTTAGAGAAAATAGCATTCTTGCACTCTACTGTGTTTGCTATAGGGCCCGTAAAGTGAGCTAGCTCAGAACAAAAGAACTGCGCTTCCTACACAAACGGGGCATATCTAGTTCAACTCAGTATTGTAAACTGAGTAAAACAGGAGCTTCTCTTCAGTCAAATACACTGTACTGGCTGGGAACAGACGCGAATGCTATTTGCACTGTGTATGGCCAGAATAGCACAAGTGTGCTGTTCTTAGCCTGAATGAACACTTGCTGCTAGAACTTGAATCTCAACGTGATTCAACTCTGTTTAGGAAGTTTAATTGAACCCTAGTGTGCCATGCAAGAAAAACACTCTGTTTTAGAGAAAACAGCATTCTTGCACTCTACTATGTTTCTTATAGGGCCAGTACAGTGAGCTAGCTCAGAACAAAAGAACTGTGCTTCCTACACAAACGGGGCATATCTAGTTCAACTCAGTATTGTAAACTGAGTAAAACAGGAGCTTCTCTTCAGTGCAATACACTGTACTGGCTGGGAACAGACAGGAATGCTATTTGCACTGTGTATGGCCAGAATAGCACAAGAGTGCTGTTCTTAGCCTGAATGAACACTTGCTGCTAGAACTTGAATCTCAACGTGATTCAACTCCTTTTAGGAAGTTTAATTGAACCCTAGTGGGCCGTGCAAGAAAAACACTCTGTTTTAGAGAAAACAGCATTCTTGCACTCTACTGTGTTTGCTATAGGGCCAGTACAGTAAGCTAGCTCAGAATAAAAGAATTGTGCTTCCTACACAAACGGGGCATATCTAGTTCAACTCAGTATTGGAAACTGAGTAAAACAGGAGCTTCTCTTCAGTCCAATACACTGTACGGGCTAGGTACAGACGCGAATGCTATTTGCACTGTGTATGGCCGGAATAGCACAAGAGTGCTGTTCTTAGCCTGAATGAACACTTGCTGCTAGAACTTGAATCTAAACGTGATTCAACTCCGTTTAGGAAGTTTAATTGAACCCTAGTGTGCCGTGCAAGAAAAACACTCTGTTTTAGAGAAAACCCCATTCTTGCACTCTACTGTGTTTCCTATAGAGCCTGTACAGTAAGCTAGCTCAGAACAAAAGAACTGTGCTTCCTACAAAAACGGGGCATATCTAGTTCAACTCAGTATTGGAAACTGAGTAAATCAGGAGCTTCTCTTCAGTCCAATATACTGTACTGGCTGGGAACAGACGCGAATGCTATTTGCAGTGTATCTGGCCAGAATAGCACAAGTGTGCTGTTCTTATCCTGAATGAACACTTGCTGCTAGAACTTGAATCTCAACGTGATTCAACTCCGTTTAGGAAGTTTAATTGAACCCTAGTGTGCCATGCAAGAAAAACACTCTGTTTTAGAGAAAACAGCATTCTTGCACTCTACTGTGTTTCCTATAGAGCCTGTACAGTAAGCTAGCTCAGAACAAAAGAACTGTGCTTCCTACACAAACGGGGCATATCTAGTTCAACTCAGTATTGGAAACTGAGTAAAACAGGAGCTTCTCTTCAGTCCAATACACTGTACTGGCTGGGAACAGACGCGAATGCTATTTGCACTGTGTATGGCCAGAATAGCACAAGTGTGCTGTTCTTATCCTGAATGAACACTTGCTGCTAGAACTTGAATCTCAACGTGATTCAACTCCGTTTAGGAAGTTTAATTGAACCCTAGTGTGCCATGCAAGAAAAACACTCTGTTTTAGAGAAAACAGCATTCTTGCACTCTACTATGTTTCTTATAGGGCCAGTACAGTGAGCTAGCTCAGAACAAAAGAACTGTGCTCCTTCACAAACGGGGCATATCTAGTTCAACTCAGTATTGGAAACTGAGTAAAACAGGAGCTTCTCTTCAGTCCAATACACTGTATTGGCTGGGAGCAGACGCGAATGCTATTTGCACTGTGTATGGCCAGATTAGCACAATAGTTCTGTTCTTAGCGTGAATGAACACTTGCTGCTAGAACTTGAATCTCAATGTGATTCAACTCCGTTTAGGAAGTTTAAATGAACCCTAGTGTGCCGTGCAAGGAATACACTCTGTTTTAGAGAAAACAGCATTCTTGCACTCTACTGTGTTTGCTATAGGGCCTGTACAGTGAGCTAGTTCAGAACAAAAGAACTGTGCTTCCTACACAAACGGGGCATATCTAGTTCAACTCAGTATTGTAAACTGAGTAAAACAGGAGCTTCTCTTCAGTCCAATACACTGTACTGGCAGGGAACAGAAGCGAATGCTATTTACACTGTGTTCGGCCGGAATAGCACCAGAGTGCTGTTCTTAGCCTGAATGAACACTTGCTGCTAGAACTTGAATCTCAACGTGATTCAACTCCGTTTAGGAAGTTTAATTGAACCCTAGTGTGCCATGCAAGGAAAACACACTGTTTTAGAGAAAATAGCATTCTTGCACTCTACTGTGTTTGCTATAGGGCCCGTACAGTGAGCTAGCTCAGAACAAAAGAACTGTGCTTCCTACACAAACGGGGCATATCTAGTTCAACTCAGTATTGTAAACTGAGTAAAACAGGAGCTTCTCTTCAGTCCAATACACTGTACTGGCTGGGAACAGACGCGAATGCTATTTGCACTGTGTATGGCCAGAATAGCACAAGAGTGCTGTTCTTAGCCTGAATGAACACTTGCTGCTAGAACTTGAATCTCAACGTGATAAACTCCGTTTAGGAAGTTTAATTGAACCCTAGTGTGCCGTGCAAGAAAAACACTCTGTTTTAGAGAAAACAGCATTCTTGCACTCTACTGTGTTTGCTATAGGGCCGTACAGTAGGATAGCTCAGAACAAAAGAACTGTGCTTCCTACACAAACGGGGCCTATCTAGTTCACCTCAGTATTGTAAACTGAGTAAAACAGGAGCTTCTCTTCAGTCCAATACACTGTACTGGCATGGAACAGAAGCGAATGCTATTTGCACTGTGTATGGCCAGAATAGCACAAGAGTGCTGTTCTTAGCCTGAATGAACACTTGCTGCTAGAACTTGAATCTCAACGTGATTCAACTCCGTTTAGGAAGTTTAATTGAACCCTAGTGTGCCGTGCAAGAAAAACACTCTGTTTTAGAGAAAACCCCATTCTTGCACTCTACTGTGTTTCCTATAGAGCCTGTACAGTAAGCTAGCTCAGAACAAAAGAACTGTGCTTCCTACAAAAACGGGGCATATCTAGTTCAACTCAGTATTGGAAACTGAGTAAAACAGGAGCTTCTCTTCAGTCCAATATACTGTACTGGCTGGGAACAGACGCGAATGCTATTTGCAGTGTATCTGGCCAGAATAGCACAAGTGTGCTGTTCTTATCCTGAATGAACACTTGCTGCTAGAACTTGAATCTCAACGTGATTCACCTCCGTTTAGGAAGTTTAATTGAACCCTAGTGTGCCATGCAAGAAAAACACTCTGTTTTAGAGAAAACAGCATTCTTGCACTCTACTATGTTTCTTATAGGGCCAGTACAGTGAGCTAGCTCAGAACAAAAGAACTGTGCTTCCTACACAAACAGGGCATATCTAGTTCAACTCAGTATTGGAAACTGAGTAAAACAGGAGCTTCTCTTCAGTCCAATACACTGTATTGGCTGGGAGCAGACGCGAATGCTATTTGCACTGTGTATGGCCAGATTAGCACAATAGTTCTGTTCTTAGCGTGAATGAACACTTGCTGCTAAAACTTGAATCTCAACGTGATTCAACTCCGTTTAGGAAGTTTAATTGAACCCTAGTGTACCGTGCAAGGAATACACTCTGTTTTAGAGAAAACAGCATTCTTGCACTCTACTGTGTTTGCTATAGGGCCTGTACAGTGAGCTAGTTCAGAACAAAAGAACTGTGCTTCCTACACAAACGGGGCATATCTATTTCAACTCAGTATTGTAAACTGAGTAAAACAGGAGCTTCTCTTCAGTCCAATACACTGTACTGGCAGGGAACAGAAGCGAATGCTATTTGCACTGTGTATGCCCACAATAGCACCAGAGTGCTGTTCTTAGCCTGAATGAACACTTGCTGCTAGAACTTGAATCTCAACGTGATTCAACTCCGTTTAGGAAGTTTAATTGAACCCTAGTGTGCCATGCAAGGAAAACACTCTGTTTTAGAGAAAATAGCATTCTTGCACTCTACTGTGTTTGCTATAGGGCCCGTACAGTGAGCTAGCTCAGAACAAAAGAACTGTGCTTCCTACACAAACGGGGCATATCTAGTTCAACTCAGTATTGTAAACTGAGTAAAACAGGAGCTTCTCTTCAGTCCAATACACTGTACTGGCTGGGAACAGACGCGAATGCTATTTGCACTGTGTATGGCCAGAATAGCACAAGAGTGCTGTTCTTAGCCTGAATGAACACTTGCTGCTAGAACTTGAATCTCAACGTGATAAACTCCGTTTAGGAAGTTTAATTGAACCCTAGTGTGCCGTGCAAGAAAAACACTCTGTTTTAGAGAAAACAGCATTCTTGCACTCTACTGTGTTTGCTATAGGGCCGTACAGTAGGATAGCTCAGAACAAAAGAACTGTGCTTCCTACACAAACGGGGCCTATCTAGTTCACCTCAGTATTGTAAACTGAGTAAAACAGGAGCTTCTCTTCAGTCCAATACACTGTACTGGCTAGGTACAGACGCGAATGCTATTTGCACTGTGTATGGCCAGAATAGCACAAGAGTGCTGTTCTTAGCCTGAATGAACACTTGCTGCTAGAACTTGAATCTCAACGTGATTCAACTCCGTTTAGGAAGTTTAATTGAACCCTAGTGTGCCGTGCAAGAAAAACACTCTGTTTTAGAGAAAACCCCATTCTTGCACTCTACTGTGTTTCCTATAGAGCCTGTACAGTAAGCTAGCTCAGAACAAAAGAACTGTGCTTCCTACAAAAACGGGGCATATCTAGTTCAACTCAGTATTGGAAACTGAGTAAATCAGGAGCTTCTCTTCAGTCTAATATACTGTACTGGCTGGGAACAGACGCGAATGCTATTTTCAGTGTATCTGGCCAGAATAGCACAAGTGTGCTGTTCTTATCCTGAATGAACACTTGCTGCTACAACTTGAATCTCAACGTGATTCAACTCCGTTTAGGAAGTTTAATTGAACCCTAGTGTGCCATGCAAGAAAAACACTCTGTTTTAGAGAAAACAGCATTCTTGCACTCTACTGTGTTTCCTATAGAGCCTGTACAGTAAGCTAGCTCAGAACAAAAGAACTGTGCTTCCTACACAAACGGGGCATATCTAGTTCAACTCAGTATTGGAAACTGAGTAAAACAGGAGCTTCTCTTCAGTCCAATACACTGTACTGGCTGGGAACAGACGCGAATGCTATTTGCACTGTGTATGGCCAGAATAGCACAAGTGTGCTGTTCTTATCCTGAATGAACACTTGCTGCTAGAACTTGAATCTCAACGTGATTCAACTCCGTTTAGGAAGTTTAATTGAACCCTAGTGTGCCATGCAAGAAAAACACTCTGTTTTAGAGAAAACAGCATTCTTGCACTCTACTATGTTTCTTATAGGGCCAGTACAGTGAGCTAGCTCAGAACAAAAGAACTGTGCTCCTTCACAAACGGGGCATATCTAGTTCAACTCAGTATTGGAAACTGAGTAAAACAGGAGCTTCTCTTCAGTCCAATACACTGTATTGGCTGGGAACAGACGCGAATGCTATTTGCACTGTGTATGGCCAGATTAGCACAATAGTTCTGTTCTTAGCGTGAATGAACACTTGCTGCTAGAACTTGAATCTCAATGTGATTCATCTCCGTTTAGGAAGTTTAAATGAACCCTAGTGTGCCGTGCAAGGAATACACTCTGTTTTAGAGAAAACAGCATTCTTGCACTCTACTGTGTTTGCTATAGGGCCTGTACAGTGAGCTAGTTCAGAACAAAAGAACTGTGCTTCCTACACAAACGGGGCATATCTAGTTCAACTCAGTATTGTAAACTGAGTAAAACAGGAGCTTCTCTTCAGTCCAATACACTGTACTGGCAGGGAACAGAAGCGAATGCTATTTACACTGTGTTCGGCCGGAATAGCACCAGAGTGCTGTTCTTAGCCTGAATGAACACTTGCTGCTAGAACTTGAATCTCAACGTGATTCAACTCCGTTTAGGAAGTTTAATTGAACCCTAGTGTGCCATGCAAGGAAAACACACTGTTTTAGAGAAAATAGCATTCTTGCACTCTACTGTGTTTGCTCTAGGGCCCGTACAGTGAGCTAGCTCAGAACAAAAGAACTGTGCTTCCTACACAAACGGGGCATATCTAGTTCAACTCAGTATTGTAAACTGAGTAAAACAGGAGCTTCTCTTCAGTCCAATACACTGTACTGGCTGGGAACAGACACGAATGCTATTTTCACTGTGTATGGCCAGAATAGCACAAGAGTGCTGTTCTTAGCCTGAATGAACACTTGCTGCTAGAACTTGAATCTCAACGTGATTCAACTCCGTTTAGGAAGTTTAATTGAACCCTAGTGTGCCGTGCAAGAAAAACACTCTGTTTTAGAGAAAACAGCATTCTTGCACTCTACTGTGTGTTGATGTAACCAACCGTCTTATTAAATAAGAAACACAGAAACAATGTAAAAGAGAAAGCCGAGAAGTCAGAGCTCAGAGCTAAAATCTCACCCTTCCTCCTGCTGTCCCAGCTTCGCGAAAAGAGACCTACTTCCTGTCGGTTCGTATTTTTAAAGTATGTTGTTCTGCCTTCTCATTGGTTGTAAACCCAAACACATGACATGCCTAGTCACTGTCTGAATGTACAGCCCCCTAGGTCTTAAAGGCATATGTCTCCAATGCTGGCTGTATCCCTGAACACACAGAGATCTTATGGGATTAAAGGCGTGTGCCGCCACCGCCACACTCTTGCTATGGCTCTAATAGCTCTGACCCTGAACACACAGATATCTATGGGATTAAAGGCGTGTGCCACCACCGCCACACTCTTGCTATGGCTCTAATAGCTCTGACTCCCAGACAACTTTATTTATTAACATACAATCAAAATAATAATTCAGTACAATTAGATTATCACCACATTTCCCCTTTTCTATTTTAATAAAAAGAAAAAGAAAGCAAAAGGTTATAACTAACAAAAGAAAAACTATATACAAAAGTACAATAACTATATACAATATATACAAGTAATAAATACCTAAACAGGTATTTGACAAATCAGAGAAAATAATTCCATTATCTATCCTATTTTGGTAAATCCAAGATGTATCTAATGCACTTTCTATCCTAATTAATTTTCAACTATAACTAACTAATCTTCAACCATAACTAACTAATCTTCAACTCCCTCAGAGACCCAAGAAGGGAATAATAGTAGCTAACAAAAATAAAAACAGGAAGTGCATGCAAGCAACTTCCAAAAAATTTTGTGAGTTGACAGAAACAGCCAGCTGCCTGGGCAGTCACCTGAGGTTTCTCCGCAGTGTTGGGGCATCATCTTCAGCCTATAGGCTTAGTGTATCTGACAGACTCATTTGTGAAGTAGGATGTACACAAGGTCAACAGTTCAACCTCACATTGGGTGAGAGCAGTCCACGTACCAGAAACACCTGAATTCCACTAGTGTCCTGTCATGATTCAGGATTTTAAATTCTGGAAATTGTTGACAGTTTTTTAATTCAGCTGTCCATTCTTCTTGGCTGTGTATATATGGCTTCATCTCAGCATCCCTTTCTTCTCCACATCCCTCTATTAAATGCCAGTCTACTTTTGAGAGGCATGAGCTTTCAGCTGCTGTTCCATTGTACAACAGAATCCATCGGCCCTCTGCCTGTTAAGCTGCCTTCGAAGAAAAGGGCACCGTACCTTTTCCGGATGCGAAGGCCACTTCAGGGATGGGGCCATATTGTCCTGGCCTCAGAAGATGCCTTTTGATAAAGCCATAACCACACTTGTTTTGGCAAGAATCAGTAGTCCCTTGTTTCATGATCTGTCTGTCCATTTTGTCCTGTTGATTCGAGGATACTTTGTTGTCCAGTGGCTAACTTTTGCCAGAATGAAAGTTGACTCCATATGCAGTTTCTTCAATGCCCATATTTTCTCTAAAGTAGATTGGTACTGCCAGGAGCCGACATGTCTCAAAAAAGAAAAATTTTCTAAGTTATTAAAACATTTTAAATGCCATATTCTGTAGATCTCTGAAGGGTTTGAAGATGACCTGTCTAAAACATCTCTGCTCAATTTTTAAAACATATCTAATATGACTACAAGTTCTATGATAATGTCTAACTACTAGCTTTCATTTCTTTATATCCTAATAGTTGATAATAATAACATTCAAGGATCAGAAATTTGCATTACATTGTTAAATGGATGGAATAAATACAATTAGAAATATACATATAGCATTTTCTAACAATATCAGTTTCAAATTTGTGTACAATATAAAACAATTCAATCCAATGTAAAGTATTTAAAACTAGTAATTGTCTTTTTCTTTTCTTTCTTTCTCTTTTTTTTTTTTAACAAGAACTTTAAATCTAATCTCCTTTGCTTAGCCTTTTTCCTAACCCTTGACAATAACTTGTAACCAACCCCCCTAAATACTGAAAATTATCCCAGACCCAAAACCCATTAAAAAGACCAAAAAACCACCCGCCCCACACCACCTCTTTGGGAATGTGGGCGTCGTATTCTTAAAATTGCTTCCTGCTGGGTATGGGCGAAGTTTTCTTTATCCTGAAAGAAAAATTTTAGGTTAATTGTCAAATTCTAGGAGAGGTAACTATATCCTTCATTATCCAGTCTGTGTATAATGCCAAAGTTGAGGGTTTATCTCAAGTCCTTATTCAAGTAGTCTTTGAGACTGGATCATCTCAGCTAGTCATCTCAAATTTGCTCTGAGCACCTTGTAGTTCAAAGCTGATCTATGGATGATGTTTGTCAGCTTAATGATATTATTATTGTCCACGTGGAATTGTTGTTGTTGTGGGGCCCCATCTTCTTTCTGGAGACTTCAGTTGATGTTAGGCCTGGCCATGATTTCCTGCAGAAAACTGATAAGAGACTCGAACACAAAAACATATATATGCAGCTAGCCTTTTTTCTAGAATTAGTTAGTACTCTATGTGACCATTCATATCTTAACAAAGTTTAAAATGTATATATATATATTAATCTTGTAAATTTTGATATAAAATTTATACTTTGAGAAAAGTTTAAAGAATCAGAATAGAATCAAAGAGTTGAGATTAGTAATAGAATAGTCCCTTAATTAATTTTGCTTTTGTCCTGTACCATAGCAGAAACTGTGTTTGCTATAGGGCCGTACAGTAGGATAGCTCAGAAGAAAAGAACTGTGCTTCCTACACAAACGGGGCATATCTAGTTCAACTCAGTATTGTAAACTGAGTAAAACAGGAGCTTGTCTTCAGTCCAATACACTGTACTGGCAGGGAACAGAAGCGAATGCTATTTGCACTGTGTATGGCCAGAATAGCACAAGAGTGCTATTCTTAGCCTGAATGAACACTTGCTGCTAGAACTTGAATCTCAACGTGATTCAACTCCGTTTAGGAAGTTTAATTGAACCCTAGTGTGCCGTGCAAGAAAAACACTCTGTTTTAGAGAAAACAGCATTCTTGCACTCTACTGTGTTTCCTATAGAGCCTGTACAGTGAGCTAGCTCAGAACAAAAGAACTGTGCTTCCTACACAAACGGGGCATATCTAGTTCAACTCAGTATTGCAAACTGAGTAAAACAGGAGCTTCTCTTCAGTGCAATACACTGTACTGGCTGGGAACAGACGCGAATGCTATTTGCACTGTGTATGGCCAGAATTGCACAAGAGTACTGTTCTTAGCCTGAATGAACACTTGCTGCTAGAACTTGAATCTCAACGTGATTCAACTCCGTTTAGGAAGTTTAATTGAACCCTAGTGTGCCATGCAAGAAAAACACTCTGTTTTAGAGAAAACAGCATTCTTGCACTCTACTGTGTTTCCTATAGAGCCTGTACAGTAAGCTAGCTCAGAACAAAAGAACTGTGCTTCCTACACAAACGGGGCATATCTAGTTCAACTCAGTATTGGAAACTGAGTAAAACAGGAGCTTCTCTTCAGTCCAATATACTGTACTGGCTGGGAACAGACGAGAATGCTATTTGCACTGTATATGGCCAGAATAGCACAAGTGTGCTGTTCTTATCCTGAATGAACACTTGCTGCTAGAACTTGAATCTCAACGTGATTCAACTCCGTTTAGGAAGTTTAATTGAACCCTAGTGTGCCATGCAAGAAAAACACTCTGTTTTAGAGAAAACAGCATTCTTGCACTCTACTATGTTTCTTATAGGGACAGTACAGTGAGCTAGCTCAGAACAAAAGAACTGTGCTTCCTACACAAACGGGGCATATCTAGTTCAACTCAGTATTGGAAACTGAGTAAAACAGGAGCTTCTCTTCAGTCCAATACACTGTACTGGCTGGGAACAGACGCGAATGCTATTTGCACTGTGTATGGCCAGAACAGCACAAGAGTGCTGTTCTTAGCCTGAATGAACACTTGCTGCTAGAACTTGAATCTCAACGTGATTCAACTCCGTTTAGGAAGTTTAATTGAACCCTAGTGTGCGGTGCAAGAAAAACAATCTGTTTTAGAGAAAACAGCATTCTTGCACTCTACTGTGTTTCCTATAGAGCCTGTACAGTAAGCTAGCTCAGAACAAAAGAACTGTGCTTCCTACACAAACAGGGCATATCTAGTTCAACTCAGTATTGGAAACTGAGTAAAACAGGAGCTTCTCTTCACCAATACACTGTACTGGCTGGGAACAGACTCGAATGCTATTTGCACTGTATATGGCCAGAATAGCACAAGTGTGCTGTTCTTATCCTGAATGAACACTTGCTGCTAGAACTTGAATCTCAACGTGATTCAACTCCGTTTAGAAAGTTTAATTGAACCCTAGTGTGCCATGCAAGAAAAACACTCTGTTTTAGAGAAAACAGCATTCTTGCACTCTACTGTGTTTGCTATAGGGCCCGTACAGTAAGCTAGCTCAGAACAAATGAATTGTGCTTCCTACACAAACGTTGCATATCTAGTTCAACTCAGTATTGGAAACTGAGTAAAACAGGAGCTTCTCTTCAGTCCAATACACTGTACTGGCTGGGAACAGACGCGAATGCTATTTGCACTGTGTATGGCCAGAATAGCACAAGAGTACTGTTCTTAGCCTGAATGAACACTTGCTCCTAGAACTTGAATCTCAACGTGATTCAACTCCGTTTAGGAAGTTTAATTGAACCCTAGTGTGCCATGCAAGAAAAACACTCTGTTTTAGAGAAAACAGCATTCTTGCACTCTACTGTGTTTCCTATAGAGCCTGTACAGTAAGCTAGCTCAGAACAAAAGAACTGTGCTTCCTACACAAACGGGGCATATCTAGTTCAACTCAGTATTGGAAACTGAGTAAAACAGGAGCTTCTCTTCAGTCCAATATACTGTACTGGCTGGGAACAGACGAGAATGCTATTTGCACTGTGTATGGCCAGAATAGCACAAGAGTGCTGTTCTTAGCGTGAATGAACACTTGCTGCTAGAACTTGAATCTCAACGTGATTCAACTCCGTTTAGGAAGTTTAATTGAACCCTAGTGTGCCGTGCAAGGAATACACTCTGTTTTAGAGAAAACAGCATTCTTGCACTCTACTGTGTTTGCTATAGGGCCGTACAGTAGGATAGCTCAGAAGAAAAGAACTGTGCTTCCTACACAAACGGGGCATATCTAGTTCAACTCAGTATTGGAAACTGAGTAAAACAGGAGCTTCTCTTCAGTCCAATACACTGTACTGGCAGGGAACAGAAGCCAATGCTATTTGCACTGTGTATGGCCAGAATAGCACAAGAGTGCTGTTCTTAGCCTGAATGAACACTTGCTGCTAGAACTTGAATCTCAACGTGATTCAACTCCGTTTAGGAAGTTTAATTGAACCCTAGTGTGCCATGCAAGGAAAACACTCTGTTTTAGAGAAAATAGCATTCTTGCACTCTACTGTGTTTGCTATAGGGCCCGTACAGTGAGCTAGCTCAGAACAAAAGAACTGTGCTTCCTACACAAACGGGGCATATCTAGTTCAACTCAGAATTGGAAACGGAGTAAAACAGGAGCTTCTCTTTAGTCAAATACACTGTATTGGCTGGGAACAGACGCGAATGCTATTTGCACTGTGTATGGCCAGAATAGCACAAGAGTGCTGTTCTTAGCCTGAATGACCACTTGCTGCTAGAACTTGAATCTCAACGTGATTCAACTCCGTTTAGGAAGTTTAATTGAACTCTAGTGTACCATGAAAGAAAAACACTCTGTTTTAGAGAAAACAGCATTCTTGCACTCTACTATGTTTCTTAAAGGGCCAGTACAGTGAGCTAGCTCAGAACAAAGGAACTGTGCTTCCTACACAAACGGGGCATATCTAGTTCAACTCAGTATTGGAAACTGAGTAAAACAGGAGCTTCTCTTCAGTCCAATACACTGTACTGGCTGGGAACAGACGCGAATGCTATTTGCACTGTGTATGGCCAGAACAGCACAAGAGTGCTGTTCTTAGCCTGAATGAACACTTGCTGCTAGAACTTGAATCTCAACGTGATTTAACTCCGTTTAGGAAGTTTAATTGAACCCTAGTGTGCCGTGCAAGAAAAACACTCTGTTTTAGAGAAAACAGCATTCTTGCACTCTACTGTGTTTCCTATAGAGCCTGTACAGTAAGCTAGCTCAGAACAAAAGAACTGTGCTTCCTACACAAACGGGGCATATCTACTTCAACTCAGTATTGGAAACTGAGTAAAACAGGAGCTTCTCTTCAGTCCAATACACTGTACTGGCTGGGAACAGACGCGAATGCTATTTGCACTGTGTATGGCCAGAATAGCACAAGAGTGCTGTTCTTCGCCAGAATGAACACTTGCTGCTAGAACTTGAATCTCAACGTGATTCAACTCCGTTTAGGAAGTTTAATTGAACCCTATTGTGCCATGCAAGGGAAACACTCTGTTTTAGAGAAAATAGCATTCTTGCACTCTACTGTGTTTGCTATAGGGCCCGTACAGTGAGCTAGCTCAGAACAAAAGAACTGCGATTCCTACACAAACGGGGCATATCTAGTTCAACTCACTATTGGAAACTGAGTAAAACAGGAGCTTCTCTTCAGTCCAATACACTGTACTGGCTGGGAACAGACGCGAATGCTATTTGCACTGTGTATGTCCAGAATAGCACAAGAGTGCTGTTCTTCGCCAGAATGAACACTTGCTGCTAGAACTTGAATCTCAACGTGATTCAACTCCGTTTAGGAAGTTTAATTGAACCCTAGTGTGCCGTGCAAGAAAAACACTCTGTTTTAGAGAAAACAGCATTCTTGCACTCTACTGTGTTTCCTATAGAGCCTGTACAGTAAGCTAGCTCAGAACAAAAGAACTGTGCTTCCTACACAAACGGGGCATATCTAGTTCAACTCAGTATTGGAAACTGAGTAAAACAGGAGCTTCTCTTCACCAATACACTGACTGGCTGGGAACAGACTCGAATGCTATTTGCACTGTATATGGCCAGAATAGCACAAGTGTGCTGTTCTTATCCTGAATGAACACTTGCTGCTAGAACTTGAATCTCAACGTGATTCAACTCCGTTTAGGAAGTTTAATTGAACCCTAGTGTGCCATGCAAGGAAAACACTCTGTTTTAGAGAAAACAGCATTCTTGCACTCTACTGTGTTTCCTATACAGCCTGTACAGTGAGCTAGCTCAGAACAAAAGAACTGTGCTTCCTACACAAACGGGGCATATCTACTTCAACTCAGTATTGCAAACTGAGTAAAACAGGAGCTTCTCTTCAGTGCAATACACTGTACTGGCTGGGAACAGACGCGAATGCTATTTGCACTGTGTATGGCCAGAATAGCACAAGAGTGCTGTTCTTAGCCTGAATGAACACTTGCTGCTAGAACTTGAATCTCAACGTGAATCAACTCCGTTTATGAAGTTTAATTGAACCCTAGTGTGCCGTGCAAGAAAAACACTCTGTTTTAGAGAAAACCCCATTCTTGCACTCTACTGTGTTTCCTATAGAGCCTGTACAGTAAGCTAGCTCAGAACAAAAGAACTGTGCTTCCTACACAAACGGGGCATATCTAGTTCAACTCAGTATTGGAAACTGAGTAAAACAGGAGATTCTCTTCAGTCCAATACACTGTACTGGCTGGGAACAGACGCGAATGCTATTTGCACTGTGTATGGCCAGAATAGCACAAGAGTACTGTTCTTAGCCTGAATGAACACTTGCTCCTAGAACTTGAATCTCAACGTGATTCAACTCCGTTTAGGAAGTTTAATTGAACCCTAGTGTGCCATGCAAGAAAAACACTCTGTTTTAGAGAAAACAGCATTCTTGCACTCTACTGTGTTTCCTATAGAGCCTGTACAGTAAGCTAGCTCAGAACAAAAGAACTGTGCTTCCTACACAAACGGGGCATATCTAGTTCAACTCAGTATTGGAAACTGAGTAAAACAGGAGCTTCTCTTCAGTCCAATATACTGTACTGGCTGGGAACAGACGAGAATGCTATTTGCACTGTGTATGGCCAGAATAGCACAAGAGTGCTGTTCTTAGCGTGAATGAACACTTGCTGCTAGAACTTGAATCTCAACGTGATTCAACTCCGTTTAGGAAGTTTAATTGAACCCTAGTGTGCCGTGCAAGGAATACACTCTGTTTTAGAGAAAACAGCATTCTTGCACTCTACTGTGTTTGCTATAGGGCCGTACAGTAGGATAGCTCAGAAGAAAAGAACTGTGCTTCCTACACAAACGGGGCATATCTAGTTCAACTCAGTATTGGAAACTGAGTAAAACAGGAGCTTCTCTTCAGTCCAATACACTGTACTGGCAGGGAACAGAAGCCAATGCTATTTGCACTGTGTATGGCCAGAATAGCACAAGAGTGCTGTTCTTAGCCTGAATGAACACTTGTTGCTAGAACTTGAATCTCAACGTGATTCAACTCCGTTTAGGAAGTTTAATTGAACCCTAGTGTGCCATGCAAGGAAAACACTCTGTTTTAGAGAAAATAGCATTCTTGCACTCTACTGTGTTTGCTATAGGGCCCGTACAGTGAGCTAGCTCAGAACAAAAGAACTGTGCTTCCTACACAAACGGGGCATATCTAGTTCAACTCAGAATTGGAAACGGAGTAAAACAGGAGCTTCTCTTTAGTCAAATACACTGTATTGGCTGGGAACAGACGCGAATGCTATTTGCACTGTGTATGGCCAGAATAGCACAAGAGTGCTGTTCTTAGCCTGAATGACCACTTGCTGCTAGAACTTGAATCTCAACGTGATTCAACTCCGTTTAGGAAGTTTAATTGAACTCTAGTGTACCATGAAAGAAAAACACTCTGTTTTAGAGAAAACAGCATTCTTGCACTCTACTATGTTTCTTAAAGGGCCAGTACAGTGAGCTAGCTCAGAACAAAGGAACTGTGCTTCCTACACAAACGGGGCATATCTAGTTCAACTCAGTATTGGAAACTGAGTAAAACAGGAGCTTCTCTTCAGTCCAATACACTGTACTGGCTGGGAACAGACGCGAATGCTATTTGCACTGTGTATGGCCAGAACAGCACAAGAGTGCTGTTCTTAGCCTGAATGAACACTTGCTGCTAGAACTTGAATCTCAACGTGATTTAACTCCGTTTAGGAAGTTTAATTGAACCCTAGTGTGCCGTGCAAGAAAAACACTCTGTTTTAGAGAAAACAGCATTCTTGCACTATACTGTGTTTCCTATAGAGCCTGTACAGTAAGCTAGCTCAGAACAAAAGAACTGTGCTTCCTACACAAACGGGGCATATCTACTTCAACTCAGTATTGGAAACTGAGTAAAACAGGAGCTTCTCTTCAGTCCAATACACTGTACTGGCTGGGAACAGACGCGAATGCTATTTGCACTGTGTATGGCCAGAATAGCACAAGAGTGCTGTTCTTCGCCAGAATGAACACTTGCTGCTAGAACTTGAATCTCAACGTGATTCAACTCCGTTTAGGAAGTTTAATTGAACCCTATTGTGCCATGCAAGGGAAACACTCTGTTTTAGAGAAAATAGCATTCTTGCACTCTACTGTGTTTGCTATAGGGCCCGTACAGTGAGCTAGCTCAGAACAAAAGAACTGCGATTCCTACACAAACGGGGCATATCTAGTTCAACTCTCTATTGGAAACTGAGTAAAACAGGAGCTTCTCTTCAGTCCAATACACTGTACTGGCTGGGAACAGACGCGAATGCTATTTGCACTGTGTATGTCCAGAATAGCACAAGAGTGCTGTTCTTCGCCAGAATGAACACTTGCTGCTAGAACTTGAATCTCAACGTGATTCAACTCCGTTTAGGAAGTTTAATTGAACCCTAGTGTGCCGTGCAAGAAAAACACTCTGTTTTAGAGAAAACAGCATTCTTGCACTCTACTGTGTTTCCTATAGAGCCTGTACAGTAAGCTAGCTCAGAACAAAAGAACTGTGCTTCCTACACAAACGGGGCATATCTAGTTCAACTCAGTATTGGAAACTGAGTAAAACAGGAGCTTCTCTTCACCAATACACTGACTGGCTGGGAACAGACTCGAATGCTATTTGCACTGTATATGGCCAGAATAGCACAAGTGTGCTGTTCTTATCCTGAATGAACACTTGCTGCTAGAACTTGAATCTCAACGTGATTCAACTCCGTTTAGGAAGTTTAATTGAACCCTAGTGTGCCATGCAAGGAAAACACTCTGTTTTAGAGAAAACAGCATTCTTGCACTCTACTGTGTTTCCTATACAGCCTGTACAGTGAGCTAGCTCAGAACAAAAGAACTGTGCTTCCTACACAAACGGGGCATATCTACTTCAACTCAGTATTGCAAACTGAGTAAAACAGGAGCTTCTCTTCAGTGCAATACACTGTACTGGCTGGGAACAGACGCGAATGCTATTTGCACTGTGTATGGCCAGAATAGCACAAGAGTGCTGTTCTTAGCCTGAATGAACACTTGCTGCTAGAACTTGAATCTCAACGTGAATCAACTCCGTTTATGAAGTTTAATTGAACCCTAGTGTGCCGTGCAAGAAAAACACTCTGTTTTAGAGAAAACCCCATTCTTGCACTCTACTGTGTTTCCTATAGAGCCTGTACAGTAAGCTAGCTCAGAACAAAAGAACTGTGCTTCCTACACAAACGGGGCATATCTAGTTCAACTCAGTATTGGAAACTGAGTAAAACAGGAGATTCTCTTCAGTCCAATACACTGTACTGGCTGGGAACAGACGCGAATGCTATTTGCACTGTGTATGGCCAGAATAGCACAAGAGTGCTGTTCTTCGCCAGAATGAACACTTGCTGCTAGAACTTGAATCTCAACGTGATTCAACTCCGTTTAGGAAGTTTAATTGAACCCTAGTGTGCCATGCAAGGGAAACACTCTGTTTTAGAGAAAATAGCATTCTTGCACTCTACTGTGTTTGCTATAGGGCCCGTACAGTGAGCTAGCTCAGAACAAAAGAACTGGGCTTCCTACACAAACGGGGCATATCTAGTTCAACTCAGTATTGGAAACTGAGTAAAACAGGAGCTTCTCTTCAGTCAAATACACTGTACTGGCTGGGAACAGACGCGAATGCTATTTGCACTGTGTATGGCCAGAATAGCACAAGAGTGCTGTTCTTAGCCTGAATGACCACTAGCTGATAGAAATTGAATCTCAACGTGATTCAACTCCGTTTAGGAAGTTTAATTGAACTCTAGTGTGCCATGCAAGAAAAACACTCTGTTTTAGAGAAAACAGCATTCTTGCACTCTCCTATGTTTCTTATAGGGCCAGTACAGTGAGCTAGCTCAGAACAAAAGAACTGTGCTTCCTACACAAACGGGGCATATCTAGGTCAACTCAGTATTGGAAACTGAGTAAAACAGGAGCTTCTCTGCAGTCCAATACACTGTACTGGCTGGGAACAGACGCGAATGCTATTTGCACTGTGTATGGCCAGAAGAGCACAAGAGTGCTGTTCTTAGCCTGAATGAACACTTGCTGCTATAACTTGAATCTCAACGTGATTCAACTCCGTTTAGGAAGGTTAATTGAACCCTAGTGTGCGGTGCAAGAAAAACACTCTGTTTTAGAGAAAACAGCATTCTTGCACTCTATTGTGTTTCCTATAGAGCCTGTACAGTAAGCTAGCTCAGAACAAAAGAACTGTGCTTCCTACACAAACGGGGCCTATCTAGTTCAACTCAGTATGAGAAACTGAGTAAAACAGGAGCTTCTCTTCACCAATACACTGTACTGGCTGGGAACAGACTCGAATGCTATTTGGATTGTATATGGCCAGAATAGGACAAGTGTGCTGTTCTTATCCTGAATGAACACTTGCTGCTAGAACTTGAATCTCAACGTGATTCAACTCCGTTTAGGAAGTTTAATTGAACCCTAGCATTCCATGCAAGAAAAACACTCTGTTTTAGAGAAAACAGCATTCTTGCACTCTACTGTGTTTGCTATAGGGCCAGTACAGTAAGCTAGCTCAGAACAAAAGAATTGTGCTTCCTACACAAACGGGGCATATCTAGTTCAACTCAGTATTGGAAACTGAGTAAAACAGGAGCTTCTCTTCAGTCCAATACACTGTACTGGCTGGGAACAGACGCGAATGCTATTTGCACTGTGTATGGCCAGAACAGCACAAGAGTGCTGTTTTTAGCCTGAATGAACACTTGCTGCTAGAACTTGAATCTCAACGTGATTCAACTCCGTTTAGGAAGTTTAATTGAACCCTAGTGTGCGGTGCAAGAAAAACACTCTGTTTTAGAGAAAACAGCATTCTTGCACTAACTGTGTTTCCTATAGAGCCTGTACAGTGAGCTAGCTCAGAACAAAAGAACTGTGCTTCCTACACAAACGGGGCATATCTAGTTCAACTCAGTATTGGAAACTGAATAAAACAGGAGCTTCTCTTCAGTCCAATACACTGTACTGGCTGGGAACAGACGCGAATGCTATTTGCACTGTGTATGGCCAGAATAGCACAAGAGTGCTGTTCTTAGCCTGAATGAACACTTGCTGCTAGAACTTGAATCTCAACGTGATTCAACTCCGTTTAGGAAGTTTAATTGAACTCTAGTGTGCCATGCAAGAAAAACACTCTGTTTTAGAGAAAACAGCATTCTTGCACTCTACTATGTTTCTCAAAGGGCCAGTACAGTGAGCTAGCTCAGAACAAAGGAACTGTGCTTCCTACACAAACGGGGCATATCTAGTTCAACTCAGTATTGGAAACTGAGTAAAACAGGAGCTTCTCTTCAGTCCAATACACTGTACTGGCTGGGAACAGACGCGAATGCTATTTGCACTGTGTATGGCCAGAATAGCACAAGTGTGCTGTTCTTATCCTGAATGAACACTTGCTGCTAGAACTTGAATCTCAACGTGATTCAACTCCGTTTAGGAAGTTTAATTGAACCCTAGTGTGCCATGCAAGGAAAACACTCTGTTTTAGAGAAAACAGCATTCTTGCACTCTACTGTGTTTCCTATACAGCCTGTACAGTGAGCTAGCTCAGAACAAAAGAACTGTGCTTCCTACACAAACGGGGCATATCTACTTCAACTCAGTATTGCAAACTGAGTAAAACAGGAGCTTCTCTTCAGTGCAATACACTGTACTGGCTGGGAACAGACGCGAATGCTATTTGCACTGTGTATGGCCAGAATAGCACAAGAGTGCTGTTCTTAGCCTGAATGAACACTTGCTGCTAGAACTTGAATCTCAACGTGAATCAACTCCGTTTATGAAGTTTAATTGAACCCTAGTGTGCCGTGCAAGAAAAACACTCTGTTTTAGAGAAAACCCCATTCTTGCACTCTACTGTGTTTCCTATAGAGCCTGTACAGTAAGCTAGCTCAGAACAAAAGAACTGTGCTTCCTACACAAACGGGGCATATCTAGTTCAACTCAGTATTGGAAACTGAGTAAAACAGGAGATTCTCTTCAGTCCAATACACTGTACTGGCTGGGAACAGACGCGAATGCTATTTGCACTGTGTATGGCCAGAATAGCACAAGAGTGCTGTTCTTCGCCAGAATGAACACTTGCTGCTAGAACTTGAATCTCAACGTGATTCAACTCCGTTTAGGAAGTTTAATTGAACCCTAGTGTGCCATGCAAGGGAAACACTCTGTTTTAGAGAAAATAGCATTCTTGCACTCTACTGTGTTTGCTATAGGGCCCGTACAGTGAGCTAGCTCAGAACAAAAGAACTGGGCTTCCTACACAAACGGGGCATATCTAGTTCAACTCAGTATTGGAAACTGAGTAAAACAGGAGCTTCTCTTCAGTCAAATACACTGTACTGGCTGGGAACAGACGCGAATGCTATTTGCACTGTGTATGGCCAGAATAGCACAAGAGTGCTGTTCTTAGCCTGAATGACCACTAGCTGATAGAAATTGAATCTCAACGTGATTCAACTCCGTTTAGGAAGTTTAATTGAACTCTAGTGTGCCATGCAAGAAAAACACTCTGTTTTAGAGAAAACAGCATTCTTGCACTCTCCTATGTTTCTTATAGGGCCAGTACAGTGAGCTAGCTCAGAACAAAAGAACTGTGCTTCCTACACAAACGGGGCATATCTAGGTCAACTCAGTATTGGAAACTGAGTAAAACAGGAGCTTCTCTGCAGTCCAATACACTGTACTGGCTGGGAACAGACGCGAATGCTATTTGCACTGTGTATGGCCAGAAGAGCACAAGAGTGCTGTTCTTAGCCTGAATGAACACTTGCTGCTATAACTTGAATCTCAACGTGATTCAACTCCGTTTAGGAAGGTTAATTGAACCCTAGTGTGCGGTGCAAGAAAAACACTCTGTTTTAGAGAAAACAGCATTCTTGCACTCTATTGTGTTTCCTATAGAGCCTGTACAGTAAGCTAGCTCAGAACAAAAGAACTGTGCTTCCTACACAAACGGGGCCTATCTAGTTCAACTCAGTATGAGAAACTGAGTAAAACAGGAGCTTCTCTTCACCAATACACTGTACTGGCTGGGAACAGACTCGAATGCTATTTGGATTGTATATGGCCAGAATAGGACAAGTGTGCTGTTCTTATCCTGAATGAACACTTGCTGCTAGAACTTGAATCTCAACGTGATTCAACTCCGTTTAGGAAGTTTAATTGAACCCTAGCATTCCATGCAAGAAAAACACTCTGTTTTAGAGAAAACAGCATTCTTGCACTCTACTGTGTTTGCTATAGGGCCAGTACAGTAAGCTAGCTCAGAACAAAAGAATTGTGCTTCCTACACAAACGGGGCATATCTAGTTCAACTCAGTATTGGAAACTGAGTAAAACAGGAGCTTCTCTTCAGTCCAATACACTGTACTGGCTGGGAACAGACGCGAATGCTATTTGCACTGTGTATGGCCAGAACAGCACAAGAGTGCTGTTTTTAGCCTGAATGAACACTTGCTGCTAGAACTTGAATCTCAACGTGATTCAACTCCGTTTAGGAAGTTTAATTGAACCCTAGTGTGCGGTGCAAGAAAAACACTCTGTTTTAGAGAAAACAGCATTCTTGCACTAACTGTGTTTCCTATAGAGCCTGTACAGTGAGCTAGCTCAGAACAAAAGAACTGTGCTTCCTACACAAACGGGGCATATCTAGTTCAACTCAGTATTGGAAACTGAATAAAACAGGAGCTTCTCTTCAGTCCAATACACTGTACTGGCTGGGAACAGACGCGAATGCTATTTGCACTGTGTATGGCCAGAATAGCACAAGAGTGCTGTTCTTAGCCTGAATGAACACTTGCTGCTAGAACTTGAATCTCAACGTGATTCAACTCCGTTTAGGAAGTTTAATTGAACTCTAGTGTGCCATGCAAGAAAAACACTCTGTTTTAGAGAAAACAGCATTCTTGCACTCTACTATGTTTCTCAAAGGGCCAGTACAGTGAGCTAGCTCAGAACAAAGGAACTGTGCTTCCTACACAAACGGGGCATATCTAGTTCAACTCAGTATTGGAAACTGAGTAAAACAGGAGCTTCTCTTCAGTCCAATACACTGTACTGGCTGGGAACAGACGCGAATGCTATTTGCACTGTGTATGGCCAGAACAGCACAAGAGTGCTGTTCTTAGCCTGAATGAACACTTGCTGCTAGAACTTGAATCTCAACGTGATTCAACTCCGTTTAGGAAGTTTAATTGAACCCTAGTGTGCCGTGCAAGAAAAACACTCTGTTTTAGAGAAAACAGCATTCTTGCACTCTACTGTGTTTCCTATAGAGCCTGTACAGTGAGCTAGCTCAGAACAAAAGAACTGTGCTTCCTACACAAACGGGGCATATCTAGTTCAACTCAGTATTGCAAACTGAGTAAAACAGGAGCTTCTCTTCAGTCCAATACACTGTACTGGCTGGGAACAGACACGAATGCTATTTGCACTGTGTATGGCCAGAATAGCACAAGAGTGCTGTTCTTAGCCTGAATGAACACTTGCTGCTAGAACTTGAATCTCAACGTGAATCAACTCCGTTTAGGAAGTTTAATTGAACCCTAGTGTGCCGTGCAAGAAAAACACTCTGTTTTAGAGAAAACCCCATTCTTGCACTCTACTGTGTTTCCTATAGAGCCTGTACAGTAAGCTAGCTCAGAACAAAAGAACTGTGCTTCCTACACAAACGGGGCATATCTAGTTCAACTCAGTATTGGAAACTGAGTAAAACAGGAGCTTCTCTTCAGTCCAATACACTGTACTGGCTGGGAACAGACGTGAATGCTATTTGCACTGTGTATGGCCAGAATAGCACAAGAGTGCTGTTCTTCGCCAGAATGAACACTTGCTGCTAGAACTTGAATCTCAACGTGATTCAACTCCGTTTGGGAAGTTTAATTGAACCCTAGTGTGCCATGCAAGGGAAACACTCTGTTTTAGAGAAAATAGCATTCTTGCACTCTACTGTGTTTGCTATAGGGCCCGTACAGTGAGCTAGCTCAGAACAAAAGAACTGCGCTTCCTACACAAACGGGGCATATCTAGTTCAACTCAGTATTGGAAACTGAGTAAAACAGGAGCTTCTCTTCAGTCCAATACACTGTACTGGCTGGGAACAGACGCGAATGCTATTTGCACTGTGTATGGCCAGAATAGCACAAGAGTGCTGTTCTTAGCCTGAATGACCACTTGCTACTAGAACTTGAATCTCAACGTGATTCAACTCCGTTTAGGAAGTTTAATTGAACTCTAGTGTGCCATTCCAGAAAAACACTCTGTTTTAGAGAAAACAGCATTCTTGCACTCTACTGTGTTTCCTATAGAGCCTGTACAGTAAGCTAGCTCAGAACAAAAGAACTGTGCTTCCTACACAAACGGGGCATATCTAGTTCAACTCAGTATTGGAAACTGAGTAAAACAGGAGCTTCTCTTCAGTCCAATATACTGTACTGGCTGGGAAGAGACGAGAATGCTATTTGCACTGTATATGGCCAGAATAGCACAAGTGTGCTGTTCTTATCCTGAATGAACACTTGCTGCTAGAACTTGAATCTCAACGTGATTCAACTCCGTTTAGGAAGTTTAATTGAACCCTAGTGTGCCATGCAAGAAAAACACTCTGTTTTAGAGAAAACAGCATTCTTGCACTCTACTATGTTTCTTATAGGGCCAGTACAGTGAGCTAGCTCAGAACAAAAGAACTGTGCTTCCTACACAAACGGGGCATATCTAGTTCAACTCAGTATTGGAAACTGAGTAAAACAGGAGCTTCTCTTCAGTCCAATACACTGTACTGGCTGGGAACAGACGCGAATACTATTTGCACTGTGTATGGCCAGAACAGCACAAGAGTGCTGTTCTTAGCCTGAATGAACACTTGCTGCTAGAACTTGAATCTCAACGTGATTCAACTCTGTTTAGGAAGTTTAATTGAACCCTAGTTTGCGGTGCAAGAAAAACACTCTGTTTTAGAGAAAACAGCATTCTTGCACTCTACTGTGTTTCCTATAGAGCCTGTACAGTGAGCTAGCTCAGAACAAAAGAACTGTGCTTCCTACACAAACGGGGCATATCTAGTTCAACTCAGTATTGGAAACTGAGTAAAACAGGAGCATCTCTTCAGTCCAATACACTGTACTGGCTGGGAACAGACGCGAATGCTATTTGCACTGTGTATGGCCAGAATAGCACAAGAGTGCTGTTCTTAGCCTGAATGAACACTTGCTGCTAGAACTTGAATCTCAACGTGATTCAACTAAGTTTAGGAAGTTTAATTGAACTCTAGTGTGCCATGCAAGAAAAACACTCTGTTTTAGAGAAAACAGCATTCTTGCACTCTACTATGTTTCTCAAAGGGCCAGTACAGTGAGCTAGCTCAGAACAAAGGAACTGTGCTTCCTACACAAACGGGGCATATCTAGTTCAACTCAGTATTGGAAACTGAGTAAAACAGGAGCTTCTCTTCAGTCCAATACACTGTACTGGCTGGGAACAGACGCGAATGCTATTTGCACTGTGTATGGCCAGAACAGCGCAAGAGTGCTGTTCTTAGCCTGAATGAACACTTGCTGCTAGAACTTGAATCTCAACGTGATTCAACTCCATTTAGGAAGTTTAATTGAACCCGAGTGTGCCGTGCAAGAAAAACACTCTGTTTTAGAGAAAACAGCATTCTTGCACTCTACTGTGTTTCCTATAGAGCCTGTACAGTGAGCTAGCTCAGAACAAAAGAACTGTGCTTCCTACACAAACGGGGCATATCTAGTTCAACTCAGTATTGCAAACTGAGTAAAACAGGAGCTTCTCTTCAGTGCAATACACTGTACTGGCTGGGATCAGACGCGAATGCTATTTGCACTGTGTATGGCCAGAATAGCACAAGAGTGCTGTTCTTAGCCTGAATGAACACTTGCTGATAGAACTTGAATCTCAACGTGAATCAACTCCGTTTAGGAAGTTTAATTGATCCCTAGTGTGCCGTGCAAGAAAAACACTCTGTTTTAGAGAAAACCCCATTCTTGCACTCTACTGTGTTTCCTATAGAGCCTGTACAGTAAGCTAGCTCAGAACAAAAGAACTGTGCTTCCTACACAAACGGGGCATATCTACTTCAACTCAGTATTGGAAACTGAGTAAAACAGGAGCTTCTCTTCAGTCCAATACACTGTACTGGCTGGGAACAGACGCGAATGCTATTTGCACTGTGTATGGCCAGAATAGCACAAGAGTACTGTTCTTCGCCAGAATGAACACTTGCTGCTAGAACTTGAATCTGAACGTGATTCAACTCCGTTTGGGAAGTTTAATTGAACCCTAGTGTGCCATGCAAGGGAAACACTCTGTTTTAGAGAAAACAGCATTCTTGCACTCTACTGTGTTTGCTATAGGGCCCGTACAGTGAGCTAGCTCAGAACAAAAGAACTGCGCTTCCTACACAAACGGGGCATATCTAGTTCAACTCAGTATTGGAAACTGAGTAAAACAGGAGCTTCTCTTCAGTCCAATACACTGTACTGGCTGGGAACAGACGCGAATGCTATTTGCACTCTGTATGGCCAGAATAGCACAAGAGTGCTGTTCTTATCCTGAATGAACACTTGCTGCTAGAACTTGAATCTCAACGTGATTCAACTCCGTTTAGGAAGTTTAATTGAACCCTAGTGTGCCATGCAAGAAAAACACTCTGTTTTAGAGAAAACAGCATTCTTGCACACTACTATGTTTCTTATAGGGCCAGTACAGTGAGCTAGCTCAGAACAAAAGAACTGTGCTTCCTACACAAACGGGGCATATCTAGTTCAACTCAGTATTGGAAACTGAGTAAAACAGGAGCTTCTCTTCAGTCCAATACACTGTATTGGCTGGGAACAGACGCGAATGCTATTTGCACTGTGTATGGCCAGATTAGCACAATAGTTCTGTTCTTAGCGTGAATGAACACTTGCTGCTAGAACTTGAATCTCAACGTGATTCAACTCCGTTTAGGAAGTTTAATTGAACCCTAGTGTGCCGTGCAAGGAATACACTCTGTTTTAGAGAAAACAGCATTCTTGCACTCTACTGTGTTTGCTATAGGGCCTGTACAGTGAGCTAGTTCAGAACAAAAGAACTGTGCTTCCTACACAAACGGGGCATATCTAGTTCAACTCAGTATTGTAAACTGAGTAAAACAGGAGCTTCTCTTCAGTCCAATACACTGTACTGGCAGGGAACAGAAGCTAATGCTATTTGCACTGTGTATGGCCAGAATAGCACCAGAGTGCTGTTCTTATCCTGAATGAACACTTGCAGCTAGAACTTGAATCTCAACGTGATTCAACTCCGTTTAGGAAGTTTAATTGAACCCTAGTGTGCCATGCAAGGGAAACACTCTGTTTTAGAGAAAATAGCATTCTTGCACTCTACTGTGTTTGCTCTAGGGCCCGTACAGTGAGCTAGCTCAGAACAAAAGAACTGTGCTTCCTACACAAACGGGGCATATCTAGTTCAACTCAGTATTGTAAACTGAGTAAAACAGGAGCTTCTCTTCAGTCCAATACACTGTACTGGCTGGGCACAGACGCGAATGCTATTTGCACTCTGTATGGCCAGAATAGCACAAGAGTGCTGTTCTTAGCCTGAATGAACACTTGCTGCTAGAACTTGAATCTCAACGTGATTCAACTCCGTTTAGGAAGTTTAATTGAACCCTAGTGTGCCGTGCAAGAAAAACACTCTGTTTTAGAGAAAACAGCATTCTTGCACTCTACTGTGTTTGCTATAGGGCCGGACAGTAGGATAGCTCAGAACAAAAGAACTGTGCTTCCTACACAAACGGGGCCTATCTAGTTCAACTCAGTATTGTAAACTGAGTAAAACAGGAGCTTCTCTTCAGTCCAATACACTGTACTGGCAGGGAACAGAAGCCAATGCTAATTGCACTGTGTATGGCCAGAATTGCACAAGAGTTCTGTTCTTAGCCTGAATGAACACTGGCTGCTAGAACTTGAATCTCAACGTGATTCAACTCCGTTTAGGAAGTTTAATTGAACCCAAGTGTGCCATGCAAGGAAAACACTCTGTTTTAGAGAAAATAGCATTCTTGCACTCTACTGTGTTTGCTATAGGGCCCATACAGTGAGCTAGCTCAGAACAAAAGAACTGTGCTTCCTACACAAACGGGGCATATCTAGTTCAACTCAGTATTGGAAACTGAGTAAAACAGGAGCTTATCTTCAGTCAAATACACTGTACTGGCTGTGAACAGACGCGAATGCTATTTGCACTGTGTATGGCCAGAATAGCACAAGAGTGCTGTTCTTAGCCTGAATGACCACTTGCTGCTAGAACTTGAATCTAAACGTGATTCAACTCCGTTTAAGAAGTTTAATTGAACCCTAGTGTGCCATGCAAGAAAAACACTCTGTTTTAGAGAAAACAGCACTCTTGCACTCTACTGTGTTTCCTATAGAGCCTGTACAGTAAGCTAGCTCAGAACAAAAGAACTGTGCTTCCTACACAAACGGGGCATATCTAGTTCAACTCAGTATTGGAAACTGAATAAAACAGGAGCTTCTCTTCAGTCCAATACACTGTACTGGCTGGGAACAGACGCGAATGCTATTTGCACTGTGTATGGCCAGAATAGCACAAGAGTGCTGTTCTTAGCCTGAATGAACACTTGCTGCTAGAACTTGAATCTCAACGTGATTCAACTCCGTTTAGGAAGTTTAATTGAACTCTAGTGTGCCATGCAAGAAAAACACTCTGTTTTAGAGAAAACAGCATTCTTGCACTCTACTATGTTTCTCAAAGGGCCAGTACAGTGAGCTAGCTCACAACAAAGGATCTGTGCTTCCTACACAAACGGGGCATATCTAGTTCAACTCAGTATTGGAAACTGAGTAAAACAGGAGCTTCCCTTCAGTCCAATACACTGTACTGGCTGGGAACAGACGCGAATGCTATTTGCACTGTGTATGGCCAGAACAGCACAAGAGTGCTGTTCTTAGCCTGAATGAACACTTGCTACTAGAACATGAATCTCAACGTGATTCAACTCCGTTCAGGAAGTTTAATTGAACTCTAGTGTGCCATTCCAGAAAAACACTCTGTTTTAGAGAAAACAGCATTCTTGCACTCTACTGTGTTTCCTATAGAGCCTGTACAGTAAGCTAGCTCAGAACAAAAGAACTGTGCTTCCTACACAAACGGGGCATATCTAGTTCAACTCAGTATTGGAAACTGAGGAAACAGGAGCTTCTCTTCAGTCCAATATACTGTACTGGCTGGGAAGAGACGAGAATGCTATTTGCACTGTATATGGCCAGAATAGCACAAGTGTGCTGTTCTTATCCTGAATGAACACTTGCTGCTAGAACTTGAATCTCAACGTGATTCAACTCCGTTTAGGAAGTTTAATTGAACCCTAGTGTGCCATGCAAGAAAAACACTCTGTTTTAGAGAAAACAGCATTCTTGCACTCTACTATGTTTCTTATAGGGCCAGTACAGTGAGCTAGCTCAGAACAAAAGAACTGTGCTTCCTACACAAACGGGGCATATCTAGTTCAACTCAGTATTGGAAACTGAGTAAAACAGGAGCTTCTCTTCAGTCCAATACACTGTACTGGCTGGGAACAGACGCGAATGCTATTTGCACTGTGTATGGCCAGAACAGCACAAGAGTGCTGTTCTTAGCCTGAATGAACACTTGCTGCTAGAACTTGAATCTCAACGTGATTCAACTCTGTTTAGGAAGTTTAATTGAACCCTAGTGTGCGGTGCAAGAAAAACACTCTGTTTTAGAGAAAACAGCATTCTTGCACTCTACTGTGTTTCCTATAGAGCCTGTACAGTGAGCTAGCTCAGAACAAAAGAACTGTGCTTCCTACACAAACGGGGCATATCTAGTTCAACTCAGTATTGGAAACTGAGTAAAACAGGAGCTTCTCTTCAGTCCAATACACTGTACTGGCTGGGAACAGACGCGAATGCTATTTGCACTGTGTATGGCCAGAATAGCACAAGAGTGCTGTTCTTAGCCTGAATGAACACTTGCTGCTAGAACTTGAATCTCAACGTGATTCAACTCCGTTTAGGAAGTTTAATTGAACTCTAGTGTGCCATGCAAGAAAAACACTCTGTTTTAGAGAAAACAGCATTCTTGCACTCTACTATGTTTCTCAAAGGGCCAGTACAGTGAGCTAGCTCAGAACAAAGGAACTGTGCTTCCTACACAAACGGGGCATATCTAGTTCAACTCAGTATTGGAAACTGAGTAAAACAGGAGCTTCTCTTCAGTCCAATACACTGTACTGGCTGGGAACAGACGCGAATGCTATTTGCACTGTGTATGGCCAGAATAGCACAAGAGTGCTGTTCTTAGCCTGAATGAACACTTGCTGCTAGAACTTGAATCTCAACGTGATTCAACTCCGTTTAGGAAGTTTAATTGAACCCGAGTGTGCCATGCAAGAAAAACACTCTGTTTTAGAGAAAACAGCATTCTTGCACTCTACTGTGTTTCCTATAGAGCCTGTACAGTGAGCTAGCTCAGAACAAAAGAACTGTGCTTCCTACACAAACGGGGCATATCTAGTTCAACTCAGTATTGGAAACTGAGTAAAACAGGAGCTTCTCTTCAGTGCAATATACTGTATTGGCTGGGAACAGACGGGAATGCTATTTGCACTGTGTATGGCCAGAATAGCACAAGAGTGCTGTTCTTAGCCTGAATGAACACTTGCTGATAGAACATGAATCTCAACGTGAATCAACTCCGTTTAAGAAGTTTAATTGAACCCTAGTGTGCCGTGCAAGAAAAACACTCTGTTTTAGAGAAAACCCCATTCTTGCACTCTACTGTGTTTCCTATAGAGCCTGTACAGTAAGCTAGCTCAGAACAAAAGAACTGTGCTTCCTACACAAACGGGGCATATCTAGTTCAACTCAGTATTGGAAACTGAGTAAAACAGGAGCTTCTCTTCAGTCCAATACACTGTACTGGCTGGGAACAGACGCGAATGCTATTTGCACTGTGTATGGCCAGAATAGCACAAGAGTGCTGTTCTTCGCCAGAATGAACACTTGCTGCTAGAACTTGAATCTCAACGTGATTCAACTCCGTTTGGGAAGTTTAATTGAACCCTAGTGTGCCATGCAAGGGAAACACTCTGTTTTAGAGAAAATAGCATTCTTGCACTCTACTGTGTTTGCTATAGGGCCAGTACAGTGAGCTAGCTCAGAACAAAAGAACTGTGCTTCCTACACAAACGGGGCATATCTAGTTCAACTCAGTATTGGAAACTGAGTAAAACAGGAGCTTCTCTTCAGTCCAATACACTGTATTGGCTGGGAACAGACGCGAATGCTATTTGCACTGTGTATGGCCAGATTAGCACAATAGTTCTGTTCTTAGCGTGAATGAACACTTGCTGCTAGAACTTGAATCTCAACGTGATTCAACTCCGTTTAGGAAGTTTAATTGAACCCTAGTGTGCCGTGCAAGCAATACACTCTGTTTTAGAGAAAACAGCATTCTTGCACTCTACTGTGTTTGCTATAGGGCCTGTACAGTGAGCTAGTTCAGAACAAAAGAACTGTGCTTCCTACACAAACGGGGCATATCTAGTTCAACTCAGTATTGTAAACTGAGTAAAACAGGAGCTTCTCTTCAGTCCAATACACTGTACTGGCAGGGAACAGAAGCTAATGCTATTTGCACTGTGTATGGCCAGAATAGCACCAGAGTGCTGTTCTTAGCCTGAATGAACACTTGCTGCTAGAACTTGAATCTCAACGTGATTCAACTCCGTTTAGGAAGTTTAATTGAAACCTAGTGTGCCATGCAAGGGAAACACTCTGTTTTAGAGAAAACAGCATTCTTGCACTCTACTGTGTTTCCTATAGAGCCTGTACAGTAAGCTAGCTCAGAACAAAAGAACTGTGCTTCCTACACAAACGGGGCATATCTAGTTCAACTCAGTATTGGAAACTGAGGAAACAGGAGCTTCTCTTCAGTCCAATATACTGTACTGGCTGGGAAGAGACGAGAATGCTATTTGCACTGTATATGGCCAGAATAGCACAAGTGTGCTGTTCTTATCCTGAATGAACACTTGCTGCTAGAACTTGAATCTCAACGTGATTCAACTCCGTTTAGGAAGTTTAATTGAACCCTAGTGTGCCATGCAAGAAAAACACTCTGTTTTAGAGAAAACAGCATTCTTGCACTCTACTATGTTTCTTATAGGGCCAGTACAGTGAGCTAGCTCAGAACAAAAGAACTGTGCTTCCTACACAAACGGGGCATATCTAGTTCAACTCAGTATTGGAAACTGAGTAAAACAGGAGCTTCTCTTCAGTCCAATACACTGTACTGGCTGGGAACAGACGCGAATGCTATTTGCACTGTGTATGGCCAGAACAGCACAAGAGTGCTGTTCTTAGCCTGAATGAACACTTGCTGCTAGAACTTGAATCTCAACGTGATTCAACTCTGTTTAGGAAGTTTAATTGAACCCTAGTGTGCGGTGCAAGAAAAACACTCTGTTTTAGAGAAAACAGCATTCTTGTACTCTACTGTGTTTCCTATAGAGCCTGTACAGTGAGCTAGCTCAGAACAAAAGAACTGTGCTTCCTACACAAACGGGGCATATCTAGTTCAACTCAGTATTGGAAACTGAGTAAAACAGGAGCTTCTCTTCAGTCCAATACACTGTACTGGCTGGGAACAGACGCGAATGCTATTTGCACTGTGTATGGCCAGAATAGCACAAGAGTGCTGTTCTTAGCCTGAATGAACACTTGCTGCTAGAACTTGAATCTCAACGTGATTCAACTCCGTTTAGGAAGTTTAATTGAACTCTAGTGTGCCATGCAAGAAAAACACTCTGTTTTAGAGAAAACAGCATTCTTGCACTCTACTATGTTTCTCAAAGGGCCAGTACAGTGAGCTAGCTCAGAACAAAGGAACTGTGCTTCCTACACAAACGGGGCATATCTAGTTCAACTCAGTATTGGAAACTGAGTAAAACAGGAGCTTCTCTTCAGTCCAATACACTGTACTGGCTGGGAACAGACGCGAATGCTATTTGCACTGTGTATGGCCAGAATAGCACAAGAGTGCTGTTCTTAGCCTGAATGAACACTTGCTGCTAGAACTTGAATCTCAACGTGATTCAACTCCGTTTAGGAAGTTTAATTGAACCCGAGTGTGCCATGCAAGAAAAACACTCTGTTTTAGAGAAAACAGCATTCTTGCACTCTACTGTGTTTCCTATAGAGCCTGTACAGTGAGCTAGCTCAGAACAAAAGAACTGTGCTTCCTACACAAACGGGGCATATCTAGTTCAACTCAGTATTGCAAACTGAGTAAAACAGGAGCTTCTCTTCAGTGCAATATACTGTATTGGCTGGGAACAGACGGGAATGCTATTTGCACTGTGTATGGCCAGAATAGCACAAGAGTGCTGTTCTTAGCCTGAATGAACACTTGCTGATAGAACATGAATCTCAACGTGAATCAACTCCGTTTAAGAAGTTTAATTGAACCCTAGTGTGCCGTGCAAGAAAAACACTCTGTTTTAGAGAAAACCCCATTCTTGCACTCTACTGTGTTTCCTATAGAGCCTGTACAGTAAGCTAGCTCAGAACAAAAGAACTGTGCTTCCTACACAAACGGGGCATATCTAGTTCAACTCAGTATTGGAAACTGAGTAAAACAGGAGCTTCTCTTCAGTCCAATACACTGTACTGGCTGGGAACAGACGCGAATGCTATTTGCACTGTGTATGGCCAGAATAGCACAAGAGTGCTGTTCTTCGCCAGAATGAACACTTGCTGCTAGAACTTGAATCTCAACGTGATTCAACTCCGTTTGGGAAGTTTAATTGAACCCTAGTGTGCCATGCAAGGGAAACACTCTGTTTTAGAGAAAATAGCATTCTTGCACTCTACTGTGTTTGCTATAGGGCCAGTACAGTGAGCTAGCTCAGAACAAAAGAACTGTGCTTCCTACACAAACGGGGCATATCTAGTTCAACTCAGTATTGGAAACTGAATAAAACAGGAGCTTCTCTTCAGTCCAATACACTGTACTGGCTGGGAACAGACGCGAATGCTATTTGCACTGTGTATGGCCAGAATAGCACAAGAGTGCTGTTCTTAGCCTGAATGAACACTTGCTGCTAGAACTTGAATCTCAACGTGATTCAACTCCGTTTAGGAAGTTTAATTGAACTCTAGTGTGCCATGCAAGAAAAACACTCTGTTTTAGAGAAAACAGCATTCTTGCACTCTACTATGTTTCACAAAGGGCCAGTACAGTGAGCTAGCTCAGAACAAAGGAACTGTGCTTCCTACACAAACGGGGCATATCTAGTTCAACTCAGTATTGGAAACTGAGTAAAACAGGAGCTTCTCTTCAGTCCAATACACTGTACTGGCTGGGAACAGACGCGAATGCTATTTGCACTGTGTATGGCCAGAACAGCACAAGAGTGCTGTTCTTAGCCTGAATGAACACTTGCTGCTAGAACTTGAATCTCAACGTGAATCAACTCCGTTTAGGAAGTTTAATTGAACCCTAGTGTGCCGTGCAAGAAAAACACTCTGTTTTAGAGAAAACCCCATTCTTGCACTCTACTGTGTTTCCTATAGAGCCTGTACAGTAAGCTAGCTCAGAACAAAAGAACTGTGCTTCCTACACAAACGGGGCATATCTAGTTCAACTCAGTATTGGAAACTGAGTAAAACAGGAGCTTCTCTTCAGTCCAATACACTGTACTGGCTGGGAACAGACGCGAATGCTATTTGCACTGTGTATGGCCAGAATAGCACAAGAGTGCTGTTCTTCGCCAGAATGAACACTTGCTGCTAGAACTTGAATCTCAACGTGATTCAACTCCGTTTGGGAAGTTTAATTGAACCCTAGTGTGCCATGCAAGGGAAACACTCTGTTTTAGAGAAAATAGCATTCTTGCACTCTACTGTGTTTGCGATAGGGCCCGTACAGTGAGCTAGCTCAGAACAAAAGAACTGCGCTTCCTACACAAACGGGGCATATCTAGTTCAACTCAGTATTGTAAACTGAGTAAAACAGGAGCTTCTCTTCAGTCCAATACACTGTACTGGCTGGGAACAGACGCGAATGCTATTTGCACTGTGTATGGCCAGAATAGCAAAAGAGTGCTGTTCTTAGCCTGAATGACCACTTGCTACTAGAACTTGAATCTCAACGTGATTCAACTCCGTTCAGGAAGTTTAATTGAACTCTAGTGTGCCATTCCAGAAAAACACTCTATTTTAGAGAAAACAGCATTCTTGCACTCTACTGTGTTTTCTATAGAGCCTGTACAGTAAGCTAGCTCAGAACAAAAGAACTGTGCTTCCTACACAAACGGGGCATATCTAGTTCAACTCAGTATTGGAAACTGAGTAAAACAGGAGCTTCTCTTCAGTCCAATATACTGTACTGGCTGGAAACAGACGAGAATGCTATTTGCACTGTATATGGCCAGAATAGCACAAGTGTGCTGTTCTTATCCTGAATGAACACTTGCTGCTAGAACTTGAATCTCAACGTGATTCAACTCCGTTTAGGAAGTTTAATTGAACCCTAGTGTGCCATGCAAGAAAAACACTCTGTTTTAGAGAAAACAGCATTCTTGCACTCTACTATGTTTCTTATAGGGCCAGTACAGTGAGCCAGCTCAGAACAAAAGAACTGTGCTTCCTACACAAACGGGGCATATCTAGTTCAACTCAGTATTGGAAACTGTGTAAAACAGGAGCTTCTCTTCAGTCCAATACACTGTACTGGCTGGGAACAGACGCGAATGCTATTTGCACTGTGTATGGCCAGAACAGCACAAGAGTGCTGTTCTTAGCCTGAATGAACACTTGCTGCTAGAACTTGAATCTCAACGTGATTCAACTCTGTTTAGGAAGTTTAATTGAACCCTAGTGTGCGGTGCAAGAAAAACACTCTGTTTTAGAGAAAACAGCATTCTTGCACTCTACTGTGTTTCCTATAGAGCCTGTACAGTGAGCTAGCTCAGAACAAAAGAACTGTGCTTCCTACACAAACGGGGCATATCTAGTTCAACTCAGTATTGGAAACTGAGTAAAACAGGAGCTTCTCTTCAGTCCAATACACTGTACTGGCTGGGAACAGACGAGAATGCTATTTGCACTGTGTATGGCCAGAATAGCACAAGAGTGCTGTTCTTAGCCTGAATGAACACTTGCTGCTAGAACTTGAATCTCAACGTGATTCAACTCCGTTTAGGAAGTTTAATTGAACTCTAGTGTGCCATGCAAGAAAAACACTCTGTTTTAGAGAAAACAGCATTCTTGCACTCTACTATGATTCTCAAAGGGCCAGTACAGTGAGCTAGCTCAGAACAAAGGAACTGTGCTTCCTACACAAACGGGGCATATCTAGTTCAACTCAGTATTGGAAACTGAGTAAAACAGGAGCTTCTCTTCAGTCCAATACACTGTACTGGCTGGGAACAGACGCGAATGCTATTTGCACTGTGTATGGCCAGAACAGCACAAGAGTGCTGTTCTTAGCCTGAATGAACACTTGCTGCTAGAACTTGAATCTCAACGTGATTCAACTCCGTTTAGGAAGTTTAATTGAACCCGAGTGTGCCGTGCAAGAAAAACACTCTGTTTTAGAGAAAACAGCATTCTTGCACTCTACTCTGTTTCCTATAGAGCCTGTACAGTGAGCTAGCTCAGAACAAAAGAACTGTGCTTCCTACACAAACGGGGCATATCTAGTTCAACTCAGTATTGCAAACTGAGTAAAACAGGAGCTTCTCTTCAGTGCAATACACTGTACTGGCTGGGAACAGACGCGAATGCTATTTGCACTGTGTATGGCCAGAATAGCACAAGAGTGCTGTTCTTAGCCTGAATGAACACTTGCTGATAGAACTTGAATCTCAACGTGAATCAACTCCGTTTAAGAAGTTTAATTGAACCCTAGTGTGCCGTGCAAGAAAAACACTCTGTTTTAGAGAAAACTCCATTCTTGCACTCTACTGTGTTTCCTATAGAGCCTGTACAGTAAGCTAGCTCAGAACAAAAGAACTGTGCTTCCTACACAAACGGGGCATATCTAGTTCAACTCAGTATTGGAAACTGAGTAAAACAGGAGCTTCTCTTCAGTCCAATACACTGTACTGGCTGGGAACAGACGCGAATGCTATTTGCACTGTGTATGGCCAGAATAGCACAAGAGTGCTGTTCTTCGCCAGAATGAACACTTGCTGCTAGAACTTGAATCTCAACGTGATTCAACTCCGTTTGGGAAGTTTAATTGAACCCTAGTGTGCCATGCAAGGGAAACACTCTGTTTTAGAGAAAATAGCATTCTTGCACTCTACTGTGTTTGCTATAGGGCCCGTACAGTGAGCTAGCTCAGAACAAAAGAACTGCACTTCCTACACAAACGGGGCATATCTAGTTCAACTCAGTATTGGAAACTGAGTAAAACAGGAGCTTCTCTTCAGTCCAATACACTGTACTGGCTGGGAACAGACGCGAATGCTATTTGCACTGTGTATGGCCAGAATAGCACAAGAGTGCTGTTCTTAGCCTGAATGACCACTTGCTGCTAGAACTTGAATCTCAACGTGATTCAACTCCGTTTAGGAAGTTTAATTGAACTCTAGTGTGCCATGCAAGAAAAACACTCTGTTTTAGAGAAAACAGCATTCTTGCACTCTACTGTGTTTCCTATAGAGCCTGTACAGTAAGCTAGCTCAGAACAAAAGAACTGTGCTTCCTACACAAACGGGGCATATCTAGTTCAACTCAGTATTGGAAACTGAGTAAAACAGGAGCTTCTCTTCAGTCCAATACACTGTACTGGCTGGGAACAGACGCGAATGCTATTTGCACTGTGTATGGCCAGAATAGCACAAGAGTGCTGTTCTTAGCCTGAATGAACACTTGCTGCTAGAACTTGAATCTCAACGTGATTCAACTCCGTTTAGGAAGTTTAATTGAACCCTAGTGTGCCGTGCAAGAAAAACACTCTGTTTAGAGAAAACAGCATTCTTGCACTCTATTGTGTTTCCTATAGAGCCTGTACAGTAAGCTAGCTCAGAACAAAAGAACTGTGCTTCCTACACAAACGGGGCCTATCTAGTTCAACTCAGTATTGTAAACTGAGTAAAACAGGAGCTTCTCTTCAGTCCAATACACTGTACTGGCAGGGAACAGACGGGAATGCTATTTGCACTGTGTATGGCCAGAATAGCACAAGAGTGCTGTTCTTAGCCTGAATGAACACTTGCTGCTAGAACTTGAATCTCAACGTGATTCAACTCCGTTTAGGAAGTTTAATTGAACCCTAGTGTGCCATGCAAGGAAAACACTCTGTTTTAGAGAAAATAGCATTCTTGCCCTCTACTGTGTTTGCTATAGGGCCCGTACAGTGAGCTAGCTCAGAACAAAAGAACTGCGCTTCCTCACAAACGGGGCATATCTAGTTCAACTCAGTATTGGAAACTGAGTAAAACAGGAGCTTCTCTTCAGTCAAATACACTGTACTGGCTGGGAACAGACGCGAATGCTATTTGCACTGTGTATGGCCAGAATAGCACAAGAGTGCTGTTCTTAGCCTGAATGAACACTTGCTGATAGAACTTGAATCTCAACGTGAATCAACTCCGTTTAGGAAGTTTAATTGAACCCTAGTGTGCCGTGCAAGAAAAACACTCTGTTTTAGAGAAAACCCCATTCTTGCACTCTACTGTGTTTCCTATAGAGCCTGTACAGTGAGCTAGCTCAGAACAAAAGAACTGTGCTTCCTACACAAACGGGGCATATCTAGTTCAACTCAGTATTGGAAACTGAGTAAAACAGGAGCTTCTCTTCAGTCCAATACACTGTACTGGTTGGGAACAGACGAGAATGCTATTTGCACTGTGTATGGCCAGAATAGCACAAGAGTGCTGTTCTTAGCCTGAATGAATACTTGCTGCTAGAACTTGAATCTCAACGTGATTCAACTCCGTTTAGGAAGTTTAATTGAACTCTAGAGTGCCATGCAAGAAAAACACTCTGTTTTAGAGAAAACAGCATTCTTGCACTCTACTATGTTTCTCAAAGGGCCAGTACAGTGAGCTAGCTCAGAACAAAGGAACTGTGCTTCCTACACAAACGGGGCATATCTAGTTCAACTCAGTATTGGAAACTGAGTAAAACAGGAGCTTCTCTTCAGTCCAATACACTGTACTGGCTGGGAACAGACGCGAATGCTATTTGCACTGTGTATGGCCAGAACAGCACAAGAGTGCTGTTCTTAGCCTGAATGAACACTTGCTGCTAGAACTTGAATCTCAACGTGATTCAACTCCGTTTAGGAAGTTTAATTGAACCCGAGTGTGCCGTGCAAGAAAAACACTCTGTTTTAGAGAAAACAGCATTCTTGCACTCTACTCTGTTTCCTATAGAGCCTGTACAGTGAGCTAGCTCAGAACAAAAGAACTGTGCTTCCTACACAAACGGGGCATATCTAGTTCAACTCAGTATTGCAAACTGAGTAAAACAGGAGCTTCTCTTCAGTGCAATACACTGTACTGGCTGGGAACAGACGCGAATGCTATTTGCACTGTGTATGGCCAGAATAGCACAAGAGTGCTGTTCTTAGCCTGAATGAACACTTGCTGATAGAACTTGAATCTCAACGTGAATCAACTCCGTTTAAGAAGTTTAATTGAACCCTAGTGTGCCGTGCAAGAAAAACACTCTGTTTTAGAGAAAACTCCATTCTTGCACTCTACTGTGTTTCCTATAGAGCCTGTACAGTAAGCTAGCTCAGAACAAAAGAACTGTGCTTCCTACACAAACGGGGCATATCTAGTTCAACTCAGTATTGGAAACTGAGTAAAACAGGAGCTTCTCTTCAGTCCAATACACTGTACTGGCTGGGAACAGACGCGAATGCTATTTGCACTGTGTATGGCCAGAATAGCACAAGAGTGCTGTTCTTCGCCAGAATGAACACTTGCTGCTAGAACTTGAATCTCAACGTGATTCAACTCCGTTTGGGAAGTTTAATTGAACCCTAGTGTGCCATGCAAGGGAAACACTCTGTTTTAGAGAAAATAGCATTCTTGCACTCTACTGTGTTTGCTATAGGGCCCGTACAGTGAGCTAGCTCAGAACAAAAGAACTGCACTTCCTACACAAACGGGGCATATCTAGTTCAACTCAGTATTGGAAACTGAGTAAAACAGGAGCTTCTCTTCAGTCCAATACACTGTACTGGCTGGGAACAGACGCGAATGCTATTTGCACTGTGTATGGCCAGAATAGCACAAGAGTGCTGTTCTTAGCCTGAATGACCACTTGCTGCTAGAACTTGAATCTCAACGTGATTCAACTCCGTTTAGGAAGTTTAATTGAACTCTAGTGTGCCATGCAAGAAAAACACTCTGTTTTAGAGAAAACAGCATTCTTGCACTCTACTGTGTTTCCTATAGAGCCTGTACAGTAAGCTAGCTCAGAACAAAAGAACTGTGCTTCCTACACAAACGGGGCATATCTAGTTCAACTCAGTATTGGAAACTGAGTAAAACAGGAGCTTCTCTTCAGTCCAATACACTGTACTGGCAGGGAACAGACGGGAATGCTATTTGCACTGTGTATGGCCAGAATAGCACAAGAGTGCTGTTCTTAGCCTGAATGAACACTTGCTGCTAGAACTTGAATCTCAACGTGATTCAACTCCGTTTAGGAAGTTTAATTGAACCCTAGTGTGCCATGCAAGGAAAACACTCTGTTTTAGAGAAAATAGCATTCTTGCCCTCTACTGTGTTTGCTATAGGGCCCGTACAGTGAGCTAGCTCAGAACAAAAGAACTGCGCTTCCTCACAAACGGGGCATATCTAGTTCAACTCAGTATTGGAAACTGAGTAAAACAGGAGCTTCTCTTCAGTCAAATACACTGTACTGGCTGGGAACAGACGCGAATGCTATTTGCACTGTGTATGGCCAGAATAGCACAAGAGTGCTGTTCTTAGCCTGAATGAACACTTGCTGATAGAACTTGAATCTCAACGTGAATCAACTCCGTTTAGGAAGTTTAATTGAACCCTAGTGTGCCGTGCAAGAAAAACACTCTGTTTTAGAGAAAACCCCATTCTTGCACTCTACTGTGTTTCCTATAGAGCCTGTACAGTGAGCTAGCTCAGAACAAAAGAACTGTGCTTCCTACACAAACGGGGCATATCTAGTTCAACTCAGTATTGGAAACTGAGTAAAACAGGAGCTTCTCTTCAGTCCAATACACTGTACTGGTTGGGAACAGACGAGAATGCTATTTGCACTGTGTATGGCCAGAATAGCACAAGAGTGCTGTTCTTAGCCTGAATGAACACTTGCTGCTAGAACTTGAATCTCAACGTGATTCAACTCCGTTTAGGAAGTTTAATTGAACTCTAGAGTGCCATGCAAGAAAAACACTCTGTTTTAGAGAAAACAGCATTCTTGCACTCTACTATGTTTCTCAAAGGGCCAGTACAGTGAGCTAGCTCAGAACAAAGGAACTGTGCTTCCTACACAAACGGGGCATATCTAGTTCAACTCAGTATTGGAAACTGAGTAAAACAGGAGCTTCTCTTCAGTCCAATACACTGTACTGGCTGGGAACAGACGCGAATGCTATTTGCACTGTGTATGGCCAGAACAGCACAAGAGTGCTGTTCTTAGCCTGAATGAACACTTGCTGCTAGAACTTGAATCTCAACGTGATTCAACTCCGTTTAGGAAGTTTAATTGAACCCGAGTGTGCCGTGCAAGAAAAACACTCTGTTTTAGAGAAAACAGCATTCTTGCACTCTACTCTGTTTCCTATAGAGCCTGTACAGTGAGCTAGCTCAGAACAAAAGAACTGTGCTTCCTACACAAACGGGGCATATCTAGTTCAACTCAGTATTGCAAACTGAGTAAAACAGGAGCTTCTCTTCAGTGCAATACACTGTACTGGCTGGGAACAGACGCGAATGCTATTTGCACTGTGTATGGCCAGAATAGCACAAGAGTGCTGTTCTTAGCCTGAATGAACACTTGCTGATAGAACTTGAATCTCAACGTGAATCAACTCCGTTTAAGAAGTTTAATTGAACCCTAGTGTGCCGTGCAAGAAAAACACTCTGTTTTAGAGAAAACTCCATTCTTGCACTCTACTGTGTTTCCTATAGAGCCTGTACAGTAAGCTAGCTCAGAACAAAAGAACTGTGCTTCCTACACAAACGGGGCATATCTAGTTCAACTCAGTATTGGAAACTGAGTAAAACAGGAGCTTCTCTTCAGTCCAATACACTGTACTGGCTGGGAACAGACGCGAATGCTATTTGCACTGTGTATGGCCAGAATAGCACAAGAGTGCTGTTCTTCGCCAGAATGAACACTTGCTGCTAGAACTTGAATCTCAACGTGATTCAACTCCGTTTGGGAAGTTTAATTGAACCCTAGTGTGCCATGCAAGGGAAACACTCTGTTTTAGAGAAAATAGCATTCTTGCACTCTACTGTGTTTGCTATAGGGCCCGTACAGTGAGCTAGCTCAGAACAAAAGAACTGCACTTCCTACACAAACGGGGCATATCTAGTTCAACTCAGTATTGGAAACTGAGTAAAACAGGAGCTTCTCTTCAGTCCAATACACTGTACTGGCTGGGAACAGACGCGAATGCTATTTGCACTGTGTATGGCCAGAATAGCACAAGAGTGCTGTTCTTAGCCTGAATGACCACTTGCTGCTAGAACTTGAATCTCAACGTGATTCAACTCCGTTTAGGAAGTTTAATTGAACTCTAGTGTGCCATGCAAGAAAAACACTCTGTTTTAGAGAAAACAGCATTCTTGCACTCTACTGTGTTTCCTATAGAGCCTGTACAGTAAGCTAGCTCAGAACAAAAGAACTGTGCTTCCTACACAAACGGGGCATATCTAGTTCAACTCAGTATTGGAAACTGAGTAAAACAGGAGCTTCTCTTCAGTCCAATACACTGTACTGGCTGGGAACAGACGCGAATGCTATTTGCACTGTGTATGGCCAGAATAGCACAAGAGTGCTGTTCTTAGCCTGAATGAACACTTGCTGCTAGAACTTGAATCTCAACGTGATTCAACTCCGTTTAGGAAGTTTAATTGAACCCTAGTGTGCCGTGCAAGAAAAACACTCTGTTTAGAGAAAACAGCATTCTTGCACTCTATTGTGTTTCCTATAGAGCCTGTACAGTAAGCTAGCTCAGAACAAAAGAACTGTGCTTCCTACACAAACGGGGCCTATCTAGTTCAACTCAGTATTGTAAACTGAGTAAAACAGGAGCTTCTCTTCAGTCCAATACACTGTACTGGCAGGGAACAGACGGGAATGCTATTTGCACTGTGTATGGCCAGAATAGCACAAGAGTGCTGTTCTTAGCCTGAATGAACACTTGCTGCTAGAACTTGAATCTCAACGTGATTCAACTCCGTTTAGGAAGTTTAATTGAACCCTAGTGTGCCATGCAAGGAAAACACTCTGTTTTAGAGAAAATAGCATTCTTGCCCTCTACTGTGTTTGCTATAGGGCCCGTACAGTGAGCTAGCTCAGAACAAAAGAACTGCGCTTCCTCACAAACGGGGCATATCTAGTTCAACTCAGTATTGGAAACTGAGTAAAACAGGAGCTTCTCTTCAGTCAAATACACTGTACTGGCTGGGAACAGACGCGAATGCTATTTGCACTGTGTATGGCCAGAATAGCACAAGAGTGCTGTTCTTAGCCTGAATGAACACTTGCTGATAGAACTTGAATCTCAACGTGAATCAACTCCGTTTAGGAAGTTTAATTGAACCCTAGTGTGCCGTGCAAGAAAAACACTCTGTTTTAGAGAAAACCCCATTCTTGCACTCTACTGTGTTTCCTATAGAGCCTGTACAGTAAGCTAGCTCAGAACAAAAGAACTGTGCTTCCTACACAAACGGGGCATATCTAGTTCAACTCAGTATTGGAAACTGAGTAAAACAGGAGCTTCTCTTCAGTCCAATACACTGTACTGGCTGGGAACAGACGCGAATGCTATTTGCACTGTGTATGGCCAGAATAGCACAAGAGTGCTGTTCTTCGCCAGAATGAACACTTGCTGCTAGAACTTGAATCTCAACGTGATTCAACTCCGTTTAGGAAGTTGTATTGAACCCTAGTGTGCCATGCAAGGGAAACACTCTGTTTTAGAGAAAATAGCATTCTTGCACTCTACTGTGTTTGCTATAGGGCCCGTACAGTGAGCTAGCTCAGAACAAAAGAACTGCACTTCCTACACAAACGGGGCATATCTAGTTCAACTCAGTATTGGAAACTGAGTAAAACAGGAGCTTCTCTTCAGTCCAATACACTGTACTGGCTGGGAACAGACGCGAATGCTATTTGCACTGTGTATGGCCAGAATAGCACAAGAGTGCTGTTCTTAGCCTGAATGACCACTTGCTGCTAGAACTTGAATCTCAACGTGATTCAACTCCGTTTAGGAAGTTTAATTGAACCCTAGTGTGCCATGCAAGGGAAACACTCTGTTTTAGAGAAAATAGCATTCTTGCACTCACTGTGTTTGCTATAGGGCCCGTACAGTGAGCTAGCTCAGAACAAAAGAACTGTGCTTCCTACACAAACGGGGCATATCTAGTTCAACTCAGTATTGGAAACTGAGTAAAACAGGAGCTTCTCTTCAGTCCAATACACTGTACTGGCTGGGAACAGACGCGAATGCTATTTGCACTGTGTATGGCCAGAATAGCACAAGAGTGCTGTTCTTAGCCTGAATGAACACTTGCTGCTAGAACTTGAATCTCAACGTGATTCAACTCCGTTTAGGAAGTTTAATTGAACCCTAGTGTGCCGTGCAAGAAAAACACTCTGTTTAGAGAAAACAGAATTCTTGCACTCTATTGTGTTTCCTATAGAGCCTGTACAGTAAGCTAGCTCAGAACAAAAGAACTGTGCTTCCTACAAAAACGGGGCATATCTAGTTCAACTCAGTATTGGAAACTGAGTAAAACAGGAGCTTCTCTTCAGTCCAATATACTGTACTGGCTGGGAACAGACATGAATGCTATTTGCACTGTATATGGCCAGAAGAGCACAAGTGTGCTGTTCTTATCCTGAATGAACACTTGCTGCTAGAACTTGAATCTCAACGTGATTCAACTCCGTTTAGGAAGTTTAATTGAACCCTAGTGTGCCATGCAAGAAAAACACTCTGTTTTAGAGAAAACAGCATTCTTGCACTCTACTATGTTTCTTATAGGGCCAGTACAGTGAGCTAGCTCAGAACAAAAGAACTGTGCTTCCTACACAAACGGGGCATATCTAGTTCAACTCAGTATTGGAAACTGAGTAAAACAGGAGCTTCTCTTCAGTCCAATACACTGTATTGGCTGGGAACAGACGCGAATGCTATTTGCACTGTGTATGGCCAGATTAGCACAATAGTTTTGTTCTTAGCGTGAATGAACACTTGCTGCTAAAACTTGAATCTCAACGTGATTCAACTCCGTTTAGGAAGTTTAATTGAACCCTAGTGTACCGTGCAAGGAGTACACTCTGTTTTAGAGAAAACAGCATTCTTGCACTCTACTGTGTTTGCTATAGGGCCTGTACATTGAGCTATTTCAGAACAAAAGAACTGTGCTTCCTACACAAACGGGGCATATCTAGTTCAACTCAGTATTGTAAACTGAGTAAAACAGGAGCTTCTCTTCAGTCCAATACACTGTACTGGCAGGGAACAGAAGCAAATGCTATTTGCACTGTGTATGGCCAGAATAGCACCAGAGTGCTGTTCTTAGCCTGAATGAACACTTGCTGCTAGAACTTGAATCTCAACGTGATTCAACTCCGTTTAGGAGGTTTAATTGAACCCTAGTGTGCCATGCAAGGGAAACACTCTGTTTTAGAGAAAATAGCATTCTTGCACTCTACTGTGTTTGCTATAGGGCCCGTACAGTGAGCTAGCTCAGAACAAAAGAACTGTGCTTCCTACACAAACGGGGCATATCTAGTTCAACTCAGTATTGTAAACTGAGTAAAACAGGAGCTTCTCTTCAGTCCAATACACTGTACTGGCTGGGAACAGACGCGAATGCTATTTGCACTGTGTATGGCCAGAATAGCACAAGAGTGCTGTTCTTAGCCTGCATGAACACTTGCTGCTAGAACTTGAATCTCAACGTGATTCAACTCCGTTTAGGAAGTTTAATTGAACCCTAGTGTGCCATGCAAGAAAAACACTCTGTTTTAGAGAAAACAGCATTCTTGCACTCTACTTTGTTTGCTATAGGTCCGTACAGTAGGATAGCTCAGAACAAAAGAACTGTGCTTCCTACACAAACGGGGCCTATCTAGTTCAACTCAGTATTGTAAACTGAGTAAAACAGGAGCTTCTCTTCAGTCCAATACACTGTACTGGCAGGGAACAGAAGCAAATGCTATTTGCACTGTGTATGGCCAGAATAGCACAAGAGTGCTGTTCTTAGCCTGAATGACCACTTGCTGCTAGAACTTGAATCTCAACGTGATTCAACTCCGTTTAGGAAGTTTAATTGAACTCTAGTGTGCCATGCAAGAAAAACACTCTGTTTTAGAGAAAACAGCATTCTTGCACTCTACTATGTTTCTTATAGGGCCAGTACAGTGAGCTAGCTCAGAACAAAAGAACTGTGCTTCCTACACAAACGGGGCTTATCTATTTCAACTCAGTATTGGAAACTGAGTAAAACAGGAGCTTCTCTTCAGTCCAATACACTGTACTGGCTGGGAACAGACGGGAATGCTATTTGCACTGTGTATGGCCAGAATAGCACAAGAGTGCTGTTCTTAGCCTGAATGAACACTTGCTGCTAGAACTTGAATCTCAACGTGATTCAACTCCGTTTAGGAAGTTTAATTGAACCCTAGTGTGCCGTGCAAGAAAAACACTCTGTTTTAGAGAAAATAGCATTCTTGAACTCTACTGTGTTTGCTATAGAGCCCGTACAGTAAGCTAGCTCAGAACAAAAGAATTGTGCTTCCTACACAAACGGGGCATATCTAGTTCAACTCAGTATTGGAAACTGAGTAAAACAGGAGCTTCTCTTCAGTCCAATACACTGTACTGGCTGGGAACAGACGCGAATGCTATTTGCACTGTGTATGCCCAGAATAGCACAAGAGTGCTGTTCTTAGCCTGAATGAACACTTGCTGATAGAAGTGGAATCTCAACGTGATTCAACTCCGTTTAGGAAGTTTAATTGAACCCTAGTGTGCCGTGCAAGAAAAACACTCTATTTTAGAGAAAACCCCATTCTTGCACTCTACTGTGTTTCCTATAGAGCCTGTACAGTAAGCTAGCTCAGAACAAAGGAACTGTGCTTCCTACACAAACGGGGCATATCTAGTTCAACTCAGTATTGGAAACTGAGTAAAACAGGAGCTTCTCTTCAGACCAATACACTGTACTGGCTGGGAACAGACGCGAATGCTATTTGCACTGTGTATGGCCAGAATAGCACAAGAGTGCTGTTCTTCGCCAGAATGATCACTTGCTGCTAGAACTTGAATCTCAACGTGATTCAACTCCGTTTAGGAAGTTTATTTGAACCCTAGTGTGCCATGCAAGGGAAACACTCTGTTTTAGAGAAAATAGCATTCTTGCACTCACTGTGTTTGCTATAGGGCCCGTACAGTGAGCTAGCTCAGAACAAAAGAACTGTGCTTCCTACACAAACGGGGCATATCTAGTACAACTCAGTATTGTAAACTGAGTAAAACAGGAGCTTCTCTTCAGTCCAATACACTGTACTTGCTGGGAACAGACGCGAATGCTATTTGCACTGTGTATGGCCAGAATAGCACAAGAGTGCTGTTCTTAGCCTGAATGAACACTTGCTGCTAGAACTTGAATCTCAACGTGATTCAACTCCGTTTAGGAAGTTTAATTGAACCCTAGTGTGCCGTGCAAGAAAAACACTCTGTTTAGAGAAAACAGAATTCTTGCACTCTATTGTGTTTCCTATAGAGCCTGTACAGTAAGCTAGCTCAGAACAAAAGAACTGTGCTTCCTACAAAAACGGGGCATATCTAGTTCAACTCAGTATTGGAAACTGAGTAAAACAGGAGCTTCTCTTCAGTCCAATATACTGTACTGGCTCGGAACAGACATGAATGCTATTTGCACTGTATATGGCCAGAATAGCACAAGTGTGCTGTTCTTATCCTGAATGAACACTTGCTGCTAGAACTTGAATCTCAACGTGATTCAACTCCGTTTAGGAAGTTTAATTGAACCCTAGTGTGCCATGCAAGAAAAACACTCTGTTTTAGAGAAAACAGCATTCTTGCACTCTACTATGTTTCTTATAGGGCCAGTACAGTGAGCTAGCTCAGAACAAAAGAACTGTGCTTCCTACACAAACGGGGCATATCTAGTTCAACTCAGTATTGGAAACTGAGTAAAACAGGAGCTTCTCTTCAGTCCAATACACTGTATTGGCTGGGAACAGACGCGAATGCTATTTGCACTGTGTATGGCCAGATTAGCACAATAGTTTTGTTCTTAGCGTGAATGAACACTTGCTGCTAAAAATTGAATCTCAACGTGATTCAACTCCGTTTAGGAAGTTTAATTGAACCCTAGTGTACCGTGCAAGGAGTACACTCTGTTTTAGAGAAAACAGCATTCTTGCACTCTACTGTGTTTGCTATAGGGCCTGTACATTGAGCTATTTCAGAACAAAAGAACTGTGCTTCCTACACAAACGGGGCATATCTAGTTCAACTCAGTATTGTAAACTGAGTAAAACAGGAGCTTCTCTTCAGTCCAATACACTGTACTGGCAGGGAACAGAAGCGAATGCTATTTGCACTGTGTATGGCCAGAATAGCACCAGAGTGCTGTTCTTAGCCTGAATGAACACTTGCTGCTAGAACTTGAATCTCAACGTGATTCAACTCCGTTTAGGAGGTTTAATTGAACCCTAGTGTGCCATGCAAGGAAAACACTCTGTTTTAGAGAAAATAGCATTCTTGCACTCTACTGTGTTTGCTATAGGGCCCGTACAGTGAGCTAGCTCAGAACAAAAGAACTGTGCTTCCTACACAAACGGGGCATATCTAGTTCAACTCAGTATTGGAAACTGAGTAAAACAGGAGCTTCTCTTCAGTCCAATACACTGTACTGGCTGGGAACAGACGCGAATGCTATTTGCACTGTGTATGGCCAGAATAGCACAAGAGTGCTGTTCTTAGCCTGCATGAACACTTGCTGCTAGAACTTGAATCTCAACGTGATTCAACTCCGTTTAGGAAGTTTAATTGAACCCTAGTGTGCCATGCAAGAAAAACACTCTGTTTTAGAGAAAACAGCATTCTTGCACTCTACTTTGTTTGCTATAGGGCCGTACAGTAGGATAGCTCAGAACAAAAGAACTGTGCTTCCTAAACAAACGGGGCATATCTAGTTCAACTCAGTATTGTAAACTGAGTAAAACAGGAGCTTCTCTTCAGTCCAATACACTGTACTGGCAGGGAACAGAAGCAAATGCTATTTGCACTGTGTATGGCCAGAATAGCACAAGAGTGCTGTTCTTAGCCTGAATGAACACTTGCTGCTAGAACTTGAATCTCAACGTGATTCAACTCCGTTTAGGAAGTTTAATTGAACCCTAGTGTGCCATGCAAGGAAAACACTCTGTTTTAGAGAAAATAGCATTCTTGCCCTCTACTGTGTTTGCTATAGGGCCCGTACAGTGAGCTAGCTCAGAACAAAAGAACTGCGCTTCCTACACAAACGGGGCATATCTAGTTCAACTCAGTATTGGAAAATTGAGTAAAACAGGAGCTTCTCTTCAGTCAAATACACTGTACTGGCTGGGAACAGACGCGAATGCTATTTGCACTGTGTATGGCCAGAATAGCACAAGAGTGCTGTTCTTAGCCTGAATGAACACTTGCTGATAGAACTTGAATCTCAACGTGAATCAACTCCGTTTAGGAAGTTTAATTGAACCCTAGTGTGCCGTGCAAGAAAAACACTCTGTTTTAGAGAAAACCCCATTCTTGCACTCTACTGTGTTTCCTATAGAGCCTGTACAGTAAGCTAGCTCAGAACAAAAGAACTGTGCTTCCTACACAAACGGGGCATATCTAGTTCAACTCAGTATTGGAAACTGAGTAAAACAGGAGCTTCTCTTCAGTCCAATACACTGTACTGGCTGGGAACAGACGCGAATGCTATTTGCACTGTGTATGGCCAGAATAGCACAAGAGTGCTGTTCTTAGCCTGAATGACCACTTGCTGCTAGAACTTGAATCTCAACGTGATTCAACTCCGTTTAGGAAGTTTAATTGTACTCTAGTGTGCCATGCAAGAAAAACACTGTGTTTTAGAGAAAACAGCATTCTTGCACTCTACTATGTTTCTTATAGGGCCAGTACAGTGAGCTAGCTCAGAACAAAAGAACTGTGTTTCCTACACAAACGGGGCATATCTAGTTCAACTCAGTATTGGAAACTGAGTAAAACAGGAGCTTCTCTTCAGTCCAATACACTGTACTGGCTGGGAACAGACGGGAATGCTATTTGCACTGTGTATGGCCAGAATAGCACAAGAGTGCTGTTCTTAGCCTGAATGAACACTTGCTGCTAGAACTTGAATCTCAACGTGATTCAACTCCGTTTAGGAAGTTTAATTGAACCCTAGTGTGCCGTGCAAGAAAAACACTCTGTTTTAGAGAAAATAGCATTCTTGAACTCTACTGTGTTTGCTATAGAGCCCGTACAGTAAGCTAGCTCAGAACAAAAGAATTGTGCTTCCTACACAAACGGGGCATATCTAGTTCAACTCAGTATTGGAAACTGAGTAAAACAGGAGCTTCTCTTCAGTCCAATACACTGTACTGGCTGGGAACAGACGCGAATGCTATTTGCACTGTGTATGGCCAGAATAGCACAAGAGTGCTGTTCTTAGCCTGAATGAACACTTGCTGATAGAACTGGAATCTCAACGTGATTCAACTCCGTTTAGGAAGTTTAATTGAACCCTAGTGTGCCGTGCAAGAAAAACACTCTATTTTAGAGAAAACCCCATTCTTGCACTCTACTGTGTTTCCTATAGAGCCTGTACAGTAAGCTAGCTCAGAACAAAGGAACTGTGCTTCCTACACAAACGGGGCATATCTAGTTCAACTCAGTATTGGAAACTGAGTAAAACAGGAGCTTCTCTTCAGACCAATACACTGTACTGGCTGGGAACAGACGCGAATGCTATTTGCACTGTGTATGGCCAGAATAGCACAAGAGTGCTGTTCTTCGCCAGAATGAACACTTGCTGCTAGAACTTGAATCTCAACGTGATTCAACTCCGTTTAGGAAGTTTAATTGAACCCTAGTGTGCCATGCAAGGGAAACACTCTGTTTTAGAGAAAATAGCATTCTTGCACTCACTGTGTTTGCTATAGGGCCCGTACAGTAAGCTAGCTCAGAACAAAAGAATTGTGCTTCCTACACAAACGGGGCATATCTAGTTCAACTCAGTATTGGAAACTGAGTAAAACAGGAGCTTCTCTTCAGTCCAATACACTGTACTGGCTGGGAACAGACGCGAATGCTATTTGCACTGTGTATGGCCAGAATAGCACAAGAGTACTGTTCTTAGCCTGAATGAACACTTGCTGCTAGAACTTGAATCTCAACGTGATTCAACTCCGTTTAGGAAGTTTAATTGAACCCTAGTGTGCCATGCAAGGAAAACACTCTGTTTTAGAGAAAACAGCATTCTTGCACTCTACTGTGTTTCCTATAGAGCCTGTACAGTAAGCTAGCTCAGAACAAAAGAACTGTGCTTCCTACACAAACGGGGCATATCTAGTTCAACTCAGTATTGGAAACTGAGTAAAACAGGAGCTTCTCTTCAGTAAAATACACTGTATTGGCTGGGAACAGACGCGAATGCTATTTGCACTGTGTATGGCCAGATTAGCACAATAGTTTTGTTCTTAGCGTGAATGATCACTTGCTGCTAGAACTTGAATCTCAACGTGATTCAACTCCGTTTAGGAAGTTTAATTGAACCCTAGTGTGCCGTGCAAGGAATACACTCTGTTTTAGAGAAAACAGCATTCTTGCACTCTACTATGTTTCTTAAAGGGCCAGTACAGTGAGCTAGCTCAGAACAAAGGAACTGTGCTTCCTACACAAAAGGGGCATATCTAGTTCAACTCAATATTGGAAACTGAGTAAAACAGGAGCTCCTCTTCAGTCCAATACACTGTACTGGCTGGGAACAGACGCGAATGCTATTTGCACTGTGTATGGCCAGAACAGCACAAGAGTGCTGTTCTTAGCCTGAATGAACACTTGCTGCTAGAACTTGAATCTCAACGTGATTCAACTCCGTTTAGGAAGTTTAATTGAACCCTAGTGTGCCGTGCAAGAAAAACACTCTGTTTTAGAGAAAACAGCATTCTTGCACTCTACTGTGTTTGCTATAGGGCCGTACAGTAGGATAGCTCAGAACAAAAGAACTGTGCTTCCTACACAAACGGGGCCTATCTAGTTCTACTCAGTATTGTAAACTGAGTAAAACAGGAGCTTCTCTTCAGTCCAAAACACTGTACTGGCAGGGAACAGAAGCCAATACTAATTGCACTGTGTATGGCCAGAATTGCACAAGAGTGCTGTTCTTAGCCTGAATGAACACTGGCTGCTAGAACTTGAATCTCAACGTGATTCAACTCCGTTTAGGAAGTTTAATTGAACCCTAGTGTGCCATGAAAGGAAAACACTCTGTTTTAGAGAAAATAGCATTCTTGCACTCTACTTTGTTTGCTATAGGGCCCGTACAGTGAGCTAGCTCAGAACAAAAGAACTGTGCTTCCTACACAAACGGGGCATATCTAGTTCAACTCAGTATTGGAAACTGAGTAAAACAGGAGCTTCTCTTCAGTCCAATATACTGTACTGGCTGGGAACAGACGAGAATGCTATTTGCACTGTATATGGCCAGAATAGCACAAGTGTGCTGTTCTTATTCTGAATGAACACTTGCTGCTAGAACTTGAATCTCAACGTGATTCAACTCCGTTTAGGAAGTTTAATTGAACCCTAGTGTGCCATGCAAGAAAAACACTCTGTTTTAGAGAAAACAGCATTCTTGCACTCTACTATGTTTCTTATAGGGCCAGTACAGTGAGCTAGCTCAGAACAAAAGAACTGTGCTTCCTACACAAACGGGGCATATCTAGTTCAACTCAGTATTGGAAACTGAGTAAAACAGGAGCTTCTCTTCAGTCCAATACACTGTATTGGCTGGGAACAGACGCGAATGCTATTTGCACTGTGTATGGCCAGATTAGCACAATAGTTCTGTTCTTAGCGTGAATGAACACTTGCTGCTAGAACTTGAATCTCAACGTGATTCAACTCCGTTTAGGAAGTTTAATTGAACCCTAGTGTGCCGTGCAAGGAATACACTCTGTTTTAGAGAAAACAGCATTCTTGCACTCTACTGTGTTTGCTATAGGGCCTGTACAGTGAGCTAGTTCAGAACAAAAGAACTGTGCTTCCTACACAAACGGGGCATATGTAGTTCAACTCAGTACTGTAAACTGAGTAAAACAGGAGCTTCTCTTCAGTCCAATACACTGTACTGGCTGGGAACAGACACGAATGCTATTTTCACTGTGTATGGCCAGAATAGCACAAGAGTGCTGTTCTTAGCCTGAATGAACACTTGCTGCTAGAACTTGAATCTCAACGTGATTCAACTCCGTTTAGGAAGTTTAATTGAACCCTAGTTTGCCGTGCAAGAAAAACACTCTGTTTTAGAGAAAACAGCATTCTTGCACTCTACTGTGTTTGCAATAGGGCCGTACAGTAGGATAGCTCAGAGGAAAAGAACTGAGCTTCCTACACAAACGGGGCATATCTAGTTCAACTCAGTATTGTAAACTGAGTAAAACTGGAGCTTGTCTTCAGTCCAATACACTGTACTGGCAGGGAAAAGAAGCGAATGCTTTTTGCACTGTGTATGGCCAGAATAGCACAAGAGTGCTGTTCTTAGCCTGAATGAACACTTGCTGAAAGAACTTGAATCTCAATGTGATTCAACTCCGTATAGGAAGTTTAATTGAACCCTAGTGTGCCATGCAAGAAAAACACTGTGTTTTAGAGAAAACAGCATTCTTGCACTCTACTATGTTTCTTAAAGGGCCAGTACAGTGAGCTAGCTCAGAACAAAGGAACTGTGCTTCCTACACAAAAGGGGCATATCTAGTTCAACTCAGTATTGGAAACTGAGTAAAACAGGAGCTCCTCTTCAGTCCAATACACTGTACTGGCTGGGAACAGACGCGAATGCTATTTGCACTGTGTATGGCCAGAACAGCACAAGAGTGCTGTTCTTAGCCTGAATGAACACTTTCTGCTAGAACTTGAATCTCAACGTGATTCAACTCCGTTTAGGAAGTTTAATTGAACCCTAGTGTGCCGTGCAAGAAAAACACTCTGTTTTAGAGAAAACAGCATTCTTGCACTCTACTGTGTTTGCTATAGGGCCGTACAGTAGGATAGCTCAGAACAAAAGAACTGTGCTTCCTACACAAACGGGGCCTATCTAGTTCAACTCAGTATTGTAAACTGAGTAAAACAGGAGCTTCTCTTCAGTCCAAAACACTGTACTGGCAGGGAACAGAAGCCAATGCTAATTGCACTGTGTATGGCCAGAATTGCACAAGAGTGCTGTTCTTAGCCTGAATGAACACTGGCTGCTAGAACTTGAATCTCAACGTGATTCAACTCCGTTTAGGAAGTTTAATTGAACCCTAGTGTGCCATGAAAGGAAAACACTCTGTTTTAGAGAAAATAGCATTCTTGCACTCTACTTTGTTTGCTATAGGGCCCGTACAGTGAGCTAGCTCAGAACAAAAGAACTGTGCTTCCTACACAAACGGGGCATATCTAGTTCAACTCAGTATTGGAAACTGAGTAAAACAGGAGCTTCTCTTCAGTCCAATATACTGTACTGGCTGGGAACAGACGAGAATGCTATTTGCACTGTATATGGCCAGAATAGCACAAGTGTGCTGTTCTTATTCTGAATGAACACTTGCTGCTAGAACTTGAATCTCAACGTGATTCAACTCCGTTTAGGAAGTTTAATTGAACCCTAGTGTGCCATGCAAGAAAAACACTCTGTTTTAGAGAAAACAGCATTCTTGCACTCTACTATGTTTCTTATAGGGCCAGTACAGTGAGCTAGCTCAGAACAAAAGAACTGTGCTTCCTACACAAACGGGGCATATCTAGTTCAACTCAGTATTGGAAACTGAGTAAAACAGGAGCTTCTCTTCAGTCCAATACACTGTATTGGCTGGGAACAGACGCGAATGCTATTTGCACTGTGTATGGCCAGATTAGCACAATAGTTCTGTTCTTAGCGTGAATGAACACTTGCTGCTAGAACTTGAATCTCAACGTGATTCAACTCCGTTTAGGAAGTTTAATTGAACCCTAGTGTGCCGTGCAAGGAATACACTCTGTTTTAGAGAAAACAGCATTCTTTCACTCTACTGTGTTTGCTATAAGGCCTGTACAGTGAGCTTGTTCAGAACAAAAGAACTGTGCTTCCTACACAAACGGGGCATATCTAGTTCAACTCAGTACTGTAAACTGAGTAAAACAGGAGCTTCTCTTCAGTCCAATACACTGTACTGGCAGGGAACAGAAGCTAATGCTATTTGCACTGTGTATGGCCAGAATAGACCCAGAGTGCTGTTCTTAGCCTGAATGAACACTTGCTGCTAGAACTTGAATCTCAACGTGATTCAACTCCGTTTAGGAAGTTTAATTGAACCCTAGTGTGCCATGCAAGGAAAACACTCTGTTTTAGAGAAAATAGCATTCTTGCACTCTACTGTGTTTGCTCTAGGGCCCGTACAGTGAGCTAGCTCAGAACAAAAGAACTGTGCTTCCTACACAAACGGGGCATATCTAGTTCAACTCAGTATTGTAAACTGAGTAAAACAGGAGCTTCTCTTCAGTCCAATACACTGTACTGGCTGGGCACAGACGCGAATGCTATTTGCACTGTGTATGGCCAGAATAGCACAAGAGTGCTGTTCTTAGCCTGAATGAACACTTGCTGCTAGAACTTGAATCTCAACGTGATTCAACTCCGTTTAGGAAGTTTAATTGAACCCTAGTGTGCCGTGCAAGAAAAACACTCTGTTTTAGAGAAAACAGCATTCTTGCACTCTACTGTGTTTGCTATAGGGCCGTACAGTAGGATAGCTCAGAACAAAAGAACTGTGCTTCCTACACAAACGGGGCCTATCTAGTTCAACTCAGTATTGTAAACTGAGTAAAACAGGAGCTTCTCTTCAGTCCAATACACTGTACTGGCAGGGAACAGAAGCCAATGCTAATTGCACTGTGTATGGCCAGAATTGCACAAGAGTGCTGTTCTTAGCCTGAATGAACACTGGCTGCTAGAACTTGAATCTCAACGTGATTCAACTCCGTTTAGGAAGTTTAATTGAACCCTAGTGTGCCATGCAAGGAAAACACTCTGTTTTAGAGAAAAGAGCATTCTTGCACTCTACTGTGTTTGCTATAGGGCCCGTACAGTGAGCTAGCTCAGAACAAAAGAACTGTGCTTCCTACACAAACGGGGCATATCTAGTTCAACTCAGTATTTGAAACTGAGTAAAACAGGAGCTTCTCTTCACCAATACACTGTACTGGCTGGGAACAGACTCGAATGCTATTTGCACTGTATATGGCCAAAATAGCACAAGTGTGCTGTTCTTATCCTGAATGAACACTTGCTGCTAGAACTTGAATATCAACGTGATTCAACTCCGTTTAGGAAGTTTAATTGAACCCTAGTGTGCCATGCAAGAAAAACACTCTGTTTTAGAGAAAACAGCATTCTTGCACTCTACTATGTTTCTTATAGAGCAAGTACAGCGAGCTAGCTCAGAACAAAGAACTGTGCTTGCTACACAAACGGGGCATTTCTAGTTCAACTCAGTATTGGAAACTGAGTAAAACAGGAGCTTCTTTTCAGTGCAATACACTGTACTGGCTGGGAACAGACGGGAATGCTATTTGCACTGTGTATGGCCAGAATAGCACAAGAGTGCTGTTCTTCGCCAGAATGAACACTTGCTGCTAGAACTTGAATCTCAACGTGATTCAACTCCGTTTAGGAAGTTTAATTGAACCCTAGTGTGCCATGCAAGGGAAACACTCTGTTTTAGAGAAAATAGCATTCTTGCACTCACTGTGTTTGCTATAGGGCCCGTAGAGTGAGCTAGCTCAGAACAAAAGAACTGTGCTTCCTACACAAACGGGGCATATCTAGTTCAACTCAGTATTGTAAACTGAGTAAAACAGGAGCTTCTCTTCAGTCCAATACACTGTACTGGCAGGGAACAGAAGCCAATGCTAATTGCACTGTGTATGGCCAGAATTGCACAAGAGTGCTGTTCTTAGCCTGAATGAACACTGGCTGCTAGAACTTGAATCTCAACGTGATTCAACTCCGTTTAGGAAGTTTAATTGAACCCTAGTGTGCCATGCAAGGGAAACACTCTGTTTTAGAGAAAATAGCATTCTTGCACTCTACTGTGTTTGCTATAGGGCCCGTACAGTGAGCTAGCTCAGAACAAAAGAACTGTGCTTCCTACACAAACGGGGCATATCTAGTTCAACTCAGTATTGGAAACTGAGTAAAACAGGAGCTTATCTTCAGTCAAATACACTGTACTGGCTGGGAACAGACGCGAATGCTATTTGCACTGTGCATGGCCAGAATAGCACAAGAGTGCTGTTCTTAGCCTGAATGACCACTTGCTGCTAGAACTTGAATCTCAACGTGATTCAACTCCGTTTAAGAAGTTTAATTGAACTCTAGTGTGCCATGCAAGAAAAACACTCTGTTTTAGAGAAAACAGCATTCTTGCATTCTACTGTGTTTCCTATAGAGCCTGTACAGTAAGCTAGCTCAGAACAAAAGAACTGTGCTTCCTACACAAACGGGGCATATCTAGTTCAACTCAGTATTGGAAACTGAGTAAAACAGGAGCTTCTCTTCACCAATACACTGTACTGGCTGGGAACAGACTCGAATGCTATTTGCACTGTATATGGCCAAAATAGCACAAGTGTGCTGTTCTTATCCTGAATGAACACTTGCTGCTAGAACTTGAATCTCAACGTGATTCAACTCCGTTTAGGAAGTTTAATTGAACCCTAGTGTGCCATGCAAGAAAAACACTCTGTTTTAGAGAAAACAGCATTCTTGCACTCTACTATGTTTCTTATAGGGCCAGTACAGCGAGCTAGCTCAGAACAAAAGAACTGGGCTTCCTACACAAACGGGGCATTTCTAGTTCAACTCAGTATTGGAAACTGAGTAAAACAGGAGCTTCTCTTCAGTCCAATACACTGTACTGGCTGGGAACAGACACGAATGCTATTTGCACTGTGTATGGCCAGAATAGCACAAGAGTGCTGTTCTTAGCCTGAATGAACACTTGCTGATAGAACTGGAATCTCAACGTGATTCAACTCCGTTTAGGAAGTTTAATTGAACCCTAGTGTGCCGTGCAAGGAATACACTCTGTTTTAGAGAAAACAGCATTCTTGCACTCTACTGTGTTTGCTATAAGGCCTGTACAGTGAGCTAGTTCAGAACAAAAGAACTGTGCTTCCTACACAAACGGGGCATATCTAGTTCAACTCAGTACTGTAAACTGAGTAAAACAGGAGCTTCTCTTCAGTCCAATACACTGTACTGGCAGGGAACAGAAGCTAATGCTATTTGCACTGTGTATGGCCAGAATAGACCCAGAGTGCTGTTCTTAGCCTGAATGAACACTTGCTGCTAGAACTTGAATCTCAACGTGATTCAACTCCGTTTAGGAAGTTTAATTGAACCCTAGTGTGCCATGCAAGGAAAACACTCTGTTTTAGAGAAAATAGCATTCTTGCACTCTACTGTGTTTGCTATAGGGCCCGTACAGTGAGCTAGCTCAGAACAAAAGAACTGTGCTTCCTACACAAACCGGGCATATCTAGTTCAACTCAGTATTGTAAACTGAGGAAAACAGGAGCTTCTCTTCAGTCCAATACACTGTACTGGCTGGGCACAGACGCGAATGCTATTTGCACTGTGTATGGCCAGAATAGCACAAGAGTGCTGTTCTTAGCCTGAATGAACACTTGCTGCTAGAACTTGAATCTCAACGTGATTCAACTCCGTTTAGGAAGTTTAATTGAACCCTAGTGTGCCGTGCAAGAAAAACACTCTGTTTTAGAGAAAACAGCATTCTTGCACTCTACTGTGTTTGCTATAGGGCCGTACAGTAGGATAGCTCAGAACAAAAGAACTGTGCTTCCTACACAAACGGGGCCTATCTAGTTCAACTCAGTATTGTAAACTGAGTAAAACAGGAGCTTCTCTTCAGTCCAATACACTGTACTGGCAGGGAACAGAAGCCAATGCTAATTGCACTGTGTATGGCCAGAATTGCACAAGAGTGCTGTTCTTAGCCTGAATGAACACTGGCTGCTAGAACTTGAATCTCAACGTGATTCAACTCCGTTTAGGAAGTTTAATTGAACCCTAGTGTGCCATGCAAGGAAAACACTCTGTTTTAGAGAAAATAGCATTCTTGCACTCTACTGTGTTTGCTATAGGGCCCGTACAGTGAGCTAGCTCAGAACAAAAGAACTGTGCTTCCTACACAAACGGGGCATATCTAGTTCAACTCAGTATTGGAAACTGAGTAAAACAGGAGCTTATCTTCAGTCAAATACACTGTACTGGCTGGGAACAGACGCGAATGCTATTTGCACTGTGCATGGCCAGAATAGCACAAGAGTGCTGTTCTTAGCCTGAATGACCACTTGCTGCTAGAACTTGAATCTCAACGTGATTCAACTCCGTTTAAGAAGTTTAATTGAACTCTAGTGTGCCATGCAAGAAAAACACTCTGTTTTAGAGAAAACAGCATTCTTGCACTCTACTGTGTTTCCTATAGAGCCTGTACAGTAAGCTAGCTCAGAACAAAAGAACTGTGCTTCCTACACAAACGGGGCATATCTAGTTCAACTCAGTATTTGAAACTGAGTAAAACAGGAGCTTCTCTTCACCAATACACTGTACTGGCTGGGAACAGACTCGAATGCTATTTGCACTGTATATGGCCAAAATAGCACAAGTGTGCTGTTCTTATCCTGAATGAACACTTGCTGCTAGAACTTGAATATCAACGTGATTCAACTCCGTTTAGGAAGTTTAATTGAACCCTAGTGTGCCATGCAAGAAAAACACTCTGTTTTAGAGAAAACAGCATTCTTGCACTCTACTATGTTTCTTATAGAGCAAGTACAGCGAGCTAGCTCAGAACAAAGAACTGTGCTTGCTACACAAACGGGGCATTTCTAGTTCAACTCAGTATTGGAAACTGAGTAAAACAGGAGCTTCTTTTCAGTGCAATACACTGTACTGGCTGGGAACAGACGGGAATGCTATTTGCACTGTGTATGGCCAGAATAGCACAAGAGTGCTGTTCTTCGCCAGAATGAACACTTGCTGCTAGAACTTGAATCTCAACGTGATTCAACTCCGTTTAGGAAGTTTAATTGAACCCTAGTGTGCCATGCAAGGGAAACACTCTGTTTTAGAGAAAATAGCATTCTTGCACTCACTGTGTTTGCTATAGGGCCCGTACAGTGAGCTAGCTCAGAACAAAAGAACTGTGCTTCCTACACAAACGGGGCATATCTAGTTCAACTCAGTATTGTAAACTGAGTAAAACAGGAGCTTCTCTTCAGTCCAATATACTGTACTGGCAGGGAACAGAAGCCAATGCTAATTGCACTGTGTATGGCCAGAATTGCACAAGAGTGCTGTTCTTAGCCTGAATGAACACTGGCTGCTAGAACTTGAATCTCAACGTGATTCAACTCCGTTTAGGAAGTTTAATTGAACCCTAGTGTGCCATGCAAGGGAAACACTCTGTTTTAGAGAAAATAGCATTCTTGCACTCTACTGTGTTTGCTATAGGGCCCGTACAGTGAGCTAGCTCAGAACAAAAGAACTGTGCTTCCTACACAAACGGGGCATATCTAGTTCAACTCAGTATTGGAAACTGAGTAAAACAGGAGCTTATCTTCAGTCAAATACACTGTACTGGCTGGGAACAGACGCGAATGCTATTTGCACTGTGCATGGCCAGAATAGCACAAGAGTGCTGTTCTTAGCCTGAATGACCACTTGCTGCTAGAACTTGAATCTCAACGTGATTCAACTCCGTTTAAGAAGTTTAATTGAACTCTAGTGTGCCATGCAAGAAAAACACTCTGTTTTAGAGAAAACAGCATTCTTGCATTCTACTGTGTTTCCTATAGAGCCTGTACAGTAAGCTAGCTCAGAACAAAAGAACTGTGCTTCCTACACAAACGGGGCATATCTAGTTCAACTCAGTATTGGAAACTGAGTAAAACAGGAGCTTCTCTTCACCAATACACTGTACTGGCTGGGAACAGACTCGAATGCTATTTGCACTGTATATGGCCAAAATAGCACAAGTGTGCTGTTCTTATCCTGAATGAACACTTGCTGCTAGAACTTGAATATCAACGTGATTCAACTCCGTTTAGGAAGTTTAATTGAACCCTAGTGTGCCATGCAAGAAAAACACTCTGTTTTAGAGAAAACAGCATTCTTGCACTCTACTATGTTTCTTATAGGGCCAGTACAGCGAGCTAGCTCAGAACAAAAGAACTGTGCTTGCTACACAAACGGGGCATTTCTAGTTCAACTCAGTATTGGAAACTGAGTAAAACAGGAGCTTCTCTTCAGTCCAATACACTGTACTGGCTGGGAACAGACACGAATGCTATTTGCACTGTGTATGGCCAGAATAGCACAAGAGTGCTGTTCTTAGCCTGAATGAACACTTGCTGATAGAACTGGAATCTCAACGTGATTCAACTCCGTTTAGGAAGTTTAATTGAACCCTAGTGTGCCGTGCAAGAAAAACATTCTATTTTAGAGAAAACCCCATTCTTGCACTCTACTGTGTTTCCTATAGAGCCTGTACAGTAAGCTAGCTCAGAACAAAGGAACTGTGCTTCCTACACAAACGGGGCATATCTTGTTCAACTCAGTATTGGAAACTGAGTAAAACAGGAGCTTCTCTTCAGACCAATACACTGTACTGGCTGGGAACAGACGCGAATGCTATTTGCACTGTGTATGGCCAGAATAGCACAAGAGTGCTGTTCTTCGCCAGAATGAACACTTGCTGCTAGAACTTGAATCTCAACGTGATTCAACTCCGTTTAGGAAGTTTAATTGAACCCTAGTGTGCCATGCAAGGGAAACTCTCTGTTTTAGAGAAAATAGCATTCTTGCACTCACTGTGTTTGCTATAGGGCCCGTACAGTGAGCTAGCTCAGAACAAAAGAACTGTGCTTCCTACACAAACGGGGCATATCTAGTTCAACTCAGTATTGTAAACTGAGTAAAACAGGAGCTTCTCTTCAGTCCAATACACTGTACTGGCTGGGAACAGACGCGAATGCTATTTGCACTGTGTATGGCCAGAATAGCACAAGAGTGCTGTTCTTAGCCTGAATGAACACTTGCTGCTAGAACTTGAATCTCAACGTGATTCAACTCCGTTTAGGAAGTTTAATTGAACCCTAGTGTGCCGTGCAAGAAAAACACTCTGTTTTAGAGAAAACAGCATTCTTGCACTCTACTGTGTTTGCTATAGGGCCATACAGTAGGATAGCTCAGAACAAAAGAACTGTGCTTCCTACACAAACGGGGCCTATCTAGTTCAACTCAGTATTGTAAACTGAGTAAAACAGGAGCTTCTCTTCAGTCCAAAACACTGTACTGGCAGGGAACAGAAGCCAATGCTAATTGCACTGTGTATGGCCAGAATTGCACAAGAGTGCTGTTCTTAGCCTGAATGAACACTGGCTGCTAGAACTTGAATCTCAACGTGATTCAACTCCGTTTAGGAAGTTTAATTGAACCCTCGTGTGCCATGAAAGGAAAACACTCTGTTTTAGAGAAAATAGCATTCTTGCACTCTACTGTGTTTGCTATAGGGCCCGTACAGTGAGCTAGCTCAGAACAAAAGAACTGTGCTTCCTACACAAACGGGGCATATCTAGTTCAACTCAGTATTGGAAACTGAGTAAAACAGGAGCTTCTCTTCAGTCCAATATACTGTACTGGCTGGGAACAGACGAGAATGCTATTTGCACTGTATATGGCCAGAATAGCACAAGTGTGCTGTTCTTATCCTGAATGAACACTTGCTGCTAGAACTTGAATCTCAACGTGATTCAACTCCGTTTAGGAAGTTTAATTGAACCCTAGTGTGCCATGCAAGAAAAACACTCTGTTTTAGAGAAAACAGCATTCTTGCACTCTACTATGTTTCTTATAGGGCCAGTACAGTGAGCTAGCTCAGAACAAAAGAACTGTGCTTCCTACACAAACGGGGCATATCTAGTTCAACTCAGTATTGGAAACTGAGTAAAACAGGAGCTTCTCTTCAGTCCAATACACTGTATTGGCTGGGAACAGACGCGAATGCTATTTGCACTGTGTATGGCCAGATTAGCACAATAGTTCTGTTCTTAGCGTGAATGAACACTTGCTGCTAGAACTTGAATCTCAACGTGATTCAACTCCGTTTAGGAAGTTTAATTGAACCCTAGTGTGCCGTGAAAGGAATACACTCTGTTATAGAGAAAACAGCATTCTTGCACTCTACTGTGTTTGCTATAGGGCCTGTACAGTGAGCTAGTTCAGAACAAAAGAACTGTGCTTCCTACACAAACGGGGCATATCTAGTTCAACTCAGTACTGTAAACTGAGTAAAACAGGAGCTTCTCTTCAGTCCAATACACTGTACTGGCAGGGAACAGAAGCTAATGCTATTTGCACTGTGTATGGCCAGAATTGCACAAGAGTGCTGTTCTTAGCCTGAATGAACACTGGCTGCTAGAACTTGAATCTCAACGTGATTCAACTCCGTTTAGGAAGTTTAATTGAACCCTAGTGTGCCATGCAAGGGAAACACTCTGTTTTAGAGAAAATAGCATTCTTGCACTCTACTGTGTTTGCTATAGGGCCCGTACAGTGAGCTAGCTCAGAACAAAAGAACTGTGCTTCCTACACAAACGGGGCATATCTAGTTCAACTCAGTATTGGAAACTGAGTAAAACAGGAGCTTCTCTTCAGTCCAATACACTGTACTGGCTGGGAACAGACACGAATGCTATTTGCACTGTGTGTGGCCAGAATAGCACAAGAGTGCTGTTCTTAGCCTGAATGAACACTTGCTGATAGAACTGGAATCTCAACGTGATTCAACTCCGTTTAGGAAGTTTAATTGAACCCTAGTGTGCCGTGCAAGAAAAACATTCTATTTTAGAGAAAACCCCATTCTTGCACTCTACTGTGTTTCCTATACAGCCTGTACAGTAAGCTAGCTCAGAACAAAGGAACTGTGCTTCCTACACAAACGGGGCATATCTAGTTCAACTCAGTATTGGAAACTGAGTAAAACAGGAGCTTCTCTTCAGACCAATACACTGTACTGGCTGGGAACAGACGCGAATGCTATTTGCACTGTGTATGGCCAGAATAGCACAAGAGTGCTGTTCTTCGCCAGAATGAACACTTGCTGCTAGAACTTGAATCTCAACGTGATTCAACTCCGTTTAGGAAGTTTAATTGAACCCTAGTGTGCCATGCAAGGGAAACACTCTGTTTTAGAGAAAATAGCATTCTTGCACTCACTGTGTTTGCTATAGGGCCCGTACAGTGAGCTAGCTCAGAACAAAAGAACTGTGCTTCCTACACAAACGGGGCATATCTAGTTCAACTCAGTATTGTAAACTGAGTAAAACAGGAGCTTCTCTTCAGTCCAATACACTGTACTGGCTGGGAACAGACGCGAATGCTATTTGCACTGTGTATGGCCAGAATAGCACAAGAGTGCTGTTCTTAGCCTGAATGAACACTTGCTGCTAGAACTTGAATCTCAACGTGATTCAACTCCGTTTAGGAAGTTTAATTGAACCCTAGTGTGCCGTGCAAGAAAAATACTCTGTTTTAGAGAAAACAGCATTCTTGCACTCTATTGTGTTTCCTATAGAGCCTGTACAGTAAGCTAGCTCAGAACAAAAGAACTGTGCTTCCTACACAAACGGGGCATATTTAGTTCAACTCAGTATTGGAAACTGAGTAAAACAGGAGCTTCTCTTCAGTCCAATACACTTTATTGGCTGGGAACAGACGCGAATGCTATTTGCACTGTGTATGGCCAGATTAGCACAAGAGTGCTGTTCTTAGCCTGAATGAACACTTGCTGCTAGAACTTGAATCTCAACGTGATTCAACTCCGTTTAGGAAGTTTAATTGAACCCTAGTGTGCCGTGCAAGAAAAACACTCTGTTTTAGAGAAAACAGCATTCTTGCACTCTACTGTGTTTGCTATAGGGCCATACAGTAGGATAGCTCAGAACAAAAGAACTGTGCTTCCTACACAAACGGGGCCTATCTAGTTCAACTCAGTATTGTAAACTGAGTAAAACAGGAGCTTCTCTTCAGTCCAAAACACTGTACTGGCAGGGAACAGAAGCTAATGCTAATTGCACTGTGTATGGCCAGAATTGCACAAGAGTGCTGTTCTTAGCCTGAATGAACACTGGCTGCTAGAACTTGAATCTCAACGTGATTCAACTCCGTTTAGGAAGTTTAATTGAACCCTAGTGTGCCATGCAAGAAAAACACTCTGTTTTAGAGAAAACAGCTTTCTTGCACTCTACTATGTTTCTTATAGGGCCAGTACAGTGAGCTAGCTCAGAACAAAAGAACTGTGCTTCCTACACAAACGGGGCATATCTAGTTCAACTCAGTATTGGAAACTGAGTAAAACAGGAGCTTCTCTTCAGTCCAATACACTGTATTGGCTGGGAACAGACGCGAATGCTATTTGCACTGTGTATGGCCAGATTAGCACAATAGTTCTGTTCTTAGCGTGAATGAACACTTGCTGCTAGAACTTGAATCTCAACGTGATTCAACTCCGTTTAGGAAGTTTAATTGAACCCTAGTGTGCCGTGAAAGGAATACACTCTGTTATAGAGAAAACAGCATTCTTGCACTCTACTGTGTTTGCTATAGGGCCTGTACAGTGAGCTAGTTCAGAACAAAAGAACTGGGCTTCCTACACAAACGGGGCATATCTAGTTCAACTCAGTACTGTAAACTGAGTAAAACAGGAGCTTCTCTTCAGTCCAATACACTGTACTGGCAGGGAACAGAAGCTAATGCTATTTGCACTGTGTATGGCCAGAATAGCACCAGAGTGCTGTTCTTAGCCTGAATGAACACTTGCTGCTAGAACTTGAATCTCAACGTGATTCAACTCCGTTTAGGAAGTTTAATTGAACCCTAGTGTGCCATGCAAGGAAAACACTCTGTTTTAGAGAAAATAGCATTCTTGCACTCTACTGTGTTTGCTCTAGGGCCCGTACAGTGAGCTAGCTCAGAACAAAAGAACTGTGCTTCCTACACAAACGGGGCATATCTAGTTCAACTCAGTATTATAAACTGAGGAAAACAGGAGCTTCTCTTCAGTCCAATACACTGTACTGGCTGGGCACAGACGCGAATGCTATTTGCACTGTGTATGGCCAGAATAGCACAAGAGTGCTGTTCTTAGCCTGAATGAACACTTGCTGCTAGAACTTGAATCTCAACGTGATTCAACTCCGTTTAGGAAGTTTAATTGAACCCTAGTGTGCCGTGCAAGAAAAACACTCTGTTTTAGAGAAAACAGCATTCTTGCACTCTACTGTGTTTGCTATAGGGCCATACAGTAGGATAGCTCAGAACAAAAGAACTGTGCTTCCTACACAAACGGGGCCTATCTAGTTCAACTCAGTATTGTAAACTGAGTAAAACAGGAGCTTCTCTTCAGTCCAATACACTGTACTGGCAGGGAACAGAAGCCAATGCTAATTGCACTGTGTATGGCCAGAATTGCACAAGAGTGCTGTTCTTAGCCTGAATGAACACTGGCTGCTAGAACTTGAATCTCAACGTGATTCAACTCCGTTTAGGAAGTTTAATTGAACCCTAGTGTGCCATGCAAGGAAAACACTCTGTTTTAGAGAAAATAGCATTCTTGCACTCTACTGTGTTTGCTCTAGGGCCCGTACAGTGAGCTAGCTCAGAACAAAAGAACTGTGCTTCCTACACAAACGGGGCATATCTAGTTCAACTCAGTATTGGAAACTGAGTAAAACAGGAGCTTCTCTTCAGTCCAATACACTGTATTGGCTGGGAACAGACGCGAATGCTATTTGCACTGTGTATGGCCAGATTAGCACAATAGTTCTGTTCTTAGCGTGAATGAACACTTGCTGCTAGAACTTGAATCTCAACGTGATTCAACTCCGTTTAGGAAGTTTAATTGAACCCTAGTGTGCCGTGAAAGGAATACACTCTGTTATAGAGAAAACAGCATTCTTGCACTCTACTGTGTTTGCTATAGGGCCTGTACAGTGAGCTAGTTCAGAACAAAAGAACTGGGCTTCCTACACAAACGGGGCATATCTAGTTCAACTCAGTACTGTAAACTGAGTAAAACAGGAGCTTCTCTTCAGTCCAATACACTGTACTGGCAGGGAACAGAAGCTAATGCTATTTGCTCTGTGTATGGCCAGAATAGCACCAGAGTGCTGTTCTTAGCCTGAATGAACACTTGCTGCTAGAACTTGAATCTCAACGTGATTCAACTCCGTTTAGGAAGTTTAATTGAACCCTAGTGTGCCATGCAAGGAAAACACTCTGTTTTAGAGAAAATAGCATTCTTGCACTCTACTGTGTTTGCTCTAGGGCCCGTACAGTGAGCTAGCTCAGAACAAAAGAACTGTGCTTCCTACACAAACGTGGCATATCTAGTTCAACTCAGTATTATAAACTGAGGAAAACAGGAGCTTCTCTTCAGTCCAATACACTGTACTGGCTGGGCACAGACGCGAATGCTATTTGCACTGTGTATGGCCAGAATAGCACAAGAGTGCTGTTCTTAGCCTGAATGAACACTTGCTGCTAGAACTTGAATCTCAACGTGATTCAACTCCGTTTAGGAAGTTTAATTGAACCCTAGTGTGCCGTGCAAGAAAAACACTCTGTTTTAGAGAAAACAGCATTCTTGCACTCTACTGTGTTTGCTATAGGGCCATACAGTAGGATAGCTCAGAACAAAAGAACTGTGCTTCCTACACAAACGGGGCCTATCTAGTTCAACTCAGTATTGTAAACTGAGTAAAACAGGAGCTTCTCTTCAGTCCAATACACTGTACTGGCAGGGAACAGAAGCCAATGCTAATTGCACTGTGTATGGCCAGAATTGCACAAGAGTGCTGTTCTTAGCCTGAATGAACACTGGCTGCTAGAACTTGAATCTCAACGTGATTCAACTCCGTTTAGGAAGTTTAATTGAACCCTAGTGTGCCATGCAAGGAAAACACTCTGTTTTAGAGAAAATAGCATTCTTGCACTCTACTGTGTTTGCTATAGGGCCCGTACAGTGAGCTAGCTCAGAACAAAAGAACTGTGCTTCCTACACAAACGGGGCATATCTAGTTCAACTCAGTATTGGAAACTGAGTAAAACAGGAGCTTATCTTCAGTCAAATACACTGTACTGGCTGGGAACAGACGCGAATGCTATTTGCACTGTGCATGGCCAGAATAGCACAAGAGTGCTGTTCTTAGCCTGAATGACCACTTGCTGCTAGAACTTGAATCTCAACGTGATTCAACTCCGTTTAAGAAGTTTAATTGAACTCTAGTGTGCCATGCAAGAAAAACACTCTGTTTTAGAGAAAACAGCATTCTTGCACTCTACTGTGTTTCCTATAGAGCCTGTACAGTAAGCTAGCTCAGAACAAAAGAACTGTGCTTCCTACACAAACGGGGCATATCTAGTTCAACTCAGTATTGGAAACTGAGTAAAACAGGAGTTTCTCTTCACCAATACACTGTACTGGCTGGGAACAGACTCGAATGCTATTTGCACTGTATATGGCCAAAATAGCACAAGTGTGCTGTTCTTATCCTGAATGAACACTTGCTGCTAGAACTTGAATATCAACGTGATTCAACTCCGTTTAGGAAGTTTAATTGAACCCTAGTGTGCCATGCAAGAAAAACACTCTGTTTTAGAGAAAACAGCATTCTTGCACTCTACTATGTTTCTTATAGGGCCAGTACAGCGAGCTAGCTCAGAACAAAGAACTGTGCTTGCTACACAAACGGGGCATTTCTAGTTCAACTCAGTATTGGAAACTGAGTAAAACAGGAGCTTCTTTTCAGTGCAATACACTGTACTGGCTGGGAACAGACGGGAATGCTATTTGCACTGTGTATGGCCAGAATAGCACAAGAGTGCTGTTCTTAGCCTGAATGAACACTTGCTGCTAGAACTTGAATCTCAACGTGATTCAACTCCGTTTAGGAAGTTTAATTGAACCCTAGTGTGCCGTGCAAGAAAAACACTCTGTTTTAGAGAAAATAGCATTCTTGAACTCTACTGTGTTTGCTATAGAGCCCGTACAGTAAGCTAGCTCAGAACAAAAGAATTGTGCTTCCTACACAAACGGGGCATATCTAGTTCAACTCAGTATTGGAAACTGAGTAAAACAGGAGCTTCTCTTCAGTCCAATACACTGTACTGGCTGGGAACAGACGCGAATGCTATTTGCACTGTGTATGGCAAGATTAGCACAATAGTTCTGTTCTTAGCGTGAATGAACACTTGCTGCTAAAACTTGAATCTCAACGTGATTCAACTCCGTTTAGGAAGTTTAATTGAACCCTAGTGTACCGTGCAAGGAGTACACTCTGTTTTAGAGAAAACAGCATTCTTGCACTCTACTGTGTTTGCTATAGGGCCTGTACAGTGAGCTAGTTCAGAACAAAAGAACTGTGCTTCCTACACAAACGGGGCATATCTAGTTCAACTCAGTATTGGAAACTGAGTAAAACAGGAGCTTCTCTTCAGTCCAATACACTGTACTGGCAGGGAACAGAAGCGAATGCTATTTGCACTGTGTATGGCCAGAATAGCAACAGAGTGCTGTTCTTAGCCTGAATGAACACTTGCTGCTAGAACTTGAATCTCAACGTGATTCAACTCCGTTTAGGAGGTTTAATTGAACCCTAGTGTGCCATGCAAGGAAAACACTCTGTTTTAGAGAAAATAGCATTCTTGCACTCTACTGTGTTTGCTATAGGGCCCGTACAGTGAGCTAGCTCAGAACAAAAGAACTGTGCTTCCTACACAAACGGGGCATATCTAGTTCAACTCAGTATTGGAAACTGAGTAAAACAGGAGCTTCTCTTCAGTCCAATACACTGTACTGGCTGGGAACAGACGCGAATGCTATTTGCACTGTGTATGGCCAGAATAGCACAAGAGTGCTGTTCTTAGCCTGAATGAACACTTGCTGCTAGAACTTGAATCTCAACGTGATTCTACTCCGTTTAGGAAGTTTAATTGAACCCTAGTGTGCCATGCAAGAAAAACACTCTGTTTTAGAGAAAACAGCATTCTTGCACTCTACTTTGTTTGCTATAGGGCCGTACAGTAGGATAGCTCAGAACAAAAGAACTGTGCTTCCTACACAAACGGGGCCTATCTAGTTCAACTCAGTATTGGAAACTGAGTAAAACAGGAGCTTCTCTTCAGTCCAATACACTGTACTGGCTGGGAACAGACGGGAATGCTATTTGCACTGTGTATGGCCAGAATAGCACAAGTTTAATTGAAACCTAGTGTGCCGTGCAAGAAAAACACTCTGTTTTAGAGAAAACAGCATTCTTGCACTCTACTGTGTTTGCTATACGGCCGTACAGTAGGATAGCTCAGAGGAAAAGAACTGAGCTTCCTACACAAACGGGGCATATCTAGTTCAACTCAGTATTGTAAACTGAGTAAAACAGGAGCTTGTCTTCAGTCCAATACACTGTACTGGCAGGGAACAGAAGCGAATGCTATTTGCACTGTGTATGGCCAGAATATCACAAGAGTGCTGTTCTTAGCCTGAATGAACACTTGCTGCTAGAACTTGAATCTCAACGTGAATCAACTCCGTATAGGAAGTTTAATTGAACCCTAGTGTGCCATGCAAGAAAAACACTGTGTTTTAGAGAAAACAGCATTCTTGCACTCTACTATATTTCTTAATGGGCCAGTACAGTGAGCTAGCTCAGAACAAAGGAACTGTGCTTCCTACACAAAAGGGGCATATCTAGTTCAACTCAGTATTGGAAACTGAGTAAAACAGGAGCTCCTCTTCAGTCCAATATACTGTACTGGCTGGGAACAGACTCCAATGCTTTTGCACTGTATATGGCCAGAATAGCACAAGTGTGCTGTTCTTATCCTGAATGAACACTTGCTGCTAGAACTTGAATCTCAACGTGATTCAACTCCATTTAGGAAGTTTAATTGAACCCTAGTGTGCCGTGCAAGGAATACACTCTTTTTTAGAGAAAACAGCATTCTTGCACTCTACTGTGTTTGCTATAGGGCCTGTACAGTGAGCTAGTTCAGAACAAAAGAACTGTGCTTCCTACAAAAACGGGGCATATCTAGTTCAACTCAGTATTGTAAACTGAGTAAAACAGGAGCTTCTCTTCAGTCCAATACACTGTACTGGCAGAGAACAGAAGCGAATGCTATTTGCACTGTTTATGGCCAGAATAGCACCAGAGTGCTGTTCTTAGCCTGAATGAACACTTGCTGCTAGAAGTTGAATCTCAACGTGATTCAACTCCGTTTAGGAAGTTTAATTGAACCCTAGTGTGCCATGCAAGGAAAACACTCTGTTTTAGAGAAAATAGCATTCTTGCACTCTACTGTGTTTGCTATAGGGACCGTAAAGTGAGCTAGCTCAGAACAAAAGAACTGTGCTTCCTACACAAACGGGGCATATCTAGTTCAACTCAGTATTGTAAACTGAGTTAAACAGGAGCTTCTCTTCAGTCCAATACACTGTACTGGCTGGGAACAGACACGAATGCTATTTGCACTGTGTATGGCCAGAATAGCACATCAGTGCTGTTCTTAGCCTCAATGAACACTTGCTGCTAGAACTTGGATCTCAACGTGATTCAACTCCGTTTAGGAAGTTTAATTGAACCCTAGTGTGCCGTGCAAGAAAAACACTCTGTTTTAGTGAAAACAGCATTCTTGCACTCTACTGTGTTTGCTATAGGGCCGTACAGTAGGATAGCTCAGAACAAAAGAACTGTGCTTCCTACACAAACGGGGCATATCTAGTTCAACTCAGTATTGTAAACTGAGTAAAACAGGATCTTCTCTTCAGTCCAATACACTGTACTGGCAGGGAACAGAAGCGAATGCTATTTGCACTGTGTATGGCCAGAATAGCACAAGAGTGCTGTTCTTAGCCTGAATGAACACTTGCTGCTAGAACTTGAATCTCAACGTGATTCAACTCCGTTTAGGAAGTATAATTGAACCCTAGTGTGCCATGCAAGAAAAACACTCTGTTTTAGAGAAAACAGCAATCTTGCACTCTACTGTGTTTGCTATAGGGCCCGTACAGTGAGCTACCTCAGAACAAAAGAACTGTGCTTCCTACAAAAACGGGGCATATCTAGTTCAACTCAGTATTGGAAACTGAGTAAAACAGGAGCTTCTCTTCAGTCAAATACACTGTACTGGCTGGGAACAGACGCGAATGCTATTTGCACTGTGTATGGCCAGAATAGCACAAGAGTGCTGTTCTTAGCCTGAATGACCACTTGCTGCTAGAACTTGAATCTCAACGTGATTCAACTCCGTTTAGGAAGTTTAATTGAACTCTAGTGTGCCATGCAAGAAAAACACTCTGTTTTAGAGAAAACAGAATTCTTGCACTCTACTATGTTTCTTATAGGGCCAGTACAGTGAGCTAGCTCAGAACAAAAGAACTGTGCTTCCTACACAAACTCGGCATATCTAGTTCAACTCAGTATTGGAAACTGAGTAAAACAGGAGCTTCTCTTCAGTGCAATACACTGTACTGGCTGGGAACAGACGCGAATGCTATTTGCACTGTGTATGGCCAGAATAGCACAAGAGTGCTGTTCTTAGCCTGAATGAACACTTGCTGCTAGAACTTGAATCTCAACGTGATTCAAATCCGTTTAGGAAGTTTAATTGAACCCTAGTGTGCCATGCAAGAAAAACACTGTGTTTTAGAGAAAACAGCATTCTTGCACTCTACTATGTTTCTTATAGGGCCAGTACAGTGAGCTAGCTCAGAACAAAAGAACTGTGCTTCCTACACAAACGGGGCATATCTAGTTCAACTCAGTATTGCAAACTGAGTAAAACAGGAACTTCTCTTTAGTGCAATACACTGTACTGGCTGGGAACAGACGCGAATGCTATTTGCACTGTGTATGGCCAGAATAGCACAAGAGTGCTGTTCTTAGCCTGAATGAACACTTGCTGCTAGAACTTGAATCTCAACGCGATTCAACTCCATTTAGGAAGTTTTATTGAACCCTAGTGTGCCATGCAACAAAAACACTCTGTTTTAGAGAAAACAGCATTCTTGCACTCTACTGTGTTTGCTATAGGGCCCGTACAGTGAGCTAGCTCAGAACAAAAGAACTGTGCTTCCTACACAAACGGGGCATATCTAGTTCAACTCAGTATTGTAAACTGAGTAAAACAGGAGCTTCTCTTCAGTCCAATACACTGTACTGGCTGGGAACAGACGCGAATGCTATTTGCACTGTGTATGGCCAGAATAGCACAAGAGTGTTGTTCTTAGCCTGAATGAACACTTGCTGCTAGAACTTGAATCTCAACGTGATTCAACTCCGTTGAGGAAGTTTAATTGAACCCTAGTGTGCCGTGCAAGAAAAACACTCTGTTTTAGAGAAAACCGCATTCTTGCACTCTACTGTGTTTCCTATAGAGCCTGTACAGTAAGCTAGCTCAGAACAAAAGAACTGTGCTTCCTACACAAACGGGGCATATCTAGTTCAACTCAGTATTGGAAACTGAGTAAATCTGGAGCTTCTCTTCAGTCCAATATACTGTACTGGCTGGGAACAGACGCGAATGCTATTTGCACTGTATATTGCCAGAATGGCAAAAGTGTGCTGTTCTTATCCTGAATGAACACTTGCTGCTAGAACTTGAATCTCAACGTGATTCAACTCCGTTTAGGAAGTTTAATTGAACCCTAATGTGCCATGCAAGAAAAACTCTCTGTTTTAGAGAAAACAGCATTCTTGCACTTTACTATGTTTCTTATAGGGCCAGTACAGTGAGGTAGCTCAGAACAAAAGAACTGTGCTTCCTACAAAAACGGGGCATATCTAGTTCAACTCAGTATTGGAAACTGAGTAATACAGGAGCTTCTCTTCAGTCCAATACACTGTACTGGCTGGGAAAAGACGAGAATGCTATTTGCACTGTGTATGGCCAGATTAGCACAAGAGTGCTGTTCTTAGCCTGAATGAACACTTGCTGCTAGAACTTGAATCTCAACGTGATTCAACTCCGTTTAGGAAGTTTAATTGAATCCTAGTGTGCCATGCAAGAAAAACACTCTGTTTTAGAGAAAACAGCATTCTTGCACTCTACTGTGTTTGCTATAGGGCCCGTACAGTGAGCTAGCTCAGAACAAAAGAACTGTGCTTCCTACACAAACGGGGCATATCTAGTTCAACTCAGTATTGGAAACTGAGTAAAACAGGAGCTTCTCTTCAGTCCAATACACTGTACTGGCTGGGAACAGACGCGAATGCTATTTGCACTGTGTATGGCCAGAATAGCACAAGAGTGTTGTTCTTAGCCTGAATGAACACTGGCTGCTAGAACTTGAATCTCAACGTGATTCAACTCCGTTTAGGAAGTTTAATTGAACCCTAGTGTGCCGTGCAAGAAAAACACTCTGTTTTAGAGAAAACCGCATTCTTGCACTCTACTATGTTTCTTATAGTGCCAGTACAGTGAGCTAGCTCAGAACAAAAGAACTGTGCTTCCTACACAAACGCGGCATATCTAGTTCAACTCAGTATTGGAAACTGAGTAAAACAGGAGCTTCTCTTCAGTCCAATAAACTGTATTGGCTGGGAACAGACGCGAATGCTATTTGCACTGTATATGGCCAGATTAGCACAATAGTTCTGTTCTTAGCGTGAATGAACACTTGCTGCTAGAACTTGAATCTCAACGTGATTCAACTCCGTTCAGGAAGTTTAATTGAACCCTAGTGTGCCGTGCAAGGAATACACTCTGTTTTAGAGAAAACAGTATTCTTGCACTCTACTGTGTTTGCTATAGGGCCTGTACAGTGAGCTAGTTCAGAACAAAAGAACTGTGCTTCCTACACAAACGGGGCATATCTAGTTCAACTCAGTATTGTAAACTGAGTAAAACAGGAGCTTCTCTTCAGTCCAATACACTGTACTGACTGGGAACAGACGCGAATGTTATTTGTACTGGTATGGCCAGAATAGCACAAGAGTGCTGTTCTTAGCCTGAATGAATACTTGCTGCTAGAACTTGAATCTCAACGTGATTCAACTCCTTTTAGGAAGTTTAATTGAACCCTAGTGTGCCGTGCAAGAAAAACAATGTGTTTTAGAGAAAACAGCATTCTTGCACTCTACTATGTTTCTTATAGGGCCAGTACAGTGAGCTAGCTCAGAACAAAAGAACTGTGCTTCCTACACAAACGGGGCATATCTAGTTAAACTCAGTATTGGAAACTGAGTAAAACAGGAGCTTCTCTTCAGTCCAATACACTGTATTAGCTGGGAACAGACGCGAATGCTATTTGCACTGTGTATGGCCAGATTAGCACAATAGTGCTGTTCTTAGCCTGAATGAACACTTGCTGCTAGAACTTGAATCTCAACGTGATTCAACTCCGTTTAGGAAGTTTAATTGAACCCTAGTGTGCCGTGCTAGAAAAACACTGTGTTTTAGAGAAAATAGCATTCTTGCACTCTACTGTGTTTGCTATAGGGCCCGTACAGTGAGCTAGCTCAGAACAAAAGAACTGTGCTTCCTACACAAACGGGGCATATATAGTTCAACTCAGTATTGGAAACTGAGTAAAACAGGAGCTTCTCTTCAGTCCAATACACTGTACTGGCTGGGAAAAGTCGCGAATGCTATTTGCACTGTGTATGGCCAGATTAGCACAAGAGTGCTGTTCTTAGCCTGAATGAACACTTGCTGCTAGAACTTGAATCTCAACGTGATTCAACGCCGTTTAGGAAATTTAATTGAATCCTAGTGTGCCATGCAAGAAAAACACTCTGTTTTAGAGAAAACAGCATTCTTGCACTCTACTGTGTTTGCTATAGGGCCCGTACAGTGAGCTAGTTCAGAACAAAAGAACTGTGCTTCCTACACAAACGGGGCATATCTAGTTCAACTCAGTATTGTAAACTGAGTAAAACAGGAGCTTCTCTTCAGTCCAATACACTGTACTGGCTGGGAACAGACGTGAATGTTATTTGTACTGGTATGGCCAGAATAGCACAAGAGTGCTGTTCTTAGCCTGAATGAACACTTGCTGCTAGAACTTGAATCTCAACGTGATTCAACTCCTTTTAGGAAGTTTAATTGAACCCTAGTGTGCCGTGCAAGAAAAACAATGTGTTTTAGAGAAAACAGCATTCTTGCACTCTACTATGTTTCTTATAGGGCCAGTACAGTGATCTAGCTCAGAACAAAAGAACTGTGCTTCCTACACAAACGGGGCATATCTAGTTCAACTCAGTATTGGAAACTGAGTAAAAGAGGAGCTTCTCTTCAGTCCAATACACTGTACTAGCTGGGAACAGACGCGAATGCTATTTGCACTGTGTATGGCCAGATTAGCACAATAGTGCTGTTCTTAGCCTGAATGAACACTTGCTGCTAGAACTTGAATCTCAACGTGATTCAACTCCGTTTAGGAAGTTTAATTGAACCCTAGTGTGCCGTGCTAGAAAAACACTGTGTTTTAGAGAAAATAGCATTCTTGCACTCTACTGTGTTTGCTATAGGGCCCGTACAGTGAGCTAGCTCAGAACAAAAGAACTGTGCTTCCTACACAAACGGGGCATATCCAGTTCAACTCAGTATTGGAAACTGAGTAAAACAGGAGCTTCTCTTCTGTCCAATACACTGTACTGGCTGGGAACAGACGCGAATGCTATTTGCACTGTGTATGGCCAGAATAGCACAAGAGTGCTGTTCTTAGCCTGAATGAACACTTGCTGCTAGAACTTGAATCTCAACGTGATTCAACTCCGTTTAGGAAGTTTAATTGAACCCTAGTGTGCCGTGCAAGAAAAACACTCTGTTTTAGAGAAAACCGCATTCTTGCACTCTACTGTGTTTCCTATAGAGCCTGTACAGTAAGCTAGCTCAGAACAAAAGAACTGTGCTTCCTACACAAACGGGGCATATCTAGTTCAACTCAGTATTGGAAACTGAGTAAAACAGGAGCTTCTCTTCAGTCCAATATACTGTACTGGCTTGGAACAGACGCGAATGCTATTTGCACTGTATATTGCCAGAATGGCAAAAGTGTGCTGTTCTTATCCTGAATGAACACTTGCTGCTAGAACTTGAATCTCAACTTGATTCAACTCCGTTTAGGAAGTTTAATTGAACCCTAGTGTGCCATGCAAGAAAAACACTCTGTTTTAGAGAAAACAGCATTCTTGCACTCTACTATGTTTCTTATAGGGCCAGTACAGTGAGCTAGCTCAGAACAAAAGAACTGTGCTTCCTACACACGCGGCATATCTAGTTCAACTCAGTATTGGAAACTGAGTAAAACAGGAGCTTCTCTTCAGTCCAATACACTGTATTGGCTGGGAACAGACGCGAATGCTATTTGCACTGTATATGGCCAGATTAGCACAATAGTTCTGTTCTTAGCGTGAATGAACACTTGCTGCTAGAACTTGAATCTCAACGTGATTCAACTCCGTTCAGGAAGTTTAATTGAACCCTAGTGTGCCGTGCAAGGAATACACTCTGTTTTAGAGAAAACAGCATTCTTGCACTCTACTGTGTTTGCTATAGGGCCTGTACAGTGAGCTAGTTCAGAACAAAAGAACTGTGCTTCCTACACAAACGGGGCATATCTAGTTCAACTCAGTATTGTAAACTGAGTAAAACAGGAGCTTCTCTTCAGTCCAATACACTGTACTGGCTGGGAACAGACGCGAATGTTATTTGTACTGGTATGGCCAGAATAGCACAAGAGTGCTGTTCTTAGCCTGAATGAACACTTGCTGCTAGAACTTGAATCTCAACGTGATTCAACCCCGTTTAGGAAGTTTAATTGAACCCTAGTGTGCCCTGCAAGAAAAACAATGTGTTTTAGAGAAAACAGCATTCTTGCACTCTACTATGTTTCTTATAGGGCCAGTACAGTGAGCTAGCTCAGAACAAAAGAACTGTGCTTCCTACACAAACGGGGCATATCTAGTTCAACTCAGTATTGGAAACTGAGTAAAACAGGAGCTTCTCTTCAGTCCAATACACTGTACTAGCTGGGAACAGACGCGAATGCTATTTGCACTGTGTATGGCCAGATTAGCACAATAGTGCTGTTCTTAGCCTGAATGAACACTTGCTGCTAGAACTTGAATCTCAACGTGATTCAACTCCGTTTAGGAAGTTTAATTGAACCCTAGTGTGCCGTGCAAGAAAAACAATGTGTTTTAGAGAAAACAGCATTCTTGCACTCTACTATGTTTCTTATAGGGCCAGTACAGTGATCTAGCTCAGAACAAAAGAACTGTGCTTCCTACACAAACGGGGCATATCTAGTTCAACTCAGTATTGGAAACTGAGTAAAAGAGGAGCTTCTCTTCAGTCCAATACACTGTACTAGCTGGGAACAGACGCGAATGCTATTTGCACTGTGTATGGCCAGATTAGCACAATAGTGCTGTTCTTAGCCTGAATGAACACTTGCTGCTAGAACTTGAATCTCAACGTGATTCAACTCCGTTTAGGAAGTTTAATTGAACCCTAGTGTGCCGTGCTAGAAAAACACTGTGTTTTAGAGAAAATAGCATTCTTGCACTCTACTGTGTTTGCTATAGGGCCCGTACAGTGAGCTAGCTCAGAACAAAAGAACTGTGCTTCCTACACAAACGGGGCATATCCAGTTCAACTCAGTATTGGAAACTGAGTAAAACAGGAGCTTCTCTTCTGTCCAATACACTGTACTGGCTGGGAACAGACGCGAATGCTATTTGCACTGTGTATGGCCAGAATAGCACAAGAGTGCTGTTCTTAGCCTGAATGAACACTTGCTGCTAGAACTTGAATCTCAACGTGATTCAACTCCGTTTAGGAAGTTTAATTGAACCCTAGTGTGCCGTGCAAGAAAAACACTCTGTTTTAGAGAAAACCGCATTCTTGCACTCTACTGTGTTTCCTATAGAGCCTGTACAGTAAGCTAGCTCAGAACAAAAGAACTGTGCTTCCTACACAAACGGGGCATATCTAGTTCAACTCAGTATTGGAAACTGAGTAAAACAGGAGCTTCTCTTCAGTCCAATATACTGTACTGGCTTGGAACAGACGCGAATGCTATTTGCACTGTATATTGCCAGAATGGCAAAAGTGTGCTGTTCTTATCCTGAATGAACACTTGCTGCTAGAACTTGAATCTCAACTTGATTCAACTCCGTTTAGGAAGTTTAATTGAACCCTAGTGTGCCATGCAAGAAAAACACTCTGTTTTAGAGAAAACAGCATTCTTGCACTCTACTATGTTTCTTATAGGGCCAGTACAGTGAGCTAGCTCAGAACAAAAGAACTGTGCTTCCTACACAAACGCGGCATATCTAGTTCAACTCAGTATTGGAAACTGAGTAAAACAGGAGCTTCTCTTCAGTCCAATACACTGTATTGGCTGGGAACAGACGCGAATGCTATTTGCACTGTATATGGCCAGATTAGCACAATAGTTCTGTTCTTAGCGTGAATGAACACTTGCTGCTAGAACTTGAATCTCAACGTGATTCAACTCCGTTCAGGAAGTTTAATTGAACCCTAGTGTGCCGTGCAAGGAATACACTCTGTTTTAGAGAAAACAGCATTCTTGCACTCTACTGTGTTTGCTATAGGGCCTGTACAGTGAGCTAGTTCAGAACAAAAGAACTGTGCTTCCTACACAAACGGGGCATATCTAGTTCAACTCAGTATTGTAAACTGAGTAAAACAGGAGCTTCTCTTCAGTCCAATACACTGTACTGGCTGGGAACAGACGCGAATGTTATTTGTACTGGTATGGCCAGAATAGCACAAGAGTGCTGTTCTTAGCCTGAATGAACACTTGCTGCTAGAACTTGAATCTCAACGTGATTCAACCCCGTTTAGGAAGTTTAATTGAACCCTAGTGTGCCCTGCAAGAAAAACAATGTGTTTTAGAGAAAACAGCATTCTTGCACTCTACTATGTTTCTTATAGGGCCAGTACAGTGAGCTAGCTCAGAACAAAAGAACTGTGCTTCCTACACAAACGGGGCATATCTAGTTCAACTCAGTATTGGAAACTGAGTAAAACAGGAGCTTCTCTTCAGTCCAATACACTGTACTAGCTGGGAACAGACGCGAATGCTATTTGCACTGTGTATGGCCAGATTAGCACAATAGTGCTGTTCTTAGCCTGAATGAACACTTGCTGCTAGAACTTGAATCTCAACGTGATTCAACTCCGTTTAGGAAGTTTAATTGAACCCTAGTGTGCCGTGCTAGAAAAACACTGTGTTTTAGAGAAAATAGCATTCTTGCACTCTACTGTGTTTGCTATAGGGCCCGTACAGTGAGCTAGCTCAGAACAAAAGAACTGTGCTTCCTACACAAACGGGGCATATCTAGTTCAACTCAGTATTGGAAACTGAGTAAAACAGGAGCTTCTCTTCAGTCCAATACACTGTACTGGCTGGGAACAGACGCGAATGCTATTTGCACTGTGTATGGCCAGAATAGCACAAGAGTGCTGTTCTTAGCCTGAATGAACACTTGCTGCTAGAACTTGAATCTCAACGTGATTCAACTCCGTTTAGGAAGTTTAATTGAACCCTAGTGTGCCGTGCAAGAAAAACACTCTGTTTTAGAGAAAACAGCATTCTTGCACTCTACTGTGTTTCCTATAGAGCCTGTACAGTAAGCAGGCTCAGAACAAAAGAACTGTGCTTCCTACACAAACGGGGCATATCTAGTTCACCTCAGTATTGGAAACTGAGTAAAACAGGAGCTTCTCTTCACCAATACACTGTATTGGCTGGGAACAGACTCGAATGCTATTTGCACTGTATATGGCCAGAATAGCACAAGTGTGCTGTTCTTATCCTGAATGAACACTTGCTGCTAGAACTTGAATCTCAACGTGATTCAACTCCGTTTAGGAAGTTTAATTGAACCCTAGTGTGCCATGCAAGAAAAACACTCTGTTTTAGAGAAAACAGCATTCTTGCACTCTACTATGTTTCTTATAGGGCCAGTACAGTGAGCTAGCTCAGAACAAAAGAACTGTGCTTCCTACACAAATGGGGCATATCTAGTTCAACTCAGTATTGGAAACTGAGTAAAACAGGAGCTTCTCTTCAGTCCAATACACTGTATTGGCTGGGAACAGACGCGAATGCTATTTGCACTGTGTATGGCCAGATTAGCACAATAGTACTGCTCTTATGCTGAATGAACACTTGCTGTTAGAACTTGAATCTCAACGTGATTCAACTCCGTTTAGGAAGTTTAATTGAACCCTAGTGTGCTATGCAAGAAAAACACTCTGTTTTAGAGAAAACAGCATTCTTGCACTCTACTGTGTTTGCTATAGGGCCCGTACAGTGAGGTAGCTCAGAACAAAAGAACTGTGCTTCCTACACAAACGGGGCATATCTAGTTCAACTCAGTATTGGAAACTGAGTAAAACAGGAGCTTCTCTTCAGTCCAATACACTGTATTGGCTGGGAACAGACGCGAATGCTATTTTCACTGTGTATGGCCAGGATAGCACAAGAGTGCTGTTCGTAGCCTGAATGAACACTTGCTGCTAGAACTGAATTTCAACGTGATTCAACTCCGTTTAGGAAGTTTAATTGAACCCTAGTGTGCCGTGCAAGAAAAACACTCTGTTTTAGAGAAAACAGCATTCTTGCACTCTACTGTGTTTCCTATAGAGCCTGTACAGTAAGCTAGCTCAGAACAAAAGAACTGTGCTTCCTACACAAACGGGGCATATATAGTTCAACTCAGTATTGGAAACTGAGTAAAACAGGAGCTTCTCTTCAGTCCAATACACTGTACTGGCTGGGAACAGACGCGAATGCTATTTGCACTGTGTATGGCCAGAATAGCACGATAGTTCTGTTCTTAGCCTGAATGAACACTTGCTGCTAGAACTTGAATCTCAACGTGATTCAACTCCTTTTAGGAATTTTAATTGAACCCTAGTGTGCCATGCAAGAAAAACACTCTGTTTTAGAGAAATCAGTATTCTTGCTCTCTACTATATTTCTTATAGGGCCAGTACAGTGAGCTAGCTCAGAACAAAAGAACTGTGCTTCCTACAAAAACGGGGCATATCTAGTTCAACTCAGTATTGGAAACTGAGTAAAACAGGAGCTTCTCTTCAGTCCAATACACTGTACTGGCTGGGAACAGACGCGAATGCTATTTGCACTGTGTATGGCCAGATTAGCACAAGAGTACTGTTCTTAGCCTGAATGAACACTTGCTGCTAGAACTTGAATCTCAACGTGATTCAACTGCGTTTAGGAAGTTTAATTGAATCCTAGTGTGCCATGCAAGAAAAACACTCTGTTTTAGAGAAAACAGCATTCTTGCACTCTACTCTGTTTGCTATAGGGCCCGTACAGTGAGCTAGCTCAGAACAAAAGAACTGTGCTTCCTACACAAACGGGGCATATCTAGTTCAACTCAGTATTGTAAACTGAGTAAAACAAGAGCTTCTCTTCAGTCCAATACACTTTACTGGCTGGGACCAGACGCGAATGCTATTTGCACTGTGTATGGCCAGAATAGCACAAGAGTACTGTTCTTAGCCTGAATGAACACTTGCTGCTAGAACTTGAATCTCAACGTGATTCAACTCCGTTTAGGAAGTTTAATTGAACCCTAGTGTGCCATGCAAGAAAAACACTCTGTTTTAGAGAAAACAGCATTCTTGCACTCTACTATGTTTCTTATAGGGCCAGTACAGTGAGCTAGCTCAGAACAAAAGAACTGTGCTTCCTACACAAATGGGGCATATCTAGTTCAACTCAGTATTGGAAACTGAGTAAAACAGGAGCTTCTCTTCAGTCCAATACACTGTATTGGCTGGGAACAGACGCGAATGCTATTTGCACTGTGTATGGCCAGATTAGCACAATAGTGCTGCTCTTAGCCTGAATGAACACTTGCTGCTAGAACTTGAATCTCAACGTGATTCAACTCCGTTTAGGAAGTTTAATTGAACCCTAGTGTGCTATGCAAGAAAAACACTCTGTTTTAGAGAAAACAGCATTCTTGCACTCTACTGTGTTTGCTATAGGGCCCGTACAGTGAGCTAGCTCAGAACAAAAGAACTGTGCTTCCTACACAAACGGGGCATATCTAGTTCAACTCAGTATTGGAAACTGAGTAAAACAGGAGCTTCTCTTCAGTCCAGTACACTGTACTGGCTGGGAACAGACGCGAATGCTATTCGTACTATATATGGCCAGAATAGCACAAGTGTGCTGTTCTTAGCCTGAATGAACACTTGCTGCTAGAACTTGAATCTCAACGTGATTCAACTCCGTTTAGGAAGTTTAATTGAACCCTAGTGTGCCATGCAAGAAAAACTCTCTGTTTTAGAGAAAACAGCATTCTTGCACTTTACTATGTTTCTTATAGGGCCAGTACAGTGAGGTAGCTCAGAACAAAAGAACTGTGCTTCCTACACAAACGGGGCATATCTAGTTCAACTCAGTATTGGAAACTGAGTAAAACAGGAGCTTCTCTTCAGTCCAATACACTGTACTGGCTGGGAACAGACGCGAATGCTATTTTCACTGTGTATGGCCAGGATAGCACAAGAGTGCTGTTCATAGCCTCAATGAACACTTGCTGCTAGAACTGAATTTCAACGTGATTCAACTCCGTTTAGGAAGTTTAATTGAACCCTAGTGTGCCATGCAAGAAAAACACTCTGTTTTAGAGAAAACAGCATTCTTGCACTCTACTGTGTTTCCTATAGAGCCTGTACAGTAAGCTAGCTCAGAACAAAAGAACTGTGCTTCCTACACAAACGGGGCATATAGAGTTCAACTCAGTATTGGAAACTGAGTAAAACAGGAGCTTCTCTTCAGTCCAATACACTGTACTGGCTGGGAACAGACGCGAATGCTATTTGCACTGTGTATGGCCAGAATAGCACGATAGTTCTGTTCTTAGCCTGAATGAACACTTGCTGCTAGAACTTGAATCTCAACGTGATTCAACTCCTTTTAGGAATTTTAATTGAACCCTAGTGTGCCATGCAAGAAAAACACTCTGTTTTAGAGAAAATAGCATTCGTGCACTCTACTGTTTTTGCCATAGGTCCCGTACAGTGAGCTAGCTCAGAACAAAAGAACTGTGCTTCCTACACAAATGGGGCATATCTAGTTCAGCTCAGTATTGGAAACTGAGTAAAACAGGATCTTCTCTTCAGTCCAATACACTGTATTGGCTGGGAACAGAAGCAAATGCTATTTGCACTGTGTATAGCCAGAATAGAAAAGAGTGCTGTTCTTAGCCTGAATGAACACTTGCTGCTAGAACTTGAATCTCAACGTGATTCAACTCCATTTACGAAGTTTAATTGAACCCTAGTGTGCCATGCAAAGAAAACACTCTGTTTTAGAGAAAACAGCATTCTTGCACTCTAATGTATTTGCTATAGCCCCGTACAGTGACCTAGCTCAAAACAAAAGAACTGTGCTTCCTACAGAAACGGGGCATATCTAGTTCAACTCAGTATTGTAAACTGAGTAAAACAGGAGCTTCTCTTCAGTCCAAAACACTGTATTGGCTGGGAACAGACGCGAATGCTATTTGCACTGTGTATGGCCAGAATAGCACAAGAGTGCTGTTCTTCGCCTGAATGAACACTTGCTGCTAGAACTTGAATCTCAACGTGATTCAACTCCGTTTTGGAAGTTTAATTTAACCCTAGTGTGCCGTGCAAGAAAAACACTCTGTTTTAGAGAAAACAGCATTCTTGCACTCTACTATGTTTCTTATGGGGCCAGTACAGTGATCTAGCTCAGAACAAAAGAACTGTGCTTCCTACACAAACGGGGCATATCTAGTTCAACTCAGTATTGTAAACTGAGTAAAACAGGAGCTTCTCTTCAGTCCAAAACACTGTACTGGCTGGGAACAGACGCGAATGCTATTTGCACTGTGTATGGCCAGAAGAACACAAGAGTGCTGTTCTTCGCCTGAATGAACACTTGCTGCTAGAACTTGAATCTCAACGTGATTCAACTCCGTTTTGGAAGTTTAATTTAACCCTAGTGTGCCGTGCAAGAAAAACACTCTGTTTTAGAGAAAACAGCATTTTTGCACTCTACTGTGTTTGCTATAGGGCCCGTAGAGTGAGCTAGCTCAGAACAAAAGAACTGTGCTTCCTACACAAACGGGGCATATCTAGTTCAACTCAGTATTGTAAACTGAGTAAAACAGGAGCTTCTCTTCAGTCCAATACACTGTACTGGCTGGGACCAGACGCGAATGTTATTTGCACTGTGTATGGCCAGAATAGCACAAGAGTGCTGTTCTTAGCCTGAATGAACACTTGCTGCTAGAACTTGAATCTCAACGTGATTCAACTCCGTTTAGGAAGTTTAATTGAACCCTAGTGTGCCATGCAAGAAAAACACTCTGTTTTAGAGAAAACAGCCTTCTTGCACTCTACTATGTTTCTTATAGGGCTAGTACAGTGAGCTAGCTCAGAACAAAAGAACTGTGCTTCCTACACAAACGGGGCATATCTAGTTCAACTCAGTATTGGAAACTGAGTAAAACAGGAGCTTCTCTTCATTCCAATACACTGTACTGGCTGGGAACAGACGCGAATGCTATTTGTACGGTGTATGGCCAGAATAGCACAAGAGTGCTGTTCTTAGCCTGAATGAACACTTGCTGCTAGAACTTGAATCTCAAAGTGATTCAACTCAGTTTAGGAAGTTTAATCGAACCCTTGTGTGCCATGCAAGGAAAACACTCTTTTTTAGAGAAAACAGCATTCTTGCACACTACTGTGTTTGCTATCGGGCCCGTACAGTGAGCTAGGTCAGAACAAAAGAACTGTGCTTCCTACAGAAACGGGGCATATCTAGTTCAACTCAGTATTGTAAACTGAGTAAAACAGGAGCTTCTCTTCAGTCCAATACACTGTACTCGCTGGGAACACACGCGAATGCCATTTGCACTGTGTATGGCCAGAATAGCACAAGAGTTCTGTTCTTTGCCTGAATGAACACTTGCTGCTAGAACTTGAATCTCAACGTGATTCAACTCCGTTTAGGAAGTTTAATTGAACCCTAGTGTGCCGTGCAAGAAAAACACTCTGTTTTAGAGAAAACAGCATTCTTGCACTCTACTGTGTTTCCTATAGAGCATGTACAGTAAGCTAGCTCAGAACAAAAGAACTGTGCTTCCTACACAAACGGGGCATATCTAGTTCAACTCAGTATTGGAAACTGAGTAAAACAGGAGCTTCTCTTCAGTCCAATACACTATACTGGCTGGGAACAGACGCAAAAGCTATTTGCACTGTGTATGGCCAGAGTAGCACAAGAGTGCTGTTCTTAGCCTGAATGAACACTTGCTTCTAGAACTTGAATCTCAACGTGATTCAACTCCGTTTAGGAAGTTTAATTGGACCCTAGTGTCCCAGGCAAGGAAAACACTCTGTTTTAGAGAAAATAGCATTCGTGCACTCTACTGTGTTTGCCATAGGGCCCGTACAGTGAGCTAGCTCAGAACAAAAGAACTGTGCTTCCTACACAAACGGGGCATATCTAGTTCAGCTCAGTATTGGAAACTGAGTAAAACAGGAGCTTCTCTTCAGTCCAATACACTGTATTGGCTGGGAGTAGAAGCAAATGCTATTTGCACTGTGTATAGCCAGAATAGAAAAGAGTGCTGTTCTTAGCCTGAATGAACACTTGCTGCTAGAACTTGAATCTCAACGTGATTCAACTCCATTTACGAAGTTTAATTGAACCCTAGTGTGCCATGCAAAGAAAACACTCTGTTTTAGAGAAAACAGCATTCTTGCACTCTACTGTGTTTGCTATAGCCCCGTACAGTGAGCTAGCTCAGAACAAAAGAACTGTGCTTCCTACACAAACGGGGCATATCTAGTTCAACTCAGTATTGTAAACTGAGTAAAACAGGAGCTTCTCTTCAGTCCAAAACACTGTATTGGCTGGGAACAGACGCGAATGCTATTTGCACTGTGTATAGCCAGAATAGCACAAGAGTGCTGTTCTTCGCCTGAATGAACACTTGCTGCTAGAACTTGAATCTCAACGTGATTCAACTCCGTTTTGGAAGTTTAATTTAACACTAGTGTGCCGTGCAAGAAAAACACTCTGTTTTAGAGAAAACAGCATTCTTGCACTCTACTATGTTTCTTATGGGGCCAGTACAGTGATCTAGCTCAGAACAAAAGAACTGTGCTTCCTACACAAACGGGGCATATCTAGTTCAACTCAGTATTGTAAACTGAGTAAAACAGGAGCTTCTCTTCAGTCCAAAACACTGGACTGGCTGGGAACAGACGCGAATGCTATTTGCACTGTGTATGGCCAGAAGAGCACAAGAGTGCTGTTCTTCGCCTGAATGAACACTTGCTGCTAGAACTTGAATCTCAACGTGATTCAACTCCGTTTTGGAAGTTTAATTTAACCCTAGTGTGCCGTGCAAGAAAAACACTCTGTTTTAGAGAAAACAGCATTTTTGCACTCTACTGTGTTTGCTATAGGGCCCGTAGAGTGAGCTAGCTCAGAACAAAAGAACTGTGCTTCCTACACAAACGGGGCATATCTAGTTCAACTCAGTATTGTAAACTGAGTAAAACAGGAGCTTCTCTTCAGTCCAATACACTGTACTGGCTGGGAACAGACGCGAATGCTATTTCCACAGTGTATGGCCAGAATAGCACAACAGTGCTGTTCTTAGCCTGAATGAACACTTGCTGCTAGAACTTGAATCTCAACGTGATACAACTCCGTTTAGGAAGTTTAATTGAACCCTAGTGTGCCATGCAAGGAAAACACTCTGTTTTAGAGAAAATAGCATTCTTGCACTCTACTGTGTTTGCTATAGGGCCCGTAGAGTGAGCTAGCTCAGAACAAAAGAACTGTGCTTCCTACAAAAAGGGCATATCTAGTTCAACTCAGTATTGGAAACTGAGTAAAACAGGAGCTTCTCTTCATTCCAATACACTGTACTGGCTGGGAACAGACGCGAATGTTATTTGCACTGTGTATGGCCAGAATAGCACAAGAGTGCTGTTCTTCGCCTGAATGAACACTTGCTGCTAGAACTTGAATCTCAAAGTGATTCAACTCCGTTTAGGAAGTTTAATTGAACCCTAGTGTGCCGTGAAAGAAAAACACTCTGTTTTAGAAAAAACAGCATTCTTGCACTCTACTATGTTTCTTATCATGCCAGTACAGTGAGCTAGCTCAGAACAAAAGAACTGTGCTTCCTAAACAAACGGGGTATATCTAGTTCAACTCAGTATTTGAAACTGAGTAAAACAGGAGCTTCTCTTCAGTCCAATACACTGTACTGCCTGGGAACAGACGGGAATGCTTTTTGCACTGTGTATGGCCAGAATAGCACAAGAGTGCTGTTCTTAGCCTGAATGAACACTTGTTGCTAGAACTTGAATCTCAACGTGATTCAACTCCATTTAGGAAGTTTAATTGAACCCTAGTGTGCCATGCAAGAAAAACACTCTGTTTTAGAGAAAACAGCATTCTTGCACTCTACTGTGTTTCCTATAGAGGCTGTACAGTAAGCTAGCTCAGAACAAAAGAACTGTGCTTCCTACACAAACGGGGCATATCTAGTTCAACTCAGTATTGGAAACTGAGTAAAACAGGAGCTTCTCTTCAGTCCAATACACTGTACTGGCTGGGAACAGATGCGAATTCTATTTGTACTGTATATGCCCAGAATAGCACAAGTGTGCTGTTCTTATCCTGAATGAACTCTTGCTGCTAGAACTTGAATCTCAACGTGATTCAACTCTGTTTACGAAGTTTAATTGAACCCTAGTGTGCCATGCAAGAAAAACTCTCTGTTTTAGCGAAAACAGCATTCTTGCACTATACTATGTTTCTTATAGGGCCAGTACAGTGAGGTAGCTCAGAACAAAAGAACTGTGCTTCCTACACAAACGGGGCATATCTAGTTCAACTCAGTATTGGAAACTGAGTAAAACAGGAGCTTCTCTTCAGTCCAATACACTGTATGGCTGGGAATAGACACGAATGCTATTTGCACTGTGTATGGCCAGAATAGCACAAGAGTGCTGTTCTTCGCCTGAATGAACACTTGCTGCTAGAACTTGAATCTCAACGTGATTCAACTCCGTTTAGGAAGTTTAATTGAACCCTAGTGTGCCATGCAAGAAAAACACTGTTTTAGAGAAAACAGCATTCTTGCACTCTACTCTGTTTCCGATAGGCCCGTACAGTGTGCTACCTCAGAACAAAAAACTGTGCTTCCTACACAAACGGGGCATATCTAGTTCAACTCAGTATTGTAAACTGAGTAAAACAGGAGCTTCTCTTCAGTCCAATATACTGTACTGGCTGGGAACAGACGCGAATGCTATTTGCACTGTGTATGGCCAGAATAGCACAAGAGTGCTGTTCTTAGCCTGAATGAACACTTGCTGCTAGAACTTGAATCTCAAAGTGATTCAACTCCGTTTAGGAAGTTTAATTGAACCCTAGTGTGCCGTGCAAGAAAAACACTCTGTTTTAGAGAAAACAGCATTCTTGCACTATACTATGTTTCTTATAGGGCCAGTACAGTGAGCTAGCTCAAAACAAAAGAACTGTGCTTCCTACACAAAAAGGGCATATCTAGATCAACTCAGTATTGGAAACTGAGTAAAACAGGAGCTTCTCTTCAGTCCAATACAGTGTACTGGCTGGGAAGAGACGCGAATGCTATTTGCACTGTGTATGGCCAGAATAGCACAACAGTGCTGTTCTTAGCCTGAATGAACACTTGCTGCTAGAACTTGAATCTCAACGTGATTCAACTCCGTTTAGGAAGTTTAATTGAACCCTAGTGTGCCATGCAAGGAAAACACTCTGTTTTATAGAAAACAGCATTCTTGCACTCTACTGTGTTTGCTATAGGGCCCGTACAGTGAGCTAGCTCAGAACAAAAGAACTGTGCTTCCTACACAAACGGGGCATATCTAGTTCAACTCAGTATTGGAAACTGAGTAAAACAGGAGCTTCTCTTCAGTCCAATACACTGTACTGGCTGGGAACAGACGCGAATGCTTTTTGCACTGTATATGGCCAGAATAGCACAAGAGTGCTGTTCTTAGCCTGGATGAACACTTGCTGCTAGAACTTGAATCTCAACGTGATTCAACTCCGTTTAGGAAGTTTAATTGAACCCTAGTGTGCCATGCAAGAAAAACACTCTGTTTTAGAGAAAACAGCATTCTTGCACTCTACTGTGTTCGCTATAGGGCCTATAAAGTGAGCTAGGTCAGAACAAAAGAACTGTGCTTCCTACACAAATGGGCCATATCTAGTTCAACTCAGTATTGGAAACTGAGTAAAACAGGAGCTTCTCTTCAGTCCAAAACACTGTACTGGCTGGGAACAGACGCGAATGCTATATGCACTGTGTATGGCCAGAATAGCACAAGAGTGCTGTTCTTAGCCTGAATGAACACTTGCTGCTAGAACTTGAATCTCAACGTGATTCAACTCCGTTTAGGAAGTTTAATTGAACCCTAGTGTGCCGTGCAAGAAAAACACTCTGTTTTAGAGAAAACAGCATTCTTGCACTCTACTGTGTTTGCTATAGGGCCGTACAGTAGGATAGCTCAGAACAAAAGAACTGTGCTTCCTACACAAACGGGGCATATCTAGTTCAACTCAGTATTGTAAACTGAGTAAAACAGGAGCTTCTCTTCAGTCCAATACACTGTACTGGCTGGGACCAGACGTGAATGCTATTTGCACTGTGTATGGCCAGAATAGCACAAGAGTGCTGTTCTTAGCCTGAATGCACACTTACTGCTAGAACTTGAATCTCAACGTGATTCAACTCCGTTTAGGAAGTTTAATTGAACCCTAGTGTGCCATGCAAGAAAAACTCTATGTTTTAGAGAAAACAGCATTCTTGCACTCTACTCTGTTTCCAATAGGGCCCGTACAGTGTGCTACCTCAGAACAAAAAACTGTGCTTCCTACACAAACGGGGCATATCTAGTTCAACTCAGTATTGTAAACTGAGTAAAACAGGAGCTTCTCTTCAGTCCAATACACTGTACTGGCTGGGAACAGACGCGAATGCTATTTGCACTGTGTTTGGCCAGAATAGCACAAGAGTGCTGTTCTTAGCCTGAATGAACACTTGCTGCTAGAACTTGAATCTCAACGTGATTCAACTCCGTTTAGGAAGTTTAATTGAACCTTAGTGTGCCATGCAAGAAAAACACTCTGTTTTAGAGAAAACAGCATTCTTGCACTCTACTATGTTTCTTATAGGGCCAGTACAGTGAGCTAGCTCAGAACAAAAGAACTGTGCTTCCTACACAAACGGGGCATTTCTAGTTCAACTCAGTATTGGAAACTGAGTAAAACAGGACCTTCTCTTCAGTCCAATACAGTGTACTGGCTGGGAAGAGACGCGAATGCTATTTGCACTGTGTATATCCAGAATAGCACAAGAGTGCTGTTCTTAGCCTGAATGAACACTTGCTGCTAGAACTTGAATCTCAACGTGAGTCAACTCCGTTTAGGAAGTTTAATTGAACCCTAGTGTGCCGTGCAAGAAAAACACTCTGTTTTAGAGAAAACAGCATTCTTGCACTCTACTGTGTTTCCTATAGAGCCTGTACAGTAAGCTAGCTCAGAACAAAAGAACTGTGCTTCCTACACAAACGGGGCTTATCTAGTTCAACTCAGTATTGGAAACTGAGTAAAACAGGAGCTTCTCTTCAGTCCAATACACTGTACTGGCTGGGAAGAGACTCGAATGCTATTTGCACTGTGTATGGCCAGAATAGCACAACAGTGCTGTTCTTAGCCTCAATGAACACTTGCAGCTAGAACTTGAATCTCAACGTGATTCAACTCCGTTTAGGAAGTTTAATTGAACCCTAGTGTGCCATGCAAGAAAAACACTCTGTTTTAGAGAAAATAGCATTCTTGCACTCTACTGTGTTTGCTATAGGGCCCGTACAGTGAGCTAGCTCAGAACAAAAGAACTGTGCTTCCTACACAAACGGGGCATATCTAGTTCAACTCAGTATTGGAAACTGAGTAAAACAGGAGCTTCTCTTCAGTCCAATACACTGTACTGGCTGGGAACAGACGCGAATGCTATTTGCACTGTGTATGGCCAGAATAGCACAAGAGTGCTGTTCTTCGTCTGAATGAACACTTGCTGCTAGAACTTGAATCTCAACGTGATTCAACTCCCTTTAGGAAGTTTAATTGAACCCTAGTGTGCCGTGCAAGAAAAACACTCTGTTTTAGAGAAAACAGCATTCTTGCACTCTACTGTGTTTCCTATAGAGCCCGTACAGAGAGCTAGCACTGAACAAAAGAACTGTGCTTCCTACACAAACGGGGCATATCTAGTTCAACTCAGTATTGGAGACTGAGTAAAACAGGAGCTTCTCTTCAGTCCAATACACTGTACTGGCTGGGAACAGACGTGAATGCTATTTGCACTGTGTATGTCCAGAATAGCACAGGAGTGCTGTTCTTAGCCTGAATGAACACTTGCTGCTAGAACTTGAATCTCAACGTGATTCAACTCCGTTTAGGAAGTTTAATTGAACCCTAGTGTGCCATGCAAGAAAAACACTTTGTTTTAGAGATAATAGCATTCTTGCACTCTACTGTGTTTGCTATAGGGCCCGAACAGTGAGCTAGCTCAGAACAAAAGAACTGTGCTTCCTACAAAAACGAGGCATATCTAGTTCAACTCAGTATTGGAAACTGAGTAAAACAGGAGCTTCTCTTCAGTCTAATACATTGTACTGGCTGTGAACAGACACGAATGCTATTTGCACTGTGTATGGCCAGAATAGCACAAGAGTGCTGTTCTTAGCCTGAATGAACACTTGCTGCTAGAACTTGAATCTCAACGTGATTCAACTCCGTTTAGGAAGTTTAATTGAACCCTAGTGTGCCATGCAAGGAAAACACTCTGTTTTAGAGAAAATAGCATTCTTGCACTCTACTGTGTTTGCTTTAGGGCCCGTACAGTGAGCTAGCTCAGAACAAAAGAACTGTGCTTCCGACACAAACGGGGCATATCTAGTTCAACTCAGTATTGGAAACTGAGTAAAACAGGAGATTCTCTTCAGTCCAATACACTATACTGGCTGGGAACAGACGCGAATGCTATTTGCACTGTGTATGGCCAGAATAGCACAGGAGTGCTGTTCTTAGCCTGAATGAACACTTGCTGCTAGAACTTGAATCTCAACGTGATTCAACTCCGTTTAGGAAGTTTAATTGAACCCTAGTGTGCCATGCAAGGAAAACACTCTGTTTTAGAGAAAATACCATTCTTGCACTCTACTGTGTTTGCTATAGGGCCCGTACAGTGAGCTAGCTCAGAACAAAAGAACTGTGCTTCCTACATAAACGGGGCATATCTAGTTCAACTCAGTATTGGAAACTGAGTAAAACAGGAGCTTCTCTTCAGTCCAATACACTGTACTGGCTGGGAACAGACGCGAATGCTATTTGCACTGTGTATGGCCAGAATAGCACACGAGTGCTGTTCTTAGCCTGAATGAACACTTGCTGCTAGAACTTGAATCTCAAGGTGATTAAACTCCGTTTAGGAAGTATAATTGAACCCTAGTGTGCCATGCAAGGAAAACACTCTGTTTTAGAGACAACAGCATTCTTGCACTCTACTGTGTTTCCTATAGAGCCCGTACAGTGAGCTAGCTCAGAACAAAAGAACTGTGCTTCCTACACAAACGGGGCATATCTAGTTCAACTCAGTATTGTAAACTGAGTAAAACAGGAGCTTCTCTTCAGTCCAATACACTGTACTGGCTGGGAACAGACGCGAATGCTATTTGCACTGTGTATGGCCAGAATAGCACAAGAGTGCTCTTCTTAGCCTGAATGAACACTTGCTGCTAGAACTTGAATCTCAACGTGATTCAACTCCGTTTAGGAAGTTTAATTGAACCCTAGTGTGCCATGCAAGGAAAACACTCTGTTTTAGAGAAAATACCATTCTTGCACTCTACTGTGTTTGCTATAGGGCCCGTACAGTGAGCTAGCTCAGAACAAAAGAACTGTGCTTCCTACACAAACGGGGCATATCTAGTTCAACTCAGTATTGGAAATTGAGTAAAACAGGAGCTTCTCTTCAGTCCAATACACTGTACTGGCTGGGAACAGACGCGAAAGCTATTTGCACTGTGTATGGGCAGAATAGCACAATAGTGCTGTTCTTCGCCTTAATGAACACTTGCTGCTAGAACTTGAATCTCAACTTGATTCAACTCCGTTTAGGAAGTTTAATTGAACCCTAGTGTGCCGTGCAAGAAAAAGACTCTGTTTTAGAGAAAACAGCATTCTTGCACTATACTGTGTTTCCTATAGAGCCTGTACAGTAAGCTAGCTCAGAACAAAAGAACTGTGCTTCCTACACAAACGGGGCATATCTAGTTCAACTCAGTATTGTAAACTGAGTAAAACAGGAGATTCTCTTCAGTCCAATACACTGTACTGGCTGGGAACAGACGCTAATGCTATTTGCACTCTGTATGGCCAGAATATCACAAGAGTGCTGTTCTTCGCCTGAATGACCACTTGCTGCTAGAACTTGAATCTCAACGTGATTCAACTCCGTTTAGGAAGTATAATTGAACCCTAGTGTGCCGTGCAAGAAAAACACTCTGTTTTAGAGAAAACAGCATTCTTGCACTCTACTGTGTTGCTGATAGAGCCTGTCCAGTAAGCTAGCTCAGAACAAAAGAACTGTGCTTCCTACACAAACGGGGCATATCTAGTTCAACTCAGTATTGTATACTGAGTAAAACAGGAGATTCTCTTCAGTCCAATACACTGTACTTGCTGGGAACAGACGCGAATGCTATTTGCACTGTGTATGGCCAGAATAGCACAAGAGAGCTGTTCTTAGGCTGAATGAACACTTGCTTCTAGAACTTGAATCTCAACGTGATTCAACTCCGTTTAGGAAGTTTAATTGAACCCTAGTGTGCCGTGCAAGAAAAACACTGTGTTTTAGAGAAAACAGCATTCTTGCACTCTACTATGTTTCTTATAGGGCCAGTACAGTGAGCTAGCTCAGAACAAAAGAACTGTGCTTCCTACACAAACGGGGCATATCTAGTTCAACTCAGTATTGGAAACTGAGTAAAACAGGAGCTTCTCTTCAATCCAATACACTGTACTGCCTGGGAAAATAAGCGAATGCTATTTGTACTGTGTATGGCCAGAATAGCACAAGAGTGCTGTTCTTAGCCTGAATGACCACTTGCTGCTAGAACTTGAATCTCAACGTGATTCAACTCCGTTTAGGAAGTTTAATTGAACCCTAGTGTGCCATGCAAGGAAAACACTCTGTTTTAGGGAAAACAGCATTCTTGCACTCTACTGTTTTTCCTATAGAGCCCTTACAGTGAACTAGCTCAGAACAAAAGAACTGTGCTTCCTACACAAACGGGGCATATCTAGTTCAACTCAGTATTGTAAACTAAGAAAAACAGGAGCTTCTCTTCAGTCCAATACACTGTAGTGGCTGGGAAGAGACGCGAATGTTATTTGCACTGTGTATGGCCAGAATAGCACAAGAGTGCTGTTCTTAGCCTGAATGAACACTTGCTGCTAGAACTTGAATCTCAACGTGATTCAACACCGTTTAGGAAGTTTAATTGAACCCTAGTGTGCCATGCAAGGAAAACACTCTGTTTTAGAGAAAATAGCATTCTTGCACTCTACTGTGTTTGCTATAGGGCCCGTACAGTGAGCTAGCTCAGAACAAAAGAACTGTGCTTCCTACCCAAACGGGGCATACCTAGTTCAACTCAGTATTGGAAACTGAGTAAAACAGGAGCTTCTCTTCAGTCCAATACACTGTACTGGCTGGGAACAGACGCGAATGCTATTTGCACTGTGTATGGCCAGAATAGCACAAGAGTTCTGTTCTTAGCCTGAATGAACACTTGCTGCTAGAACTTGAATCTCAACGTGATTCAACACCGTTTAGGAAGTTTAATTGAACCCTAGTGTGCCATGCAAGGAAAACACTCTGTTTTAGAGAAAATAGCATTCTTGCACTCTACTGTGTTTGCTATAGGGCCCGTACAGTTAGCTAGCTCAGAACAAAAGAACTGTGCTTCCTACACAAACGGGACTTATCTAGTTCAACTCAGTATTGTAAACTGAGTAAAACAGGAGCTTCTCTTCAGTCCAATACACTGTACTGGCTGGGAACAGACGCGAATGCTATTTGCACTGTGTATGGCCAGAATAGCACAAGAGTGCTGTTCTTAGCCTGAATGAACACTTGCTGCTAGAACTTGAATCTCAACGTGATTCAACTCCGTTTAGGAAGTTTAATTGAACCCTAGTGTGCCATGCAAGGAAAACACTCTGTTTTATAGAAAACAGCATTCTTGCACTCTACTGTGTTTCCTATAGAGCCCGTACAGTGAGCTAGCTCAGAACAAAAGAACTGTGCTTCCTAACCAAACGGGGCATATCTAGTTCAACTCAGTATTGTAAACTGAGTAAAACAGGAGATTCTCTTCAGTCCAATACACTGTACTGGCTGGGAACAGACGCGAATGCTATTTGCACTGTGTATGGCCAGAATAGCACAAGAGTGCTGTTCTTAGCCTGAATGAACACTTGCTGCTAGAACTTGAATCTCAACGTGATTCAAATCTGTTTTGGAAGTTTAATTGAACCCTAGTGTGCCATGCAAGAAAAATACTCTGTTTTAGAGAAAACAGCATTCTTGCACTCTACTATGTTTCTTATAGGGCCAGTACAGTGAGCTAGCTCAGAACAAAAGAACTGTGCTTCCTACACAAACGGGGCATATCTAGTTCAACTCAGTATTGTAAACTGAGTAAAACAAGAGCTTCTCTTCAGTCCAATACACTGTACTGGCTGGGAACAGACGCGAATGCTATTTGCACTGTGTATGGCCAGAATAGCACAAGATTGCTGTTCTTAGCCTGAATGACCACTTGCGACTAGAACTTGAATCTCAACGTGATTCAACTCCGTTTAGGAAGTTTAATTGAACCCTAGTGTGCCATGCAAGGAAAACACTCTCTTTTAGAGAAAACAGCATTCTTGCACTCTACTGTGTTTGCTATAGGGCCCGCACAGTGAGCTAGCACAGAACAAAAGAACTGTGCTTCCTACACAAACGGGGCATATCTAGTTCAACTCAGTATTGTAAACTGAGTAAAACAGGAGATTCTCTTCAGTCCAATACACCTTACTGGCTGGGAACAGACGCGAATGCTATTTGCGCTGTGTATGGCCAGAATAGCACAGGAGTGCTGTTCTTAGCCTGAATGAACACTTGCTGCTAGAACTTGAATCTCAACGTGATTCAACTCCGTTTAGGCAGTTTAATTGAACCCTAGTGAGCCATGGAAGGAAAACACTCTGTTTTAGACAAAATAGCATTCTTGCACTCTACTGTGTTTGCTATAGGGCCCGTACAGTGAGCTAGCTCAGAACAAAAGAACTGCGCTTCCTACAAAAACGGGACTTATCTAGTTTAACTCAGTATTGGAAACTGAGTAAAACAGGAGCTTCTCTTCAGTCCAATACACTGTACTGGCTGGGAACAGACGCGAATGCTATTTGCACTGTGTAAGGCCAGAATAGCACAAGAGTGCTGTTCTTAGCCTGAATGAACACTTGCTGCTAGAACTTGAATCTCAACGTGATTCAACTCCATTTAGGAAGTTTAGTTGAACCCTAGTGTGCCATGCAAGGAAAACACTCTGTTTTAGAGAAAATAGCATTCTTGCACTCTACTGTGTTTGCTATAGGGCCCGTACAGTGAGCTAGCTCAGAACAAAAGAACTGTGCTTCCTACACAAACGGGGCATATCTAGTTCAACTCAGTATTGTAAACTGAGTAAAACAGGAGATTCTCTTCAGTCCAATACACTGTACTGGCTGGGAACAGACACGAATGCTATTTGCACTGTGTATGGCCAGAATAGCACAAGAGTGCTGTTCTTAGCTTGAATGAACACTTGCTGCTAGAACTTGAATCTCAACGTGATTCAACTCCGTTTAGGAAGTTTAATTGAACCCTAGTGTGCCATGCAAGAAAAACACTCTGTTTTAGAGAAAACAGCATTCTTGCACTCTACTATGTTTCTTATAGGGCCAGTACAGTGAGCTAGCTCAGAACAAAAGAACTGTGCTTCCTACACAAACGGGGCATATCTAGTTCAACTCAGTATTGTAAACTGAGTAAAACAGGAGCTTCTCTTCAGTCCAATACACTGTACTGGCTGGGAACAGACGCGAATGCTATTTGCACTGTGTATGGCCAGAATAGCACAAGAGTGCTGTTCTTAGCCTGAATGAACACTTGCTGCTAGAACTTGAATATCATCGTGATTCAACACCGTTTAGGAAGTTTAATTGAACCCTAGTGTGCCATGCAAGGAAAACACTCTGTTTTATAGAAAACAGCATTCTTGCACTCTACTGTGTTTCCTATAGAGCCCGTACAGTGAGCTAGCTCAGAACAAAAGAACTGTGCTTCCTACACAAACGGGGCATATCTAGTTCAACTCAGTATTGTAAACTGAGTAAAACAGGAGATTCTCTTCAGTAAAATACACTGTACTGGCTGGGAACAGACGCGAATGCTATTTGCACTGTGTATGGCCAGAATAGCACAAGAGTGCTGTTCTTAGCCTGAATGAACACTTGCTGCTAGAACTTGAATCTCAACGTGATTCAAATCCGTTTTGGAAGTTTAATTGAACCCTAGTGTGCCATGCAAGAAAAATACTCTGTTTTAGAGAAAACAGCATTCTTGCACTCTACTATGTTTCTTAAAGGGCCAGTACAGTGAGGTAGCTCAGAACAAAAGAACTGTGCTTCCTACACAAACGGGGCATATCTAGTTCAACTCAGTATTGTAAACTGAGTAAAACAGGAGCTTCTCTTCAGTCCAATACACTGTACTGGCTGGGAACAGACGCGAATGTTATTTGCACTGTGTATGGCCAGAATAGCTCAAGAGTGCTGTTCTTAGCCTGAATGAACACTTGCTGCTAGAACTTGAATCTCAACGTGATTCAACTCCGTTTAGGAATTTTAATTGAACCCTAGTGTGCCGTGCAATAAAAACACTCTGTTTTATAGAAAACAGCATTCTTGCACTCTACTGTGTTTGCTATAGGGCCCGTACAGTGAGCTAGCTCAGAACAAAAGAACTGTGCTTCCTACAAAAACGGGACTTATCTAGTTCAACTCAGTATTGTAAACTGAGTAAAACAGGAGCTTCTCTTCAGTCCAATACACTGTACTGGCTGGGAACAGACGCGAATGCTATTTGCACTGTGTAAGGCCAGAATAGCACAAGAGTGCTGTTCTTAGCCTCAATGAACACTTGCTGCTAGAACTTGAATCTCAACGTGATTCAACTCCGTTTAGGAAGTTTAATTGAACCCTAGTGTGCCGTGCAAGTAAAACACTCTGTTTTAGAGAAAACAGCATTCTTGCACTCTACTGTGTTTCCTATAGAGCCTGTATAGTAAGCTAGCTCAGAACAAAAGAACTGTGCTTCCTACACAAACGGGGCATATCTAGTTCAACTCAGTATTGGAAACTGAGTAAAACAGGAGCTTCTCTTCAGTCCAATACACTGTACTGGCTGGGAACAGACGCAAATGCTATTTGCACTGTGTATGGCCAGAATAGCACAGGAGTGCTGTTCTTAGCCTGAATGAACACTTGCTGCTAGAACTTGAATCTCAACGTGATTCAACTCCGTTTAGGAAGTTTAATTGAAACCTAGTGAGCCATGGAAGGAAAACACTCTGTTTTAGAGAAAATAGCATTCTTGCACTCTACTGTGTTTGCTATAGGGCCCATACAGTGAGCTAGCTCAGAACAAAAGAACTGTGCTTCCTACACAAACGGGGCATATCTAGTTCAACTCAGTATTGTAAACTGAGTAAAACAGGAGCTTCTCTTCAGTCCAATACACTGTACTGCCCGGGAACAGACGCGAATGCTATTTGCATTGTGTATGACCAGAATAGCACAAGAGTGCTGTTCTTAGCCTGAATGAACACTTGCTGCTAGAACTTGAATCTCAACGTGATTCAACTCCGTTTAGGAAGTTTAATTGAACCCTAGTGTGCCATGCAAGGAAAACACTCTGTTTTAGAGAAAACAGCATTCTTGCACTCTGCTGTGTTTGCTATAGGGCCCGTACAGTGAGCTAGCTGAGAACAAAAGAACTGTGCTTCCTACACAAACGGGGCATATGTAGTTCAACTCAGTATTGGAAACTGAGTAAAACAGGAGCTTCTCTTCAGTCCATTACACTGTACTGGCTGGGAACAGATGCGAATGCTATTTGCACTGTGTATAGCCAGAATAGCACAGAGTGCTGTGCTTAGCCTGAATGAACACTTGCTGCTAGAACTTGAATCTCAACGTGATTCAACTCCGTTTAGGAAGTTTAATTGAACCCTAGTGTGCCATGCAAGGAAAACACTCTGTTTTAGAGAAAATAGCATTATTGTACTCTATTGTGTTTGCTATAGGGCCCGTACAGTGAGCTACCTCAGAACAAAAGAACTGTGCTTCCTACACAAACGGGGCATATCTAGTTCAACTCAGTATTGGAAACTGAGTAAAACAGGAGATTCTCTTCAGTCCAATACACTGTACTGGCAGAGAACAGACGCGAATGCTATTTGCACTGTGTATGGCCAGAATAGCACAAGAGTGATGTTCTTAGCCTGAATGAACACTTGCTGCTAGAACTTCAAACTGAACGTGATTCAACTCCGTTTAGGAAGTTTAATTGAACCCTAGTGTGCCATGCAAGGAAAACACTCTGTTTTAGAGAAAACAGCATTCTTGCACTCTACTGTGTTTCCTATAGAGCCCGTACAGTGAGCTAGCTCAGAACAAAAGAACTGTGCTTCCTACACAAACGGGGCATATCTAGTTCAACTCAGTATTGTATACTGAGTAAAACAGAGGCTTCTCTTCAGTCCAATACACCGTATTGGCTGGGAGCAGACGTGAATGCTATTTGCACTGTGTATGGCCAGAATTGCACAAGAGTGCCGTTCTTAGCCTGAATGAACACTTGCTGCTAGAACTTGAATCTCAACGTGATTCAACTCCGTTTAGGAAGTTTAATTGAACCCTAGTGTGCCATGCAAGAAAAACACTCTGTTTTAGAGAAAACAGCATTCTTGCACTCTACTATGTTTCTTATAGGGCCAGTACAGTGAGCTAGCTCAGAACAAAAGAACTGTGCTTCCTACACAAACGAGGCATATCTAGTTCAACTCAGTATTGGAAACTGAGTAAAACAGGAGCTTCTCTTCAGTCCAATACACTGTACTGGCTGGGAAGAGACGCGAATGCTATTTGCACTGTGTATGGCCAGAATAGCACAAGAGTGCTGTTCTTAGCCTGAATGAACACTTGCTGCTAGAACTTGAATCTCAAGGTGATTCAACTCCGTTTAGGAATTTTAATTGAACCCTAGTGTGCCCTGCAAGAAAAACACTCTGTTTTAGAGAAAACAGCATTCTTGCACTCTACTGTGTTTCCTATAGAGCCTGTACAGTAAGCTAGCTCAGAACAAAAGAACTGTGCTTCCTACACAAACGGGGCATATCTAGTTCAACTCAGTATTGGAAACTGAGTAAAACAGGAGCTTCTCTTCAGTCCAATACACTGTACTGGCTGGGAACAGACGCGAATGCTATTTGCACTGTGTATGGCCAGAATAGCACAAGAGTGCTATTCTTAGCCTGAATGAACACTTGCTGCTAGAACTTGAATCTCAACGTGATTCAACTCCGTTTAGGAAGTTTAATTGAACCCTAGTGTGCCATGCAAGGAAAACACTCTGTTTTAGAGAAAATAGCATTCTTGCATTCTACTTTGTTTGCTATAGGGCCCGTACAGTGAGCTAGCTCAGAACAAAAGAACTGTGCTTCCTACACAAACGGGGCATATCTAGTTCAACTCAGTATTGGAAACTGAGTAAAACAGAGCTTCTCTTCAGTCCAATACACTGTACTGGCTGGGAACAGACGCAAATGCTATTTGCACTGTGTATGGCCAGAATAGCACAAGAGTGCTGTTCTTAGCCTGAATGAACACTTACTGCTAGAACTTGAATCTCAACGTGATTCAACTCCGTTTAGGAAGTTTAATTGAACCCTAGTGTGCCATGCAAGGAAAACACTCTGTTTTAGAGAAAATAGCATTCTTGCACTCTACTGTGTTTGCTCTAGGGCCCATACAGTGAGCTAGCTCAGAACAAAAGAACTGTGCTTCCTACACAAACGGGGCATATCTAGTTCAACTCAGTATTATAAACTGAGTAAAACAGGAGATTCTCTTCAGTCCAATACACTGTACTGGCTGGGAACAGACGCGAATGCTATTTGCACTGTGTATGGCCAGAATAGCACAAGAGTGCTGTTCTTAGCCTGAATGAACACTTGCTGCTAGAACTTGAATCTCAACGTGATTCAACTCCGTTTAGGAAGTTTAATTGAACCCTAGTGTGCCATGCAAGAAAAACACTCTGTTTAAGAGAAAACAGCATTCTGGCACTCTACTGTGTTTCCTATAGAGCCTGTACAGTAAGCTAGCTCAGAACAAAAGAACTGTGCTTCCTACACAAACGGGGCATATCTAGTTCAACTCAGTATTGGAAACTGAGTAAAACAGGAGCTTCTCTTCAGTCCAATACACTGTACTGGCTGGGAACAGACGCAAATGCTATTTGCACTGTGTATAGCCAGAATAGCACAAGAGTGCTGTTCTTAGCCTGAATGAACACTTGCTGCTAGAACTTGAATCTCAACGTGATTCAACTGCGTTTAGGAAATTTAATTGAACCCTAGTGTGCCATGCAAGGAAAACACTCTGTTTTAGAGAAAAAAGCATTCTTGCACTCTACTGTGTTTGCTATAACCCCGTACAGTGAGCTAGCTCAGAACAAAAGAACTGTGCTTCCTACACAAACGGGGCATATCTAGTTCAACTCAGTATTGGAAACTGAGTAAAACAGGAGATTCTCTTCAGTCCAATACACTGTACTGGCTGGGAACAGACGCGAATGCTATTTGCACTGTGTATGGCCAGAATAGCACAAGAGTGCTCTTCTTAGCCTGAATAAACACTTGCTGCTAGAACTTGAATCTCAACGTGATTCAACTCCGTTTAGGAAGTTTAATTGAACCCTAGTGTGCCATGCAAGGAAAACACTCTGTTTTAGAGAAAACAGCATTCTTGCACTCTACTGTGTTTCCTATAGAGCATGTACAGTAAGCTAGCTCAGAACAAAAGAACTGTGCTTCCTACACAAACGGGGCATATCTAGTTCAACTCAGTATTGGAAACTGAGTAAAACAGGAGATTCTCTTCAGTCCAATACACTGTACTGGCTGGGAACAGTCGCGAATGCTATTTGCACTGTGTATGGCCAGAATAGCACAAGAGTGCTGTTCTTAGCCTGAATGAACACTTGCTGGTAGAACTTGAATCTCAACGTGATTCAACTCCGTTTAGGAAGTTAAATTGAACCCTAGTGTGCCGTGCAAGAAAAACACTCTGTTTTAGAGAAAACAGCATTCTTGCACTCTACTGTGTTTCCTATAGAGCCTGTAGAGTAAGCTAGCTCAGAACAAAAGAACTGTGCTTCCTACATAAACAGGGCATATCTAGTTCAACTCAGTATTGGAAACTGAGTAAAACAGGAGCTTCTCTTCAGTCCAATACACTGTACTGGCTGGGAACAGACGCGAATGTTATTTGCACTGTGTATGGCCAGAATAGTACAAGAGTGCTATTCTTAGCCTCAATGAACACTTGCTGCTAGAACTTGAATCTCAACGTGATTCAACTCCGTTTAGGAAGTTAAATTGAACCCTAGTGTGCCGTGCAAGAAAAACACTCTGTTTTAGAGAAAATAGCATTCTTGCACTCTACTATGTTTCCTTTAGAGCCTGTACAGTAAGCTAGCTCAGAACAAAAGAACTGTGCCTCCTACACAAACGGGGCATATCTAGTTCAACTCAGTATTGGAAACTGAGTAAAACAGGAGATTCTCTTCAGTCCAATACACTGTACTGGCTGGGAACAGACGCAAATGCTATTTGCACTGTGTATGGCCAGAATAGCACAAGAGTGCTGTTCTTAGCCTGAATGAACACTTGCTGCTAGAACTTGAATCTCAACGTGATTCAACTCCGTTTAGGAAGTTTAATTGAACCCTAGTGTGCCGTGCAAGAAAAACACTCTGTTTTAGAGAAAACAGCATTCTTGCACTCTACTGTGTTTGCTATAGGGCCCGTACAGTGAGCTAGCTCAGAACAAAAGAACTGTGCTTCCTACACAAACGGGGCATATCTAGTTCAACTCAGTATTGGAAACTGAGTAAAACAGGAGATTCTCTTCAGTCCAATACACTGTACTGGCTGGGAACAGACGCCAATGCTATTTGCACTGTGTATGGCCAGAATAGCACAAGAGTGCTGTTCTTAGCCTGAATGAACACTTGCTGCTAGAACTTGAATCTCAACGTGATTCAACTCCGTTTAGGAAGTTAAATTGAACCCTAGTGTGCCGTGCAAGAAAAACACTCTGTTTTAGATAAAACAGCATTCTTGCACTCTACTGTGTTTCCTATAGAGCCTGTACAGTAAGCTAGCTCAGAACAAAAGAACTGTGCTTCCTACAAAAACGGGGCATATTTGTTCAACTCAGTATTGGAAACTGAGTAAAACAGGAGCTTCTCTTCAGTCCAATACACTGTACTGGCTGGGAACAGACGCAAATGCTATTTGCACTGTGCATGGCCAGAATAGCACAAGAGTGCTGTTCTTAGCCTCAATAAACACTTGCTGCTAGAACTTGAATCTCAACGTGAATCAACTCCGTTTAGGAAGTTTAATTGAACCCTAGTGTTCCGTGCAATAAAAACACTCTGTTTTATAGAAAACAGCATTCTTGCACTCTACTGTGTGTCCTATAGAGCCTGTAGAGTAAGCTAGCTCAGAACAAAAGAACTGTGCTTCCTACACAAACAAGGCATATCTAGTTCAACTCAGTATTGGAAACTGAGTAAAACAGGAGCTTCTCTTCAGTCCAATACACTGTACTGGCTGGGAACAGACGCGAATGCTATTTGCACTGTGTATGGCCAGAATAGTACAAGAGTGCTGTTCTTAGCCTCAATGAACACTTGCTGCTAGAACTTGAATCTCAACGTGATTCAACTCCGTTTAGGAAGTTAAATTGAACCCTAGTGGGCCGTGCAAGAAAAACACTCTGTTTTAGAGAAAACTGCATTCTTGCACTCTACTGTGTTTCCTTTAGAGCCTGTACAGTAAGCTAGCTCAGAACAAAAGAACTCTGCTTCCTACACAAACGGGGCATATCTAGTTCAACTCAGTATTGGAAACTGAGTAAAACAGGAGCTTCTCTTCAGTCCAATACACTGTACTGGCTGGGAACAGACGGGAATGCTATTTGCACTGTGTATGGCCAGAATAGCACAAGAGTGCTTTTCTTAGCCTGAATGAACACTTGCTGCTAGAACTTGAATCTCAACGTGATTCAACTCCGTTTAGGAAGTTTATTTGAACCATAGTGTGCCGTGCAAGAAAAACACTCTGTTTTAGAGAAAACAGCATTCTTGCACTCTACTGTGTTTCCTAAAGAGCCTGTACAGTAAGCTAGCTCAGAATAAAAGAACTGTGCTTCCTACACAAACGGGGCATATCTAGTTCAACTCAGTATTGGAAACTGAGTAAAACAGGAGCTTCTCTTCAGTCCAATACACTGTACTGGCTGCGAACAGAAGCGAATGCTATTTGCACTGTGTATGGCCAGAATAGCACAAGAGTGCTGTTATTAGCCTGAATGAACACTTACTGCTTGAACTTGAATCTCAACGTGATTCAACTCCCTTTAGGAAGTTTAATTGAACCCTAGTGTGCCATGCAAGGAAAACACTCTGTTTTTGAGAAAATAGCATTCTTGCACTCTACTGTGTTTGCTATAGGGCCCTTACAGTGAGCTAGCTCAGAACAAAAGAACTGTGCTTCCTACACAAACGGGGCATATCTAGTTCAACTCAGTATTATAAACTGAGTAAAACAGGAGATTCTCTTCAGTCCAATACACTGTACTGGCTGGGAACAGACGCGAATGCTATTTGCACTGTGTATGGCCAGAATAGCACAAGAGTGCTCTTCTTAGCCTGAATAAACACTTGCTACTAGAACTTGAATCTCAACGTGATTCAACTCCGTTTAGGAAGTTTAATTGAACCCTAGTGTGCCATGCAAGGAAAACACTCTGTTTTAGAGAAAACAGCATTCTTGTACTCTACTGTGTTTCCTATAGAGCATGTACAGTAAGCTAGCTCAGAACAAAAGAACTGTGCTTCCTACACAAACGGGGCATATCTAGTTCAACTCAGTATTGGAAACTGAGTAAAACAGGAGATTCTCTTCAGTCCAATACACTGTACTGGATGGGAACAGTCGCGAATGCTATTTGCACTGTGTATGGCCAGAATAGCACAAGAGTGCTGTTCTTAGCCTGAATGAACACTTGCTGGTAGAACTTGAATCTCAACGTGATTCAACTCCGTTTAGGAAGTTAAATAGAACCCTAGTGTGCCGTGCAAGAAAAACACTCTGTTTTAGAGAAATCAGGATTCTTGAACTCTACTGTGTTTCCTATAGAGCCTGTACAGTAAGCTAGCTCAGAACAAAAGAACTGTGCTTCCTACACAAACGTGGCATATTTGTTCAACTCAGTATTGGAAACTGAGTAAAACAGGAGCTTCTCTTCAGTCCAATACACTGTACTGGCTGGGAACAGACGCGAATGCTATTTGCACTGTGTATGGCCAGAATAGCACAAGAGTGCTGTTCTTAGCCTGAATGAACACTTGCTGCTAGAACTTGAATCTCAACGTGAATCAACTCCGTTTAGGAAGTTTAATTGAACCCTAGTGTGCCGTGCAAGAAAAACACTCTGTTTTATAGAAAACAGCATTCTTGCACTCTACTGTGTTTCCTATAGAGCCTGTACAGTAAGCTAGCTCGTAACAAAAGAACTGTGCTTCCGACACAAAAGGGGCATATCTAGTTCAACTCAGTATTGGAAACTGGTTAAAACAGGAGCTTCTCTTCAGTCCATTACACTGTACTGGCTGGGAACAGACGCAAATGCTATTTGCACTGTGTATGGCCAGAATAGACCCAGAGTGCTGTTCTTAGCCTGAATGAACACTTGCTGCTAGAACTTGAATCTCAACGTGATTCAACTCCGTTTAGGAAGTTTAATTGAACCCTAATGTGCCGTGCAAGAAAAACACTCTGTTTTAGAGAAAACAGCATTCTTGCACTCTACTGTGTTTCCTATAGAGCCTATACAGTAAGCTAGCTCAGAACCAAAGAACTGTGCGTCCTACACAAACGGGGAATATCTAGTTCAACTCAGTATTGGAAACTGAGTAACACAGGAGCTTCTCTTCAGTCCAATACACTGTACTGGCTGGGAACAGACGCAAATGATATTTGCACTGTGTATGGCCAGAATAGCACAAGAGTGCTATTCTTAGCCTCATTGAACACTTGCTGCTAGAACTTGAATCTCAACGTGCCTCAACGCCATTTAGGAAGTTTAATTGAACCCTAGTGTGCCATGCAAGGAAAAAACTCTGTTTTAGACAAAATAGCATTCTTGCACTCTACTGTGTTTGCTATAGGGCCCGTACAGTGAGCTAGCTCAGAACAAAAGAACTGTGCTTCCTACACAAACGGGGCATCTCTAGTTCATCTCAGTATTGTAAACTGAGTAAAACAGGAGGTTCTCTTCAGTCCAATACACTGTACTGGCTGGGAACAGACGGGAATGCTATTTGCACTGTGTAAGGCCAGAATAGCACAAGAGTGCTGTTCTTAGCCTGAATGAACACTTGCTGCTAGAAATTGAAACTCAACGTCATTCAACTCCGTTTAGGAAGTTTAATTGAACCCTAGTGTGCCGTGCAAGAAAAACACTCTGTTTTAGAGAAAACAGCATTCTTGCACTCTACTGTGTTTCCTTTAGAGCCTGTACAGTAAGCTAGCTCAGAACAAAAGAACTGTGCTTCCTACACAAACGGGGCATATCTAGTTCAACTCAGTATTGGAAACTGAGTAAATCAGGAGCTTCTCTTCAGTCCAATACACTGTACTGGCTGGGAACAGACGCGAATGCTCTTTGCACTGTGTATGGCCAGAATAGCACAAGAGTGCTGTTCTTAGCCTGAATGAACACTTGCTGCTAGAACTTGAATCTCAACGTGATTCAACTCCGTTTAGGAAGTTTAATTGAACCCTAGTGTGCCGTGCAAGAAAAACACTCTGTTTTAGAGAAAACAGCATTCTTGCACTCTACTGTGTTTCCTATAGAGCCTGTACAGTAAGCTAGCTCAGAACAAAAGAACTGTGCTTCCTACACAAACGGGGCATATTTGTTCAACTCAGTATTGGAAACTGAGTAAAACAGGAGCTTCTCTTCAGTCCAATACCCTGTACTGGCTGGGAACAGACGCGAATGCTATTTGCACTGTGTATGGCCAGAATAGCACAAGAGTGCTGTTCTTAGCCTGAATGAACACTTGCTGCTAGAACTTGAATCTCAACGTGATTCAACTCCGTTTAGGAAGTTTAATTGAACCCTAGTGTGCCATGCAAGAAAAACACTCTGTTTTAGAGAAAACAGCATTCTTGCACTCTACTGTGTTTCCTATAGAGCCTGTACAGTAAGCTAGCTCAGAACAAAAGAACTGTGCGTCCTACACAAACGGGGAATATCTAGTTCAACTCAGTATTGGAAACTGAGTAACACAGGAGCTTCTCTTCAGTCCAATACACTGTACTGGCTGGGAACAGACGCGAATGCTCTTTGCACTGTGTATGGCCAGAATAGCACAGGAGTGCTGTTCTTAGCCTCATTGAACACTTGCTGCTAGAACTTGAATCTCAACGTGCCTCAACTCCGTTTAGGAAGTTTAATTGAACCCTAGTGTGCCATGCAAGAAAACACTCTGTTTTAGAGAAAATAGCATTCTTGCACTCTACTGTGTTTGCTATAGGGCCCGTACAGTGAGCTAGCTCAGAACAAAAGAACTGTGCTTCCTACACAAACGGGGCATATCTAGATCATCTCAGTATTGGAAACTGAGTAAAACAGGAGCTTCTCTTCAGACCATACACTGTACTGGCTGGGAACAGACGCCAATGCTATTTGCACTGTGTATGGCCAGAATAGCACAAGAGTGCTGTTCTTAGCCTGAATGAACACTTGCTGCTAGAACTTGAATCTCAACGTGATTCAACTCCGTTTAGGAAGTTTAATTGAACCCTAGTGTGCCATGCAAGGAAAACACTCTGTTTTAGAGAAAATAGCATTCTTGCACTCTACTTTGTTTGCTATAGGGCCCGTACAGTGAGCTAGCTCAGAACAAAAGAACTGTGCTTCCTACACAAACGGGGCATATCTAGTTCAACTCAGTATTGTAACCTGAGTAAAACAGGAGCTTCTCTTCAGTCCAATACACTCTACTGGCTGGGAACAGATGCGAATGCTATTTGCACTCTGTATGGCCAGAATAGCACAAGAGTGCTGTTCTTAGCCTGAATGAACACTTGCTGGTAGAACTTGAATCTCAACGTGATTCAACTCCGTTTAGGAAGTTAAATAGAACCCTAGTGTGCCGTGCAAGAAAAACACTCTGTTTTAGAGAAATCAGCCTTCTTGATCTCTACTGTGTTTCCTATAGAGCCTGTACAGTAAGCTAGCTCAGAACAAAAGAACTGTGCTTCCTACACAAACGGGGCATATTTGTTCAACTCAGTATTGGAAACTGAGTAAAACAGGAGCTTCTCTTCAGTCCAATACACTGTACTGGCTGGGAACAGACGCAAATGCTATTTGCACTGTGTATGGCCAGAATAGCACAAGAGTGCTGTTCTTAGCCTGAATGAACACTTGCTGCTAGAACTTGAATCTCAACGTGAATCAACTCCGTTTAGGAAGTTTAATTGAACCCTAGTGTGCCGTTCAAGAAAAACACTCTGTTTTAGAGAAAACAGCATTCTTGCACTCAACTGTGTTTCCTATAGAGCCTGTACAGTAAGCTAGCTCGTAACAAAAGAACTGTGCTTCCGACACAAAAGGGGCATATCTAGTTCAACTCAGTATTGGAAACTGAGTAAAACAGGAGCTTCTCTTCAGTCCAATACACTGTACTGGCTGAGAACAGACGCAAATGCTATTTGCACTGTGTATGGCCAGAATAGCACAAGAGTGCTGTTCTTAGCCTGAATGAACACTTGCTGCTAGAACTTGAATCTCAACGTGATTCAACTCCGTTTAGGAAGTTTAATTGAACCCTAATGTGCCGTGCAAGAAAAACACTCTGTTTTAGAGAAAACAGCATTCTTGCACTCTACTGTGTTTCCTATAGAGCCTATACAGTAAGCTAGCTCAGAACCAAAGAACTGTGCGTCCTACACAAACGGGGAATATCTAGTTCAACTCAGTATTGGAAACTGAGTAACACAGGAGCTTCTCTTCAGTCCAATACACTGTACTGGCTGGGAACAGACGCAAATGATATTTGCACTGTGTATGGCCAGAATAGCACAAGAGTGCTATTCTTAGCCTCATTGAACACTTGCTGCTAGAACTTGAATCTCAACGTGCCTCAACGCCATTTAGGAAGTTTAATTGAACTCTAGTGTGCCATGCAAGGAAAAAACTCTGTTTTAGACAAAATAGCATTCTTGCACTCTACTGTGTTTGCTATAGGGCCCGTACAGTGAGCTAGCTCATTACAAAAGAACTGTGCTTCCTACACAAACGGGGCATCTCTAGTTCATCTCAGTATTGTAAACTGAGTAAAACAGGAGGTTCTCTTCAGTCCAATACACTGTACTGGCTGGGAACAGACGGGAATGCTATTTGCACTGTGTAAGGCCAGAATAGCACAAGAGTGCTGTTCTTAGCCTGAATGAACACTTGCTGCTAGAAATTGAAACTCAACGTCATTCAACTCCGTTTAGGAAGTTTAATTGAACCCTAGTGTGCCGTGCAAGAAAAACACTCTGTTTTAGAGAAAACAGCATTCTTGCACTCTACTGTGTTTCCTTTAGAGCCTGTACAGTAAGCTAGCTCAGAACAAAAGAACTGTGCTTCCTACACAAACGGGGCATATCTAGTTCAACTCAGTATTGGAATCTGAGTAAAACAGGAACTTCTCTTCAGTCCAATACACTGTACTGGCTGGGAACAGACGCAAATGCTATTTGCACTGTGTATGGCCAGAATAGCACAATAGTGCTGTTCTTAGCCTGAATGAACTCTTGCTGCTAGAACTTGAATCTCAACGTGATTCAACTCCGTTTAGGAAGTTTAATTGAACCCTAGTGTGCCATGCAAGGAAAACACTCTGTTTTATTGAAAAAAGCATTCTTGAACTCTACTGTGTTTGCTATAGGGCCCGTACAGTGAGCTAGCTCAGAACAAAAGAACTGTGCTTCCTACACAAACGGGGCATATCTAGTTCAACTCAGTATTGGAAACTGAGTAAAACAGGAGCTTCTCTTCAGTCCAATACACTGTACTGGCTGGGAACAGTCGCGAATGCTATTTGCACTGTGTATGGCCAGAATAGCACAAGAGTGCTGTTCTTAGCCTGAATGAACACTAGCTGGTAGAACTTGAATCTCAATGTGATTCAACTCCGTTTAGGAAGTTAAATTGAACCCTAGTGTGCCGTGCAAGAAAAACACTCTGTTTTAGAGAAAACAGCATTCTTGAACTCTACTGTGTTTCCTATAGAGCCTGTACAGTAAGCTAGCTCAGAACAAAAGAACTGTGCTTCCTACACAAACGGGGCATATTTGTTCAACTCAGTATTGGAAACTGAGTAAAACAGGAGCTTCTCTTCAGTCCAATACACTGTACTGGCTGGGAACAGACGCAAATGCTATTTGCACTGTGTATGGCCAGAATAGCACAAGAGTGCTGTTCTTAGCCTCATTGAACACTTGCTGCTAGAACTTGAATCTCAACGTGCCTCAACTCCGTTTAGGAATTTTAATTGAACCCTAGTGTGCCGTGCAAGAAAAACACTCTGTTTTAGAGAAAACAGCATTCTTGCACTCTACTGTGTTTGCTATGGGGCCAGTACAGTGAGCTAGCTCAGAACAAAAGAACTGTGCTTCCTACACAAACGGGGCATATCTAGTTCAACTCAGTATTGTAAACTGAGTAAAACAGGAGATTCTCTTCAGCCCAATACACTGTACTGGCTGGGAACAGACGCGAATGCTATTTGCACTGTGTATGGCCAGAATAGCACAAGAGTGCTGTTCTTAGCCTGAATGAACACTTGCTGCTAGAACTTGAAATTCAACGTGATTCAACTCCGTTTAGGAAGTTTAATTGAACCCTAGTGTGCCATGCAAGGAAAACACTCTGTTTTAGAGAAAACAGCATTCTTGCACTCTACTGTGTTTGCTATAGCCCCGTACAGTGAGCTAGCTCAGAACAAAAGAACTGTGCTTCCTACACAAACGGGGCATATCTAGTTCAACTCAGTATTGGAAACTGAGTAAAACAGGAGATTCTCTTCAGTCCAATACACTGTACTGGCTAGGAACAGACGCGAATGCTATTTGCAGTGTGTATGGCCAGAATAGCACAAGAGTGCTGTTCTTAGCCTGAATGAACACTTGCTGGTAGAACTTGAATCTCAACGTGATTCAACTCCGTTTAGGAAGTTAAATTGAACCCTAGTGTGCCGTGCAAGAAATACACTCTGTTTTAGAAAAAACAGCATTCTTGCACTCTACTGTGTTTCCTATAGAGCCTGTACAGTAAGCTAGCTCAGAACAAAAGAACTGTGCTTCCTACACAAACGGGGCATATCTAGTTCAACTCAGTATTGGAAACTGAGTAAAACAGGAACTTCTCTTCAGTCCAATACACTGTACTGGCTGGGAACACACGCAAATGCTATTTGCACTGTGTATAGCCAGAATACCACAAGAGTGCTGTTCTTAACCTGAATGAACACTTGCTGCTAGAACTTGAATCTCAACGTGATTCAACTCCGTTTAGGAAGTTTAATTGAACCCTAGTGTGCCATGCAAGGAAAACACTCTGTTTTAGAGAAAAAAGCATTCTTGCACTCTACTGTGTTTGCTATAGCCCCGTACAGTGAGCTAGCTCAGAACAAAAGAACTGTGCTTCCTACACAAACGGGGCATATCTAGTTCAACTCAGTATTGGAAACTGAGTAAAACAGGAGATTCTCTTCAGTCCAATACACTGTACTGGCTGGGAACAGTCGCGAATGCTATTTGCACTGTGTATGGCCAGAATAGCACAAGAGTGCTGTTCTTAGCCTGAATGAACACTTGCTGGTAGAACTTGAATCTCAAAGTGATTCAACTCCGTTTAGGAAGTTAAATTGAACCCTAGTGTGCCGTGCAAGAAAAACACTCTGTTTTAGAGAAAACAGCATTCTTGTACTCTACTGTGTTTCCTATAGAGCCTGTACAGTAAGCTAGCTCAGAACAAAAGAACTGTGCTTCCTACACAAACGGGGCATATTTGTTCAACTCAGTATTGGAAACTGAGTAAAACAGGAGCTTCTCTTCAGTCCAATACACTGTACTGGCTGGGAACAGACGCAAATGCTATTTGCACTGTGAATGGCCAGAATAGCACAAGAGTGCTGTTCTTAGCCTCATTGAACACTTGCTGCTAGAACTTGAATCTCAACGTGCCTCAACGCCGTTTAGGAAGTTTAATTGAACCCTAGTGTGCCATGCAAGGAAAACACTCTGTTTTAGAGAAAAAAGCATTCTTGCACTCTAATGTGTTTGCTATAGGGCCCGTACAGTGAGCTAGCTCAGAACAAAAGAACTGTGCTTCCTACACAAACGGGGCATATCTAGTTCAACTCAGTATTGGAAACTGAGTAAAACAGGAGCTTCTCTTCAGTCCAATACACTGTACTGGCTGGGAACAGACGCGAATGCTATTTGCACTGTGTATGGCCAGAATAGCACAAGAGTGCTGTTCTTAGCCTGAATGAACACTTGCTGCTAGAACTTGAATCTCAACGTGATTCAACTCCGTTTAGGAAGTTTAATTGAACCCTAGTGTGCCATGCAAGGAAAACACTCTGTTTTAGAGAAAATAGCATTCTTGCACTCTACTGTGTTTGCTATAGGGCCCGTACAGTGAGCTAGCTCAGAACAAAGAACTGTGCTTCCTACACAAACAGGGCATATCTAGTTCAACTCAGTATTGGAACCTGAGTAAAACAGGAGCTTCTCTTCAGTCCAATACACTGTACTGGCTGGGAACAGACGCAAATGCTATTTGCACTGTGTATGGCCAGAATAGCACAAGAGTGCTGTTCTTAGCCTGAATGAACACTTGCTGCTAGAACTTGAATCTCAACGTGATTCAACTCCGTTTAGGAAGTTTAATTGAACACTAGTGTGCCATGCAAGGAAAACAATCTGTTTTATAGAAAATAGCATTCTTGCACTCTACTGTGTTTGCTATAGGGCCCGTACAGTGAGCTAGGTCAGAACAAAAGAAGTGTGCTTCCTACACAAACGGGGCATATCTAGTTCAACTCAGTATTGTAAACTGAGTAAAACAGGAGCTTCTCTTCAGTCCAATACACTGTACTGGCTGGGAACAGACGCGAATGCTATTTGCACTGTCTATGGCCAGAATAGCACAAGAGTGCTGTTCTTAGCCTGAATGAACACTTGCTGCTAGAACTTGAATCTCAACGTGATTCAACTCTGTTTAGGAAGTTTAATTGAACCCTAGTGTGCCATGCAAGAAAAACACTCTGTTTTAGAGAAAACAGCATTCTTGCACTCTACTGTGTTTCCTATAGAGCCTGTACAGTAAGCTAGCTCAGAACAAAAGAACTGTGCTTCCTACATAAACGGGGCATATCTAGTTCAACTCAGTATTGGAAACTGAGTAAAACAGGAGATTCTCTTCAGTCCAATACACTGTACTGGCTGGGAACAGACGCGAATGCTATTTGCACTGTGTATGGCCAGAATAGCACAAGAGTGCTGTTCTTAGCCTGAATGAACACTTGCTGCTAGAACTTGAATCTCAACGTGATTCAACTCCGTTTAGGAAGTTTAATTGAACCCTAGTGTGCCGTGCAAGGAAAACACTCTGTTTTAGAGAAAACAGCATTCTTGCACTCTACTGTGTTTCCTATAGAGCTTGTACAGTAAGCTAGCTCAGAACAAAAGATCTGTGCTTCCTACACAAACGGGGCATATCTAGTTCAACTCAGTATTGGAACCTGAGTAAAACAGGAGCTTCTCTTCAGTCCAATACACTGTACTGGCTGGGAACAGACGCGAATGCTATTTGCACTGTGTATGGCCAGAATAACACAAGAGTGCTGTTCTTAGCCTGAATGAACACTTGTTGCTAGAACTTGAATCTCAACGTGATTCAACTCCGTTTAGGAAGTTTAATTGAACCCTAGTGTGCCATGCAAGGAAAACACTCTGTTTTAGAGAAAACAGCATTCTTGCACTCTACTGTGTTTCCTATAGAGCCTGTACAGTGAGCTAGCTCAGAACAAAAGAACTGTGCTTCCTACACAAACGGGGCATATCTAGTTCAACTCAGTATTGGAATCTGAGTAAAACAGGAACTTCTCTTCAGTCCAATACACTGTACTGGCTGGGAACAGACGCAAATGCTATTTGCACTGTGTATGGCCAGAATAGCACAAGAGTGCTGTTCTTAGCCTGAATGAACACTTGCTGCTAGAACTTGAATCTCAACGTGATTCAACTCCGTTTAGGAAGTTTAATTGAACCCTAGTGTGCCATGCAAGGAAAACACTCTGTTTTATAGAAAATAGCATTCTTGCACTCTACTGTGTTTGCTATAGGGCCCGTACAGTGAGCTAGCTCAGAACAAAAGAACTGTGCTTCCTACACAAACGGGGCATATCTAGTTCAACTCAGTATTGGAAACTGAGTAAAACAGGAGCTTCTCTTCAGTCCAATACACTGTACTGGCTGGGAACAGACGCGAATGCTATTTGCACTGTGTAAGGCCAGAATAGCACAAGAGTGCTGTTCTTAGCCTGAATGAACACTTGCTGCTAGAACTTGAAACTCAACGTGATTCAACTCCGTTTAGGAAGTTTAATTGAACCCTAGTGTGCCGTGCAAGAAAAACACTCTGTTTTAGAGAAAACAGCATTCTTGCACTCTACTGTGTTTCCTATGGAGCCTGTACAGTAGGCTAGCTCAGAACAAAAGAACTGTGCTTCCTACACAAACGGGGCATATCTAGTTCAAATCAGTATTGGAATCTGAGTAAAACAGGAACTTCTCTTCAGTCCAATACACTGTACTGGCTGGGAACAGACGCAAATGCTATTTGCACTGTGTATGGCCAGAATAGCACAAGAGTGCTGTTCTTAGCCTGAATGAACACTTGCTGCTAGAACTTGAATCTCAACGTGATTCAACTCCGTTTAGGAAGTTACTTGAACCCTAGTGTGCCATGCAAGGAAAACACTCTGTTTTAGAGAAAATAGCATTCTTGCACTCTACTGTGTTTGCTATAGGGCCCGTACAGTGAGCTAGCTCAGAACAAAAGAACTGTGCTTCCTACACAAACGGGCATCTCTAGTTCAACTCAGTATTGTAAACTGAGTAAAATAGGAGCTTCTCTTCAGTCCAATACACTGTACTGGCTGGGAACAGATGCGAATGCTATTTGCACTGTGTAAGGCCAGAATAGCACAAGAGTGCTGTTCTTAGCCTGAATGAACACTTGCTGCTAGAACTTGAATCTCAACGTGATTCAACTCCGTTTAGGAAGTTTAATTGAACCCTAGTGTGCCATGCAAGGAAAACACTTTGTTTCAGAGAAAATAGCATTCTTGCACTCTAATGTGTTTGCTATAGTGCCCGTACAGTGAGCTAGCTCAGAACAAAAGAACTGTGCTTCCTACACAAACGGGGCATATCTATTTCAACTCAGTATTGTAAAATGAGTAAAACAGGAGATTCTCTTCAGTCCAATACACTGTACTGGCTGGGAACAGACGCGAATGCTATTTGCACTGTGTATGGCCAGAATAGCACAAGAGTGCTGTTCTTAGCCTCAATGAACACTTGGTGCTCGAACTTGAATCTCAACGTGATTCAACTCCGTTTAGGAAGTTTAATTGAACCCTAGTATGCCGTGAAAGAAAAAACTCTGTTTTAGAGAAAATAGCATTCTTGCAGTCTACTGTGTTTGCTATAGAGCCCGTACAGTGAGCTAGCTCAGAACAAAAGAACTGTGCTTCCTAAACAAACGGGGCATATCTAGTTCAACTCATTATTGGAAACTGAGTAAAACAGGAGCTTCTCTTCAGTCCAATACACTGTACTGGCTGGGAACAGACGCGAATGCTATTTGCACTGTGTATGGCAGGAATAGCGCAAGAGTGCTGTTCTTAGCCTGAATGTACACTTGCTGCTAGAACTTGAATCTCAACGTGATTCAACTCTGTTTAGGAAGTTTAATTGAACCCTAGTGTGCCATGCAAGAAAAACACTCTGTTTTAGAGAAAACAGCATTCTTGCACTCTACTGTGTTTCCTATAGAGCTTGTACAGTAAGCTAGCTCAGAACAAAGAACTTTGCTTCCTACACAAACGGGGCATATCTAGTTCAACTCAGTATTGGAACCTGAGTAAAACAGGAGCTTCTCTTCAGTCCAATACACTGTACTGGCTGGGAACAGACGCAAATGCTATTTGCACTGTGTATGGCCAGAATAGCACAAGAGTGCTGTTCTTAGCCTGAATGAACACTTGCTGCTAGAACTTGAATCTCAACGTGATTCAACTCCGTTTAGGAAGTTTAATTGAACCCTAGTGTGCCATGCAAGGAAAACAATCTGTTTTATAGAAAATAGCATTCTTGCACACTACTGTGTTTGCTATAGGGCCCGTACAGTGAGCTAGGTCAGAACAAAAGAAGTGTGCTTCCTACACAAACCGGGCATATCTAGTTCAACTCAGTATTGTAAACTGAGTAAAACAGGAGCTTCTCTTCAGTCCCATACACTGTACTGGCTGGGAACAGACGCGAATGCTATTTGCACTGTCTATGGCCAGAATAGCACAAGAGTGCTGTTCTTAGCCTGAATGAACACTTGCTGCTAGAACTTGAATCTCAACGTGATTCAACTCTGTTTAGGAAGTTTAATTGAACCCTAGTGTGCCATGCAAGAAAAACACTCTGTTTTAGAGAAAATAGCATTCTTGCACTCTACTGTGTTTCCTATAGAGCCTGTACAGTAAGCTAGCTCAGAACAAAAGAACTGTGCTTCCTACATAAACGGGGCATATCTAGTTCAACTCAGTATTGGAAACTGAGTAAAACAGGAGATTCTCTTCAGTCCAATACACTGTACTGGCTGGGAACAGACGCGAATGCTATTTGCACTGTGTATGGCCAGAATAGCACAAGAGTGCTGTTCTTAGACTGAATGAACACTTGCTGCTAGAACTTGAATCTCAACGTGATTCAACTCCGTTTAGGAAGTTTAATTGAACCCTAGTGTGCCGTGCAAGGAAAACACTCTGTTTTAGAGAAAACAGAATTCTTGCACTCTACTGTGTTTCCTATAGAGCTTGTACAGTAAGCTAGCTCAGAACAAAAGATCTGTGCTTCCTACACAAACGGGGCATATCTAGTTCAACTCAGTATTGGAACCTGAGTAAAACAGGAGCTTCTCTTCAGTCCAATACACTGTACTGGCTGGGAACAGACGCAAACGCTATTTGCACTGTTAATGGCCAGAATAACACAAGAGTGCTGTTCTTAGCCTGAATGAACACTTGTTGCTAGAACTTGAATCTCAACGTGATTCAACTCCGTTTAGGAAGTTTAATTGAACCCTAGTGTGCCATGCAAGGAAAACACTCTGTTTTAGAGAAAACAGCATTCTTGCACTCTACTGTGTTTCCTATAGAACCTGTACAGTGAGCTAGCTCAGAACAAAAGAACTGTGCTTCCTACACAAACGGGGCATATCTAGTTCAACTCCGTATTGGAATCTGAGTAAAACAGGAACTTCTCTTCAGTCCAATACACTGTACTGGCTGGGAACAGACGCAAATGCTATTTGCACTGTGTATGGCCAGAATAGCACAAGAGTGCTGTTCTTAGCCTGAATGAACACTTGCTGCTAGAACTTGAATCTCAACGTGATTCAACTCCATTTAGGAAGTTTAATTGAACCCTAGTGTGCCATGCAAGGAAAACACTCTGTTTTATAGAAAATAGCATTCTTGCACTCTACTGTGTTTGCTATAGGGCCCGTACAGTGAGCTAGCTCAGAACAAAAGAACTGTGCTTCCTACACAAACGGGGCATATCTAGTTCAACTCAGTATTGGAAACTGAGTAAAACAGGAGCTTCTCTTCAGTCCAATACACTGTACTGGCTGGGAACAGACGCGAATGCTATTTGCACTGTGTAAGGCCAGAATAGCACAAGAGTGCTGTTCTTAGCCTGAATGAACACTTGCTGCTAGAACTTGAAACTCAACGTGATTCAACTCCGTTTAGGAAGTTTAATTGAACCCTAGTGTGTCGTGCAAGAAAAACACTCTGTTTTAGAGAAAACAGCATTCTTGCACTCTACTGTGTTTCCTATACAGCCTGTACAGTAAGCTAGCTCAGAACAAAAGAACTGTGCTTCCTACACAAACGGGGCATATCTAGTTCAACTCAGTATTGGAATCTGAGTAAAACAGGAACTTCTCTTCAGTCCAATACACTGTACTGGCTGGGAACAGACGCAAATGCTATTTGCACTGTGTATGTTCCGAATAGCACAAGAGTGCTGTTCTTAGCCTGAATGAACTCTTGCTGCTAGAACTTGAATCTCAACGTGATTCAACTCCGTTTAGGAAGTTTAATTGAACCCTAGTGTGCCATGCAAGGAAAACACTCTGTTTTAGAGAAAATAGCATTCTTGCACTCTACTGTGTTTGCTATAGGGCCCGTACAGTGAGCTAGCTCAGAAAAAAGGAACTGTGCTTCCTACACAAACGGGGCATATCTAGTTCAACTCAGTATTGGAAACTGCGTAAAACAGGAGCTTCTCTTCAGTCCAATACACTGTACTGGCTGGGAACAGACGGGAATGCTATTTGCACTGTGTAAGGCCAGAATAGCACAAGAGTGCTGTTCTTAGCCTGAATGAACACTTGCTGCTAGAACTTGAAACTCAACGTGATTCAACTCCGTTTAGGAAGTTTAATTGAACCCTAGTGTGCCGTGCAAGAAAAACACTCTGTTTTAGAGAAAACAGCATTCTTGCACTCTACTGTGTTTCCTATAGAGCCTGTACAGTAGGCTAGCTCAGAACAAAAGAACTGTGCTTCCTACACAAACGGGGCATATCTAGTTCAAATCAGTATTGGAATCTGAGTAAAACAGGAACTTCTCTTCAGTCCAATACACTGTACTGGCTGGGAACAGACGCAAATGCTATTTGCACTGTGTATGGCCAGAATAGCACAAGAGTTCTGTTCTTAGCCTGAATGAACACTTGCTGCTAGAACTTGAATCTCAACGTGATTCAACTCCGTTTAGGAAGTTTAATTGAACCCTAGTGTGCCATGCAAGGAAAACACTCTGTTTTAGAGAAAATAGCATTCTTGCACTCTAATGTGTTTGCTATAGGGCCCGTACAGTGAGCTAGCTCAGAACAAAAGAACTGTGCTTCCTACACAAACGGGGCATATCTAGTTCAACTCAGTATTGGAAACTGAGTAAAACAGGAGCTTCTCTTCAGTCCAATACACTGTACTGGCTGGGAACAGACGCGAATGCTATTTGCACTGTGTATGGCCAGAATAGCACAAGAGTGCTGTTCTTAGCCTCAATGAACACTTGGTGCTCGAACTTGAATCTCAACGTGATTCAACTCCGTTTAGGAAGTTTAATTGAACCCTAGTATGCCGTGCAAGAAAAAACTCTGTTTTAGAGAAAATAGCATTCTTGCAGTCTACTGTGTTTGCTATAGGGCCCGTACAGTGAGCTAGCTCAGAACAAAAGAACTGTGCTTCCTAAACAAACGGGGCATATCTAGTTCAACTCATTATTGGAAACTGAGTAAAACAGGAGCTTCTCTTCAGTCCAATACACTGTACTGGCTGGGAACAGACGCGAATGCTATTTGCACTGTGTATGGCAGGAATAGCGCAAGAGTGCTGTTCTTAGCCTGAATGTACACTTGCTGCTAGAACTTGAATCTCAACGTGATTCAACTCTGTTTAGGAATTTTAATTGAACCCTAGTGTGCCATGCAAGAAAAACACTCTGTTTTAGAGAAAACAGCATTCTTGCACTCTACTGTGTTTCCTATAGAGCTTGTACAGTAAGCTAGCTCAGAACAAAGAACTGTGCTTCCTACACAAACGGGGCATATCTAGTTCAACTCAGTATTGGAACCTGAGTAAAACAGGAGCTTCTCTTCAGTCCAATACACTGTACTGGCTGGGAACAGACGCAAATTCTATTTGCACTGTGTATGGCCAGAATAGCACAAGAGTGCTGTTCTTAGCCTGAATGAACACTTGCTGCTAGAACTTGAATCTCAACGTGATTCAACTCCGTTTAGGAAGTTTAATTGAACCCTAGTGTGCCATGCAAGGAAAACAATCTGTTTTATAGAAAATAGCATTCTTGCACTCTACTGTGTTTGCTATAGGGCCCGTACAGTGAGCTAGGTCAGAACAAAAGAAGTGTGCTTCCTACACAAACGGGGCATATCTAGTTCAACTCAGTATTGTAAACTGAGTAAAACAGGAGCTTCTCTTCAGTCCAATACACTGTACTGGCTGGGAACAGACGCGAATGCTATTTGCACTGTCTATGGCCAGAATAGCACAAGAGTGCTGTTCTTAGCCTGAATGAACACTTGCTGCTAGAACTTGAATCTCAACGTGATTCAACTCTGTTTAGGAAGTTTAATTGAACCCTAGTGTGCCATGCAAGAAAAACACTCTGTTTTAGAGAAAACAGCATTCTTGCACTCTACTGTGTTTCCTATAGAGCCTGTACAGTAAGCTAGCTCAGAACAAAAGAACTGTGCTTCCTACATAAACGGGGCATATCTAGTTCAACTCAGTATTGGAAACTGAGTAAAACAGGAGATTCTCTTCAGTCCAATACACTGTACTGGCTGGGAACAGACGCGAATGCTATTTGCACTGTGTATGGCCAGAATAGCACAAGAGTGCTGTTCTTAGCCTGAATGAACACTTGCTGCTAGAACTTGAATCTCAACGTGATTCAACTCCGTTTAGGAAGTTTAATTGAACCCTAGTGTGCCGTGCAAGGAAAACACTCTGTTTTAGAGAAAACAGCATTCTTGCACTCTACTGTGTTTCCTATAGAGCTTGTACAGTAAGCTAGCTCAGAACAAAAGATCTGTGCTTCCTACACAAACGGGGCATATCTAGTTCAACTCAGTATTGGAACCTGAGTAAAACAGGAGCTTCTCTTCAGTCCAATACACTGTACTGGCTGGGAACAGACGCAAATGCTATTTGCACTGTGTACGGCCAGAATAACACAAGAGTGCTGTTCTTAGCCTGAATGAACACTTGTTGCTAGAACTTGAATCTCAACGTGATTCAACTCCGTTTAGGAAGTTTAATTGAACCCTAGTGTGCCATGCAAGGAAAACACTCTGTTTTAGAGAAAACAGCATTCTTGCACTCTACTGTGTTTCCTATAGAGCCTGTACAGTGAGCTAGCTCAGAACAAAAGAACTGTGCTTCCTACACAAACGGGGCATATCTAGTTCAACTCAGTATTGTAAACTGAGTAAAACAGGAGCTTCTCTTCAGTCCAATACACTGTACTGGCTGGGAACAGACGCGAATGCTATTTGCACTGTGTATGGCCAGAATAGCACAAGAGTGCTGTTCTTAGCCTGAATGAACACTTGCTGCTAGAACTAGAATCTCAACGTGATTCAATTCCATTTAGGAAGTTTAATTGAACCCTAGTGTGCCATGCAAGAAAAACACTCTGTTTTAGAGAAAACAGCATTTTTGCACTCTACTATGTTTCTTATAGGTCCAGTACAGTGAGCTAGATCAGAACAAAAGAACTGTGCTTCCTACACAAACGGGTCATATCTAGTTCAACTCAGTATTGGAATCTGAGTAAAACAGGAGCTTCTCTTCAGTCCAATACACTGTACTGGCTGGGAACAGACGCGAATGCTATTTGCACTGTGTATGGCCAGAATAGCACAAGAGTGCTGTTCTTAGCCTGAATGAACACTTGCTGCTAGAATTTGAATCTCAACGTGATTCAACTCCGTTTAGGAAGTTTAATTGAACCCTAGTGTGCCATGCAAGGAAAACACTCTGTTTTAGAGAAAATAGCATTCTTGCACTCTACTGTGTTTGCTATAGGGCCCGTACAGTGAGCTAGCTCAGAACAAAAGAACTGTGCTTCCTACACAAACGGGGCATATCTAGTTCAACTCATTATTGGAAACTGAGTAAAACAGGAGCTTCTCTTCAGTCCAATACACTGTACTGGCTGGGAACAGACGGGAATGCTATTTGCACTGTGTAAGGCCAGAATAGCACAAGAGTGCTGTTCTTAGCCTGAATGAACACTTGCTGCTAGAACTTGAAACTCAACGTGATTCAACTCCGTTTAGGAAGTTTAATTGAACCCTAGTGTGCCGTGCAAGAAAAACACTCTGTTGTAGAGAAAACAGCATTCTTGCACTCTACTGTGTTTCCTATAGAGCCTGTACAGTAGGCTAGCTCAGAACAAAAGAACTGTGCTTCCTACACAAACGGGGCATATCTAGTTCAAATCAGTATTGGAATCTGAGTAAAACAGGAACTTCTCTTCAGTCCAATACACTGTACTGGCTGGGAACAGACGCAAATGCTATTTGCACTGTGTATGGCCAGAATAGCACAAGAGTTCTGTTCTTAGCCTGAATGAACACTTGCTGCTAGAACTTGAATCTCAACGTGATTCAACTCCGTTTAGGAAGTTTAATTGAACCCTAGTGTGCCATGCAAGGAAAACACTCTGTTTTAGAGAAAATAGCATTCTTGCACTCTAATGTGTTTGCTATAGGGCCCGTACAGTGAGCTAGCTCAGAACAAAAGAACTGTGCTTCCTACACAAACGGGGCATATCTAGTTCAACTCAGTATTGGAAACTGAGTAAAACAGGAGCTTCTCTTCAGTCCAATACACTGTACTGGCTGGGAACAGACGCGAATGCTATTTGCACTGTGTATGGCCAGAATAGCACAAGAGTGCTGTTCTTAGCCTGAATGAACACTTGCTGCTAGAACTTGAATCTCAACGTGATTCAACTCCGTTTAGGAAGTTTAATTGAACCCTAGTGTGCCATGCAAGGAAAACACTCTGTTTTAGAGAAAATAGCATTCTTGCACTCTACTGTGTTTGCTATAGGGCCCGTACAGTGAGCTAGCTCAGAACAAAAGAACTGTGCTTCCTACACAAACGGGGCATCTCTAGTTCAACTCAGTATTGTAAACTGAGTAAAATAGGAGCTTCTCTTCAGTCCAATACACTTACTGGCTGGGAACAGATGCGAATGCTATTTGCACTGTGTAAGGCCAGAATAGCACAAGAGTGCTGTTCTTAGCCTGAATGAACACTTGCTGCTAGAACTTGAATCTCAACGTGATTCAACTCCGTTTAGGAAGTTTAATTGAACCCTAGTGTGCCATGCAAGGAAAACACTTTGTTTCAGAGAAAATAGCATTCTTGCACTCTAATGTGTTTGCTATAGTGCCCGTACAGTAAGCTAGCTCAGAACAAAAGAACTGTGCTTCCTACACAAACGGGGCATATCTATTTCAACTCAGTATTGTAAACTGAGTAAAACAGGAGATTCTCTTCAGTCCAATACACTGTACTGGCTGGGAACAGACGCGAATGCTATTTGCACTGTGTATGGCCAGAATAGCACAAGAGTGCTGTTCTTAGCCTCAATGAACACTTGGTGCTCGAACTTGAATCTCAACGTGATTCAACTCCGTTTAGGAAGTTTAATTGAACCCTAGTATGCCGTGAAAGAAAAAACTCTGTTTTAGACAAAATAGCATTCTTGCAGTCTACTGTGTTTGCTATAGGGCCCGTACAGTGAGCTAGCTCAGAACAAAAGAACTGTGCTTCCTAAACAAACGGGGCATATCTAGTTCAACTCATTATTGGAAACTGAGTAAAACAGGAGCTTCTCTTCAGTCCAATACACTGTACTGGCTGGGAACAGACGCGAATGCTATTTGCACTGTGTATGGCAGGAATAGCGCAAGAGTGCTGTTCTTAGCCTGAATGTACACTTGCTGCTAGAACTTGAATCTCAACGTGATTCAACTCTGTTTAGGAAGTTTAATTGAACCCTAGTGTGCCATGCAAGAAAAACACTCTGTTTTAGAGAAAACAGCATTCTTGCACTCTACTGTGTTTCCTATAGAGCTTGTACAGTAAGCTAGCTCAGAACAAAGAACTGGGCTTCCTACACAAACGGGGCATATCTAGTTCAACTCAGTATTGGAACCTGAGTAAAACAGGAGCTTCTCTTCAGTCCAATACACTGTACTGGCTGGGAACAGACGCAAATGCTATTTGCACTGTGTATGGCCAGAATAGCACAAGAGTGCTGTTCTTAGCCTGAATGAACACTTGCTGCTAGAACTTGAATCTCAACGTGATTCAACTCCGTTTAGGAAGTTTAATTGAACCCTAGTGTGCCATGCAAGGAAAACAATCTGTTTTATAGAAAATAGCATTCTTGCACTCTACTGTGTTTGCTATAGGGCCCGTACAGTGAGCTAGGTCAGAACAAAAGAAGTGTGCTTCCTACACAAACGGGGCATATCTAGTTCAACTCAGTATTGTAAACTGAGTAAAACAGGAGCTTCTCTTCAGTCCAATACACTGTACTGGCTGGGAACAGACGCGAATGCTATTTGCACTGTCTATGGCCAGAATAGCACAAGAGTGCTGTTCTTAGCCTGAATGAACACTTGCTGCTAGAACTTGAATCTCAACGTGATTCAACTCTGTTTAGGAAGTTTAATTGAACCCTAGTGTGCCATGCAAGAAAAACACTCTGTTTTAGAGAAAACAGCATTCTTGCACTCTACTGTGTTTCCTATAGAGCCTGTACAGTAAGCTAGCTCAGAACAAAAGAACTGTGCTTCCTACATAAACGGGGCATATCTAGTTCAACTCAGTATTGGAAACTGAGTAAAACAGGAGATTCTCTTCAGTCCAATACACTGTACTGGCTGGGAACAGACGCGAATGCTATTTGCACTGTGTATGGCCAGAATAGCACAAGAGTGCTGTTCTGAGCCTGAATGAACACTTGCTGCTAGAACTTGAATCTCAACGTGATTCAACTCCGTTTAGGAAGTTTAATTGAACCCTAGTGTGCCGTGCAAGGAAAACACTCTGTTTTAGAGAAAACAGCATTCTTGCACTCTACTGTGTTTCCTATAGAGCTTGTACAGTAAGCTAGCTCAGAACAAAAGATCTGTGCTTCCTACACAAACGGGGCATATCTAGTTCAACTCAGTATTGGAACCTGAGTAAAACAGGAGCTTCTCTTCAGTCCAATACACTGTACTGGCTGGGAACAGACGCAAATGCTATTTGCACTGTGTATGGCCAGAATAACACAAGAGTGCTGTTCTTAGCCTGAATGAACACTTGTTGCTAGAACTTGAATCTCAACGTGATTCAACTCCGTTTAGGAAGTTTAATTGAACCCTAGTGTGCCATGCAAGGAAAACACTCTGTTTTAGAGAAAACAGCATTCTTGCACTCTACTGTGTTTCCTATAGAGCCTGTACAGTGAGCTAGCTCAGAACAAAAGAACTGTGCTTCCTACACAAACGGGGCATATCTAGTTCAACTCAGTATTGTAAACTGAGTAAAACAGGAGCTTCTCTTCAGTCCAATACACTGTACTGGCTGGGAACAGACGCGAATGCTATTTGCACTGTGTATGGCCAGAATAGCACAAGAGTGCTGTTCTTAGCCTGAATGAACACTTGCTGCTAGAACTAGAATCTCAACGTGATTCAATTCCATTTAGGAAGTTTAATTGAACCCTAGTGTGCCATGCAAGAAAAACACTCTGTTTTAGAGAAAACAGCATTTTTGCACTCTACTATGTTTCTTATAGGTCCAGTACAGTGAGCTAGATCAGAACAAAAGAACTGTGCTTCCTACACAAACGGGTCATATCTAGTTCAACTCAGTATTGGAATCTGAGTAAAACAGGAGCTTCTCTTCAGTCCAATACACTGTACTGGCTGGGAACAGACGCGAATGCTATTTGCACTGTGTATGGCCAGAATAGCACAAGAGTGCTGTTCTTAGCCTCAATGAACACTTGGTGCTCGAACTTGAATCTCAACGTGATTCAACTCCGTTTAGGAAGTTTAATTGAACCCTAGTATGCCGTGAAAGAAAAAACTCTGTTTTAGAGAAAATAGCATTCTTGCAGTCTACTGTGTTTGCTATAGGGCCCGTACAGTGAGCTAGCTCAGAACAAAAGAACTGTGCTTCCTAAACAAACGGGGCATATCTAGTTCAACTCATTATTGGAAACTGAGTAAAACAGGAGCTTCTCTTCAGTCCAATACACTGTACTGGCTGGGAACAGAAGCGAATGCTATTTGCACTGTGTATGGCAGGAATAGCGCAAGAGTGCTGTTCTTAGCCTGAATGTACACTTGCTGCTAGAACTTGAATCTCAACGTGATTCAACTCTGTTTAGGAAGTTTAATTGAACCCTAGTGTGCCATGCAAGAAAAACACTCTGTTTTAGAGAAAACAGCATTCTTGCACTCTACTGTGTTTCCTATAGAGCTTGTACAGTAAGCTAGCTCAGAACAAAGAACTGTGCTTCCTACACAAACGGGGCATATCTAGTTCAACTCAGTATTGGAACCTGAGTAAAACAGGAGCTTCTCTTCAGTCCAATACACTGTACTGGCTGGGAACAGACGCAAATGCTATTTGCACTGTGTATGGCCAGAATAGCACAAGAGTGCTGTTCTTAGCCTGAATGAACACTTGCTGCTAGAACTTGAATCTCAACGTGATTCAACTCCGTTTAGGAAGTTTAATTGAACCCTAGTGTGCCATGCAAGGAAAACAATCTGTTTTATAGAAAATAGCATTCTTGCACTCTACTGTGTTTGCTATAGGGCCCGTACAGTGAGCTAGGTCAGAACAAAAGAAGTGTGCTTCCTACACAAACGGGGCATATCTAGTTCAACTCAGTATTGTAAACTGAGTAAAACAGGAGCTTCTCTTCAGTCCAATACACTGTACTGGCTGGGAACAGACGCGAATGCTATTTGCACTGTCTATGGCCAGAATAGCACAAGAGTGCTGTTCTTAGCCTGAATGAACACTTGCTGCTAGAACTTGAATCTCAACGTGATTCAACTCTGTTTAGGAAGTTTAATTGAACCCTAGTGTGCCATGCAAGAAAAACACTCTGTTTTAGAGAAAACAGCATTCTTGCACTCTACTGTGTTTCCTATAGAGCCTGTACAGTAAGCTAGCTCAGAACAAAAGAACTGTGCTTCCTACATAAACGGGGCATATCTAGTTCAACTCAGTATTGGAAACTGAGTAAAACAGGAGATTCTCTTCAGTCCAATACACTGTACTGGCTGGGAACAGACGCGAATGCTATTTGCACTGTGTATGGCCAGAATAGCACAAGAGTGCTGTTCTGAGCCTGAATGAACACTTGCTGCTAGAACTTGAATCTCAACGTGATTCAACTCCGTTTAGGAAGTTTAATTGAACCCTAGTGTGCCGTGCAAGGAAAACACTCTGTTTTAGAGAAAACAGCATTCTTGCACTCTACTGTGTTTCCTATAGAGCTTGTACAGTAAGCTAGCTCAGAACAAAAGATCTGTGCTTCCTACACAAACGGGGCATATCTAGTTCAACTCAGTATTGGAACCTGAGTAAAACAGGAGCTTCTCTTCAGTCCAATACACTGTACTGGCTGGGAACAGACGCAAATGCTATTTGCACTGTGTATGGCCAGAATAACACAAGAGTGCTGTTCTTAGCCTGAATGAACACTTGTTGCTAGAACTTGAATCTCAACGTGATTCAACTCCGTTTAGGAAGTTTAATTGAACCCTAGTGTGCCATGCAAGGAAAACACTCTGTTTTAGAGAAAACAGCATTCTTGCACTCTACTGTGTTTCCTATAGAGCCTGTACAGTGAGCTAGCTCAGAACAAAAGAACTGTGCTTCCTACACAAACGGGGCATATCTAGTTCAACTCAGTATTGTAAACTGAGTAAAACAGGAGCTTCTCTTCAGTCCAATACACTGTACTGGCTGGGAACAGACGCGAATGCTATTTGCACTGTGTATGGCCAGAATAGCACAAGAGTGCTGTTCTTAGCCTGAATGAACACTTGCTGCTAGAACTAGAATCTCAACGTGATTCAATTCCATTTAGGAAGTTTAATTGAACCCTAGTGTGCCATGCAAGAAAAACACTCTGTTTTAGAGAAAACAGCATTTTTGCACTCTACTATGTTTCTTATAGGTCCAGTACAGTGAGCTAGATCAGAACAAAAGAACTGTGCTTCCTACACAAACGGGTCATATCTAGTTCAACTCAGTATTGGAATCTGAGTAAAACAGGAGCTTCTCTTCAGTCCAATACACTGTACTGGCTGGGAACAGACGCGAATGCTATTTGCACTGTGTATGGCCAGAATAGCACAAGAGTGCTGTTCTTAGCCTCAATGAACACTTGGTGCTCGAACTTGAATCTCAACGTGATTCAACTCCGTTTAGGAAGTTTAATTGAACCCTAGTATGCCGTGAAAGAAAAAACTCTGTTTTAGAGAAAATAGCATTCTTGCAGTCTACTGTGTTTGCTATAGGGCCCGTACAGTGAGCTAGCTCAGAACAAAAGAACTGTGCTTCCTAAACAAACGGGGCATATCTAGTTCAACGCATTATTGGAAACTGAGTAAAACAGGAGCTTCTCTTCAGTCCAATACACTGTACTGGCTGGGAACAGACGCGAATGCTATTTGCACTGTGTATGGCAGGAATAGCGCAAGAGTGCTGTTCTTAGCCTGAATGTACACTTGCTGCTAGAACTTGAATCTCAACGTGATTCAACTCTGTTTAGGAAGTTTAATTGAACCCTAGTGTGCCATGCAAGAAAAACACTCTGTTTTAGAGAAAACAGCATTCTTGCACTCTACTGTGTTTCCTATAGAGCTTGTACAGTAAGCTAGCTCAGAACAAAGAACTGTGCTTCCTACACAAACGGGGCATATCTAGTTCAACTCAGTATTGGAACCTGAGTAAAACAGGAGCTTCTCTTCAGTCCAATACACTGTACTGGCTGGGAACAGACGCAAATGCTATTTGCACTGTGTATGGCCAGAATAGCACAAGAGTGCTGTTCTTAGCCTGAATGAACACTTGCTGCTAGAACTTGAATCTCAACGTGATTCAACTCCGTTTAGGAAGTTTAATTGAACCCTAGTGTGCCATGCAAGGAAAACAATCTGTTTTATAGAAAATAGCATTCTTGCACTCTACTGTGTTTGCTATAGGGCCCGTACAGTGAGCTAGGTCAGAACAAAAGAAGTGTGCTTCCTACACAAACGGGGCATATCTAGTTCAACTCAGTATTGTAAACTGAGTAAAACAGGAGCTTCTCTTCAGTCCAATACACTGTACTGGCTGGGAACAGACGCGAATGCTATTTGCACTGTCTATGGCCAGAATAGCACAAGAGTGCTGTTCTTAGCCTGAATGAACACTTGCTGCTAGAACTTGAATCTCAACGTGATTCAACTCTGTTTAGGAAGTTTAATTGAACCCTAGTGTGCCATGCAAGAAAAACACTCTGTTTTAGAGAAAACAGCATTCTTGCACTCTACTGTGTTTCCTATAGAGCCTGTACAGTAAGCTAGCTCAGAACAAAAGAACTGTGCTTCCTACATAAACGGGGCATATCTAGTTCAACTCAGTATTGGAAACTGAGTAAAACAGGAGATTCTCTTCAGTCCAATACACTGTACTGGCTGGGAACAGACGCGAATGCTATTTGCACTGTGTATGGCCAGAATAGCACAAGAGTGCTGTTCTGAGCCTGAATGAACACTTGCTGCTAGAACTTGAATCTCAACGTGATTCAACTCCGTTTAGGAAGTTTAATTGAACCCTAGTGTGCCGTGCAAGGAAAACACTCTGTTTTAGAGAAAACAGCATTCTTGCACTCTACTGTGTTTCCTATAGAGCTTGTACAGTAAGCTAGCTCAGAACAAAAGATCTGTGCTTCCTACACAAACGGGGCATATCTAGTTCAACTCAGTATTGGAACCTGAGTAAAACAGGAGCTTCTCTTCAGTCCAATACACTGTACTGGCTGGGAACAGACGCAAATGCTATTTGCACTGTGTATGGCCAGAATAACACAAGAGTGCTGTTCTTAGCCTGAATGAACACTTGTTGCTAGAACTTGAATCTCAACGTGATTCAACTCCGTTTAGGAAGTTTAATTGAACCCTAGTGTGCCATGCAAGGAAAACACTCTGTTTTAGAGAAAACAGCATTCTTGCACTCTACTGTGTTTCCTATAGAGCCTGTACAGTGAGCTAGCTCAGAACAAAAGAACTGTGCTTCCTACACAAACGGGGCATATCTAGTTCAACTCAGTATTGTAAACTGAGTAAAACAGGAGCTTCTCTTCAGTCCAATACACTGTACTGGCTGGGAACAGACGCGAATGCTATTTGCACTGTGTATGGCCAGAATAGCACAAGAGTGCTGTTCTTAGCCTGAATGAACACTTGCTGCTAGAACTAGAATCTCAACGTGATTCAATTCCATTTAGGAAGTTTAATTGAACCCTAGTGTGCCATGCAAGAAAAACACTCTGTTTTAGAGAAAACAGCATTCTTGCACTCTACTATGTTTCTTATAGGTCCAGTACAGTGAGCTAGATCAGAACAAAAGAACTGTGCTTCCTACACAAACGGGTCATATCTAGTTCAACTCAGTATTGGAATCTGAGTAAAACAGGAGCTTCTCTTCAGTCCAATACACTGTACTGGCTGGGAACAGACGCGAATGCTATTTGCACTGTGTATGGCCAGAATAGCACAAGAGTGCTGTTCTTAGCCTCAATGAACACTTGGTGCTCGAACTTGAATCTCAACGTGATTCAACTCCGTTTAGGAAGTTTAATTGAACCCTAGTATGCCGTGAAAGAAAAAACTCTGTTTTAGAGAAAATAGCATTCTTGCAGTCTACTGTGTTTGCTATAGGGCCCGTACAGTGAGCTAGCTCAGAACAAAAGAACTGTGCTTCCTAAACAAACGGGGCATATCTAGTTCAACTCATTATTGGAAACTGAGTAAAACAGGAGCTTCTCTTCAGTCCAATACACTGTACTGGCTGGGAACAGACGCGAATGCTATTTGCACTGTGTATGGCAGGAATAGCGCAAGAGTGCTGTTCTTAGCCTGAATGTACACTTGCTGCTAGAACTTGAATCTCAACGTGATTCAACTCTGTTTAGGAAGTTTAATTGAACCCTAGTGTGCCATGCAAGAAAAACACTCTGTTTTAGAGAAAACAGCATTCTTGCACTCTACTGTGTTTCCTATAGAGCTTGTACAGTAAGCTAGCTCAGAACAAAGAACTGTGCTTCCTACACAAACGGGGCATATCTAGTTCAACTCAGTATTGGAACCTGAGTAAAACAGGAGCTTCTCTTCAGTCCAATACACTGTACTGGCTGGGAACAGACGCAAATGCTATTTGCACTGTGTATGGCCAGAATAGCACAAGAGTGCTGTTCTTAGCCTGAATGAACACTTGCTGCTAGAACTTGAATCTCAACGTGATTCAACTCCGTTTAGGAAGTTTAATTGAACCCTAGTGTGCCATGCAAGGAAAACAATCTGTTTTATAGAAAATAGCATTCTTGCACTCTACTGTGTTTGCTATAGGGCCCGTACAGTGAGCTAGGTCAGAACAAAAGAAGTGTGCTTCCTACACAAACGGGGCATATCTAGTTCAACTCAGTATTGTAAACTGAGTAAAACAGGAGCTTCTCTTCAGTCCAATACACTGTACTGGCTGGGAACAGACGCGAATGCTATTTGCACTGTCTATGGCCAGAATAGCACAAGAGTGCTGTTCTTAGCCTGAATGAACACTTGCTGCTAGAACTTGAATCTCAACGTGATTCAACTCTGTTTAGGAAGTTTAATTGAACCCTAGTGTGCCATGCAAGAAAAACACTCTGTTTTAGAGAAAACAGCATTCTTGCACTCTACTGTGTTTCCTATAGAGCCTGTACAGTAAGCTAGCTCAGAACAAAAGAACTGTGCTTCCTACATAAACGGGGCATATCTAGTTCAACTCAGTATTGGAAACTGAGTAAAACAGGAGATTCTCTTCAGTCCAATACACTGTACTGGCTGGGAACAGACGCGAATGCTATTTGCACTGTGTATGGCCAGAATAGCACAAGAGTGCTGTTCTTAGCCTGAATGAACACTTGCTGCTAGAACTTGAATCTCAACGTGATTCAACTCCGTTTAGGAAGTTTAATTGAACCCTAGTGTGCCGTGCAAGGAAAACACTCTGTTTTAGAGAAAACAGCATTCTTGCACTCTACTGTGTTTCCTATAGAGCTTGTACAGTAAGCTAGCTCAGAACAAAAGATCTGTGCTTCCTACACAAACGGGGCATATCTAGTTCAACTCAGTATTGGAACCTGAGTAAAACAGGAGCTTCTCTTCAGTCCAATACACTGTACTGGCTGGGAACAGACGCAAATGCTATTTGCACTGTGTATGGCCAGAATAACACAAGAGTGCTGTTCTTAGCCTGAATGAACACTTGTTGCTAGAACTTGAATCTCAACGTGATTCAACTCCGTTTAGGAAGTTTAATTGAACCCTAGTGTGCCATGCAAGGAAAACACTCTGTTTTAGAGAAAACAGCATTCTTGCACTCTACTGTGTTTCCTATAGAGCCTGTACAGTGAGCTAGCTCAGAACAAAAGAACTGTGCTTCCTACACAAACGGGGCATATCTAGTTCAACTCAGTATTGTAAACTGAGTAAAACAGGAGCTTCTCTTCAGTCCAATACACTGTACTGGCTGGGAACAGACGCGAATGCTATTTGCACTGAGTATGGCCAGAATAGCACAAGAGTGCTGTTCTTAGCCTGAATGAACACTTGCTGCTAGAACTAGAATCTCAACGTGATTCAATTCCATTTAGGAAGTTTAATTGAACCCTAGTGTGCCATGCAAGAAAAACACTCTGTTTTAGAGAAAACAGCATTTTTGCACTCTACTATGTTTCTTATAGGTCCAGTACAGTGAGCTAGATCAGAACAAAAGAACTGTGCTTCCTACACAAACGGGTCATATCTAGTTCAACTCAGTATTGGAATCTGAGTAAAACAGGAGCTTTTCTTCAGTCCAATACACTGTACTGGCTGGGAACAGACGCGAATGCTATTTGCACTGTGTATGGCCAGAATAGCACAAGAGTGCTGTTCTTAGCCTGAATGAACACTTGCTGCTAGAATTTGAATCTCAACGTGATTCAACTCCGTTAGGAAGTTTAATTGAACCCTAGTGTGCCATGCAAGGAAAACACTCTGTTTTAGAGAAAATAGCATTCTTGCACTCTACTGTGTTTGCTATAGGGCCCGTACAGTGAGCTAGCTCAGAACAAAAGAACTGTGCTTCCTACACAAACGGGGCATATCTAGTTCAACTCATTATTGGAAACTGAGTAAAACAGGAGCTTCTCTTCAGTCCAATACACTGTACTGGCTGGGAACAGACGCGAATGCTATTTGCACTGTGTAAGGCCAGAATAGCACAAGAGTGCTGTTCTTAGCCTGAATGAACACTTGCTGCTAGAGCTTGAATCTCAACGTGATTCAACTCCGTTTAGGAAGTTTAATTGAACCCTAGTGTGCCGTGCAAGAAAAACACTCTGTTTTAGAGAAAACAGCATTCTTGCACTCTACTGTCTTTCCTATACAGTCTGTAGAGTGAGCTAGCTCAGAACAAAAGAACTGTGCTTCTTGCACAAACGGGGCATATCTAGTTCAACTCAGTATTGGAAACTGAGTAAAACAGGAGCTTCTCTTCAGTCCAATACACTGTACTGGCTGGGAACAGACGCGAATGCTATTTGCACTGTGTATGGCCAGAATAGCACAAGAGTGCTGTTCTTAGCCTGAATGAACACTTGCTGCTAGAACTTGAATCTCAACGTGATTCAACTCAGTTTAGGAAGTTTAATTGAACCCTAGTGTGCCATGCAAGGAAAACACTCTGTTTTAGAGAAAATAGCATTGTTGCACTCTACTGTGTTTGCTATAGGGCCCGTACAGTGAGCTATCTCAGAACAAAAGAACTGTGCTTCCTACACAAACGGGGCATCTCTAGTTCAACTCAGTATTGTAAACTGAGTAAAACAGGAGCTTCTCTTCAGTCCAATACACTGTACTGGCTGGGAACAGACGCGAATGCTATTTGCACTGTGTAAGGCAAGAATAGCACAAGAGTGCTGTTCTTAGCCTGAATGAACACTTGCTGCTAGAACTTGAATCTCAACGTGATTCAACTCCGTTTAGGAAGTTTAATTGAACCCTAGTGTTCCATGCAAGGAAAACACTCTGTTTCAGAGAAAATAGCATTCTTGCACTCTAATGTGTTTGCTATAGTGCCCGTACAGTGAGCTAGCTCAGAACAAAAGAACTGTGCTTCCCACACAAACGGGGCATATCTAGTTCAACTCAGTATTGTAAACTGAGTAAAACAGGAGATTCTCTTCAGTCCAATACACTGTACTGGCTGGGAACAGACACGAATGCTATTTGCACTGTGTATGGCCAGAATAGCACAAGAGTGCCGTTCTTAGCCTCAATGAACACTTGGTGCTCGAACTTGAATCTCAACGTGATTCAACTCCGTTTAGGAAGTTTAATTGAACCCTAGTATGCCGTGAAAGAAAAAACTCTGTTTTAGAGAAAATAACATTCTTGCAGACTACTGTGTTTGCTATAGGGCCCGTACAGTGAGCTAGCTCAGAACAAAAGAACTGTGCTTCCTACACAAACGGGGCATATCTAGTTCAACTCAGTTTTGGAAACTGAGTAAAACAGGAGCTTCTCTTCAGTCCAATACACTGTACTGGCTGGGAACAGACGCGAATGCTATTTGCACTGTCTATGGCCAGAATAGCACAAGAGTGCTGTTCTTAGCCTGAATGAACACTTGTTGCTAGAACTTGAATCTCAACGTGATTCAACTCTGTTTAGAAAGTTTAATTGAACCCCAGTGTGCCATGCAAGAAAAACACTCTGTTTTAGAGAAAACAGCATTCTTGCACTCTACTGTGTTTCCTATAGAGCCTATACAGTAAGCTAGCTCAGAACAAAAGAACTGTGCTTCCTACACAAACGGGGCATATCTATTTCAACTCAGTATTGTAAACTGAGTAAAACAGGAGATTCTCTTCAGTCCAATACACTGTACTGGCTGGGAACAGACGCGAATGCTATTTGCACTGTGTATGGCCAGAATAGCACAAGAGTGCTGTTCTTAGCCTGAATGAACACTTGCTGCTAGAACTTGAATCTCAACGTGATTCAACTCCGTTTAGGAAGTTTAATTGAACCCTAGTGTGCCGTGCAAGGAAAACACTCTGTTTTAGAGAAAACAGCATTCTTGCACTCTACTGTGTTTCCTATAGAGCTTGTACAGTAAGCTAGCTCAGAACAAAAGATCTGTGCTTCCTACACAAACGGGGCATATCTAGTTCAACTCAGTATTGGAACCTGAGTAAAACAGGAGCTTCTCTTCAGTCCAATACACTGTACTGGCTGGGAACAGACGCAAATGCTATTTGCACTGTGTATGGCCAGAATAACACAAGAGTGCTGTTCTTAGCCTGAATGAACACTTGTTGCTAGAACTTGAATCTCAACGTGATTCAACTCCGTTTAGGAAGTTTAATTGAACCCTAGTGTGCCATGCAAGGAAAACACTCTGTTTTAGAGAAAACAGCATTCTTGCACTCTACTGTGTTTCCTATAGAGCCTGTACAGTGAGCTAGCTCAGAACAAAAGAACTGTGCTTCCTACACAAACGGGGCATATCTAGTTCAACTCAGTATTGTAAACTGAGTAAAACAGGAGCTTCTCTTCAGTCCAATACACTGTACTGGCTGGGAACAGACGCGAATGCTATTTGCACTGTGTATGGCCAGAATAGCACAAGAGTGCTGTTCTTAGCCTGAATGAACACTTGCTGCTAGAACTAGAATCTCAACGTGATTCAATTCCATTTAGGAAGTTTAATTGAACCCTAGTGTGCCATGCAAGAAAAACACTCTGTTTTAGAGAAAACAGCATTTTTGCACTCTACTATGTTTCTTATAGGTCCAGTACAGTGAGCTAGATCAGAACAAAAGAACTGTGCTTCCTACACAAACGGGTCATATCTAGTTCAACTCAGTATTGGAATCTGAGTAAAACAGGAGCTTCTCTTCAGTCCAATACACTGTACTGGCTGGGAACAGACGCGAATGCTATTTGCACTGTGTATGGCCAGAATAGCACAAGAGTGCTGTTCTTAGCCTGAATGAACACTTGCTGCTAGAATTTGAATCTCAACGTGATTCAACTCCGTTAGGAAGTTTAATTGAACCCTAGTGTGCCATGCAAGGAAAACACTCTGTTTTAGAGAAAATAGCATTCTTGCACTCTACTGTGTTTGCTATAGGGCCCGTACAGTGAGCTAGCTCAGAACAAAAGAACTGTGCTTCCTACACAAACGGGGCATATCTAGTTCAACTCATTATTGGAAACTGAGTAAAACAGGAGCTTCTCTTCAGTCCAATACACTGTACTGGCTGGGAACAGACGCGAATGCTATTTGCACTGTGTATGGCAGGAATAGCACAAGAGTGCTGTTCTTAGCCTGAATGAACACTTGCTGCTAGAGCTTGAATCTCAACGTGATTCAACTCCGTTTAGGAAGTTTAATTGAACCCTAGTGTGCCGTGCAAGAAAAACACTCTGTTTTAGAGAAAACAGCATTCTTGCACTCTACTGTCTTTCCTATACAGTCTGTAGAGTGAGCTAGCTCAGAACAAAAGAACTGTGCTTCTTGCACAAACGGGGCATATCTAGTTCAACTCAGTATTGGAAACTGAGTAAAACAGGAGCTTCTCTTCAGTCCAATACACTGTACTGGCTGGGAACAGACGCGAATGCTATTTGCACTGTGTATGGCCAGAATAGCACAAGAGTGCTGTTCTTAGCCTGAATGAACACTTGCTGCTAGAACTTGAATCTCAACGTGATTCAACTCCGTTTAGGAAGTTTAATTGAACCCTAGTGTGCCATGCAAGGAAAACACTCTGTTTTAGAGAAAATAGCATTCTTGCACTCTACTGTGTTTGCTATAGGGCCCGTACAGTGAGCTATCTCAGAACAAAAGAACTGTGCTTCCTACACAAACGGGGCATCTCTAGTTCAACTCAGTATTGTAAACTGAGTAAACCAGGAGCTTCTCTTCAGTCCAATACACTGTACTGGCTGGGAACAGACGCGAATGCTATTTGCACTGTGTAAGGCAAGAATAGCACAAGAGTGCTGTTCTTAGCCTGAATGAACACTTGCTGCTAGAACTTGAATCTCAACGTGATTCAACTCCGTTTAGGAAGTTTAATTGAACCCTAGTGTTCCATGCAAGGAAAACACTCTGTTTCAGAGAAAATAGCATTCTTGCACTCTAATGTGTTTGCTATAGTGCCCGTACACGGAGCTAGCTCAGAACAAAAGAACTGTGCTTCCTACACAAACGGGGCATATCTAGTTCAACTCAGTATTGTAAACTGAGTAAAACAGGAGATTCTCTTCAGTCCAATACACTGTACTGGCTGGGAACAGACGCGAATGCTATTTGCACTGTGTATGGCCAGAATAGCACAAGAGTGCCGTTCTTAGCCTCAATGAACACTTGGTGCTCGAACTTGAATCTCAACGTGATTCAACTCCGTTTAGGAAGTTTAATTGAACCCTAGTATGCCGTGAAAGAAAAAACTCTGTTTTAGAGAAAATAACATTCTTGCAGACTACTGTGTTTGCTATAGGGCCCGTACAGTGAGCTAGCTCAAAACAAAAGAACTGTGCTTCCTACACAAACGGGGCATATCTAGTTCAACTCAGTATTGGAAACTGAGTAAAACAGGAGCTTCTCTTCAGTCCAATACACTGTACTGGCTGGGAACAGACGCGAATGCTATTTGCACTGTCTATGGCCAGAATAGCACAAGAGTGCTGTTCTTAGCCTGAATGTACACTTGCTGCTAGAACTTGAATCTCAACGTGATTCAACTCTGTTTAGGAAGTTTAATTGAACCCTAGTGTGCCATGCAAGAAAAACACTCTGTTTTAGAGAAAACAGCATTCTTGCACTCTACTGTGTTTCCTATAGAGCTTGTACAGTAAGCTAGCTCAGAACAAAGAACTGTGCTTCCTACACAAACGGGGCATATCTAGTTCAACTCAGTATTGGAACCTGAGTAAAACAGGAGCTTCTCTTCAGTCCAATACACTGTACTGGCTGGGAACAGACGCAAATGCTATTTGCACTGTGTATGGCCAGAATAGCACAAGAGTGCTGTTCTTAGCCTGAATGAACACTTGCTGCTAGAACTTGAATCTCAACGTGATTCAACTCCGTCTAGGAAGTTTAATTGAACCCTAGTGTGCCATGCAAGGAAAACACTCTGTTTTATAGAAAATAGCATTCTTGCACTCTACTGTGTTTGCTATAGGGCCCGTACAGTGAGCTAGCTCAGAACCAAAGAACTGTGCTTCCTACACAAACGGGGCATATCTAGTTCAACTCAGTATTGTAAACCGAGTAAAACAGGAGCTTCTCTTCAGTCCAATACACTGTACTGGCTGGGAACAGATGCGAATGCTATTTGCACTGTCTATGGCCAGAATAGCACAAGAGTGCTGTTCTTAGCCTGAATGAACACTTGCTGCTAGAACTTGAATCTCAACGTGATTCAACTCTGTTTAGAAAGTTTAATTGAACCCCAGTGTGCCATGCAAGAAAAACACTCTGTTTTAGAGAAAACAGCATTCTTGCACTATACTGTGTTTCCTATAGAGCCTGTACAGTAAGCTAGCTCAGAACAAAAGAACTGTGCTTCCTACACAAACGGGGCATATCTAGTTCAACTCAGTATTGTAAACTGAGTAAAACAGGAGATTCTCTTCAGTCCAATACACTGTACTGGCTGGGAACAGACGCGAATGCTATTTGCACTGTGTATGGCCAGAATAGCACAAGAGTGCTGTTCTTAGCCTGAATGAACACTTGCTGCTAGAACTTGAATCTCAACGTGATTCAACTCCGTTTAGGATGTTTAATTGAACCCTAGTGTGCCGTGCAAGGAAAACACTCTGTTTTAGAGAAAACAGCATTCTTGCACTCTACTGTGTTTCTTATAGAGCTTGTACAGTAAGCTAGCTCAGAACAAAAGATCTGTGCTTCCTACACAAACGGGGCATATCTAGTTCAACTCAGTATTGGAACCTGAGTAAAACAGGAGCTTCTCTTCAGTCCAATACACTGTACTGGCTGGGAACAGACGCAAATGCTATTTGCACTGTGTATGGCCAGAATAACACAAGAGTGCTGTTCTTAGCCTGAATGAACACTTGCTGCTAGAACTTGAATCTCAACGTGATTCAACTCCGTTTAGGAAGTTTAATTGAACCCTAGTGTGCCATGCAAGAAAAACACTCTGTTTTAGAGAAAACAGCATTCTTGCACTCTACTGTGTTTCCTATAGAGCTTGTACAGTAAGCTAGCTCAGAACAAAGAACTGTGCTTCCTACACAAACGGGGCATATCTAGTTCAACTCAGTATTGGAACCTGAGTAAAACAGGAGCTTCTCTTCAGTCCAATACACTGTACTGGCTGGGAACAGACGCAAATGCTATTTGCACTGTGTATGGCGAGAATAGCACAAGAGTGCTGTTCTTAGCCTGAATGAACACTTGCTTGTAGAACTTGAATCTCAACGTGATTCAACTCCGTTTAGGAAGTTTAATTGAACCCTAGTGTGCCATGCAAGGAAAACACTCTGTTTTATAGAAAATAGCATTCTTGCACTCTACTGTGTTTGCTATAGGGCCCGTACAGTGAGCTAGCTCAGAACAAAAGAACTGTGCTTCCTACACTAACGGGGCATATCTAGTTCAACTCAGTATTGTAAACTGAGTAAAACAGGAGCTTCTCTTCAGTCCAATACACTGTACTGGCTGGGAACAGACGCGAATGCTATTTGCACTGTCTATGGCCAGAATAGCACAAGAGTGCTGTTCTTAGCCTGAATGAACACTTGCTGCTAGAACTTGAATCTCAACGTGATTCAACTCTGTTTAGAAAGTTTAATTGAACCCCAGTGTGCCATGCAAGAAAAACACTCTGTTTTAGAGAAAACAGCATTCTTGCACTCTACTGTGTTTCCTATAGAGCCTGTACAGTAAGCTAGCTCAGAACAAAAGAACTGTGCTTCCTACACAAACGGTGCATATCTAGTTCAACTTAGTATTGGAAACTGAGTAAAACAGGAGCTACTCTTCAGTCCAATACACTGTACAGGCTGGGAACAGACGCAAATGCTATTTGCACTGTGTATGGCCAGAATAGCACAAGAGTGCTGTTCTTAGGTGAATGAACACTTGCTGCTAGAACTTGAATCTCAACGTGATTCAACTCCGTTTAGGAAGTTTAATTGAACCCTAGTGTGCAGTCAAGAAAAACACTCTGTTTTAGAGAAAACAGCATTCTTTCACTCTACTGTGTTTCCTATAGAGCCTGTACAGTAAGCTAGCTCAGAACAAAAGAACTGTGCTTCCTACAAACGGGGCATATCTAGTTCAACTCAGTATTGGAAACTTAGTAAAATAGGAGCTTCTCTTCAGTCCAATACACTGTACTGGCTGGGAACAGACGCGAATGCTATTTGCACTGTGTATGGCCAGAATAGTACAAGAGTGCTGTTCTTAGCCTCAATGAACACTTGCTGCTAGAACTTGAATCTCAACGTGATTCAACTCTGTTTAGGAAGTTTAATTGAACCCTAGTGTGCCGTGCAAGAAAAACACTCTGTTTTAGAGAAAACAGCATTCTTGCACTCTACTGTGTTTCCTATAGAGCCTGTACAGTAAGCTAGCTCAGAACAAAAGAACTGTACTTCCTACACAAACGGGGCATATCTAGTTCAACTCACTATTGGAAACTGAGTAAAACAGGAGCTTCTCTTCAGTCTAATACACTGTACTGGCTGGGAACAGACGCGAATGCTATTTGCACTGTGTATGGCCAGAATAGTACAAGAGTGCTGTTCTTAGCCTGAATGAACACTTGCTGCTAGAACTTGAATCTCAACGTGATTCAACTCCGTTTAGGAAGTTTAATTGAACCCTAGTGTGCAGTCAAGAAAAACACTCTGTTTTAGAGAAAACAGCATTCTTTCACTCTACTATGTTTCCTATAGAGCCTGTACAGTAAGCTAGCTCAGAACAAAAGAACTGTGCTTCCTACACAAACGGGGCATATCTAGTTCAACTCAGTATTGGAAACTGAGTAAAACAGGAGATTCTCTTCAGTCCAATACACTGTACTGGCTGGGAACAGATGCGAAAACTATTTACACTGTGTATGGCCAGAATAGCACAAGAGTGCTGTTCTTAGCCTGAATGAACACTTGCTGCTAGAACTTGAATCTCAACGTGATTCAACTCCGTTTAGGAAGTTTAATTGAACCCTAGTGTGCCATGCAAGGAAAACACTCTGTTTTATAGAAAATAGCATTCTTGCACTCTACTGTGTTTGCTATAGGGCCCGTACAGTGAGCTAGCTCAGAACAAAAGAACTGTGCTTCCTACACAAACGGGGCATATCTAGTTCAACTCAGTATTGGAAAATGAGTAAAACAGGAGCTTCTCTTCAGTCCCATACACTGTACTGGCTGGGAACAGACGCGAATGCTATTTGCACTGTGTATGGCCAGAATAGCACAAGAGTGCTGTTCTTAGCCTGAATGAACACTTGCTGCTAGAAATTGAATCTCAACGTGATTCAACTCCGTTTAGGAAGTTTAATTGAACCCTAGTGTGCCATGCAATGAAAACACTCTGTTTTAGAGAAAATAGCATTCTTGCACTCTACTGTGCTTGCTATAGGGCCCGTACAGTGAGCTTGCTCAGAACAAAAGAACTGTGCTTCCTACACAAACGGGGCATATCTAGTTCAACTCAGTATTGGAAACTGAGTAAAACAGGAGCTTCTCTTCAGTCCAATACACTGTACTGGCTGGGAACAGACGCGAATGCTATTTGCACTGTGTATGGCCAGAATAGCACAAGAGTGCTGTTCTTAGGTGAATGAACACTTGCTGCTAGAACTTGAATGTCAACGTGATTCAACTCCGTTTAGGAATTTTAATTGAACCCTATTGTGTAGTGCAAGAAAAACACTCTGTTTTAGAGAAAACAGCATTCTTGCATTCTACTGTGTTTCCTATAGAGCCTGTACAGTAAGCTAGCTCAGAACAAAAGAACTGTGCTTCCTACACAAACGGGGCATATCTAGTTCAACTCAGTATTGGAAACTTAGTAAAATAGGAGCTTCTCTTCAGTCCAATACACTGTACTGGCTGGGAACAGACGCGAATGCTATTGCACTGTGTATGGCCAGAGTAGTACAAGAGTGCTGTTCTTAGCCTCAATGAACACTTGCTGCTAGAACTTGAATCTCAACGTGATTCAACTCCGTTTAGGAAGTTTAATTGAACCCTAGTGTGCCATGCAAGAAAAACACTCTGTTTTAGAGAAAACAGCATTCTTGCACTCTACTATGTTTCCTATAGGGCCAGTACAGTGAGCTAGCTCACAACAAAAGAACTGTGCTTCCTACACAAACGGGGCATATCTAGTTCAACTCACTATTGGAAACTGAGTAAAACAGGAGCTTCTCTTCAGTCTAATACACTGTACTGGATGGGAACAGACGCGAATGCTATTTGCACTGTGTATGGCCAGAATAGTACAAGAGTGCTGTTCTTAGCCTCAATGAACACTTGCTGCTAGAACTTGAATCTCAACGTGATTCAACTCAGTTTAGGAAGTTTAATTGAACCCTAGTGTGCAGTCAAGAAAAACACTCTGTTTTAGAGAAAACAGCATTCTTTCACTCTACTGTGTTTCCTATAGGGCCTGTACAGTAAGCTAGCTCAGAACAAAAGAACTGTGCTTCCTACACAAACGGGGCATATCTAGTTCAACTCAGTATTGGAAACTGAGTAAAACAGGAGATTCTCTTCAGTCCAATACACTGTACTGGCTGGGAACAGACGCAAATGCTATTTGCACTGTGTATGGCCAGAATAACACAAGAGTGCTGTTCTTAGCCTGAATGAACACTTGCTGCTAGAACTTGAATCTCAACGTGATTCAACTCCGTTTAGGAAGTTTAATTGAACCCTAGTGTGCCATGCAAGAAAAACACTCTGTTTTAGAGAAAACAGCATTCTTGCACTCTACTGTGTTTCCTATAGAGCTTGTACAGTAAGCTAGCTCAGAACAAAGAACTGTGCTTCCTACACAAACGGGGCATATCTAGTTCAACTCAGTATTGGAACCTGAGTAAAACAGGAGCTTCTCTTCAGTCCAATACACTGTACTGGCTGGGAACAGACGCAAATGCTATTTGCACTGTGTATGGCCAGAATAGCACAAGAGTGCTGTTCTTAGCCTGAATGAACACTTGCTTGTAGAACTTGAATCTCAACGTGATTCAACTCCGTTTAGGAAGTTTAATTGAACCCTAGTGTGCCATGCAAGGAAAACACTCTGTTTTATAGAAAATAGCATTCTTGCACTCTACTGTGTTTGCTATAGGGCCCGTACAGTGAGCTAGCTCAGAACAAAAGAACTGTGCTTCCTACACTAACGGGGCATATCTAGTTCAACTCAGTATTGTAAACTGAGTAAAACAGGAGCTTCTCTTCAGTCCAATACACTGTACTGGCTGGGAACAGACGCGAATGCTATTTGCACTGTCTATGGCCAGAATAGCACAAGAGTGCTGTTCTTAGCCTGAATGAACACTTGCTGCTAGAACTTGAATCTCAACGTGATTCAACTCTGTTTACAAAGTTTAATTGAACCCCAGTGTGCCATGCAAGAAAAACACTCTGTTTTAGAGAAAACAGCATTCTTGCACTCTACTGTGTTTCCTATAGAGCCTGTACAGTAAGCTAGCTCAGAACAAAAGAACTGTGCTTCCTACACAAACGGTGCATATCTAGTTCAACTTAGTATTGGAAACTGAGTAAAACAGGAGCTACTCTTCAGTCCAATACACTGTACAGGCTGGGAACAGACGCAAATGCTATTTGCACTGTGTATGGCCAGAATAGCACAAGAGTGCTGTTCTTAGCCTGAATGAACACTTGCTGCTAGAACTTGAATCTCAACGTGATTCAACTCTGTTTAGGAAGTTTAATTGAACCCTAGTGTGCCATGCAAGAAAAACACTCTGTTTTAGAGAAAACAGCATTCTTGCACTCTACTGTGTTTCCTATAGAGCCTGTACAGTAAGCTAGCTCAGAACAAAAGAACTGTGCTTCCTACAAACGGGGCATATCTAGTTCAACTCAGTATTGGAAACTTAGTAAAATAGGAGCTTCTCTTCAGTCCAATACACTGTACTGGCTGGGAACAGACGCGAATGCTATTTGCACTGTGTATGGCCAGAATAGTACAAGAGTGCTGTTCTTAGCCTCAATGAACACTTGCTGCTAGAACTTGAATCTCAACGTGATTCAACTCCGTTTAGGAAGTTTAATTGAACCCTAGTGTGCCATGCAAGAAAAACACTCTGTTTTAGAGAAAACAGCATTCTTGCACTCTACTATGTTTCCTATAGGGCCAGTACAGTGAGCTAGCTCACAACAAAAGAACTGTGCTTCCTACACAAACGGGGCATATCTAGTTCAACTCACTATTGGAAACTGAGTAAAACAGGAGCTTCTCTTCAGTCTAATACACTGTACTGGATGGGAACAGACGCGAATGCTATTTGCACTGTGTATGGCCAGAATAGTACAAGAGTGCTGTTCTTAGCCTGAATGAACACTTGCTGCTAGAACTTGAATCTCAACGTGATTCAACTCAGTTTAGGAAGTTTAATTGAACCCTAGTGTGCAGTCAAGAAAAACACTCTGTTTTAGAGAAAACAGCATTCTTTCACTCTACTGTGTTTCCTATAGGGCCTGTACAGTAAGCTAGCTCAGAACAAAAGAACTGTGCTTCCTACACAAACGGGGCATATCTAGTTCAACTCAGTATAGGAAACTGAGTAAAACAGGAGATTCTCTTCAGTCCAATACACTGTTCTGGCTGGGAACAGACGCAAATGCTATTTGCACTGTGTATGGCCAGAATAGCACAAGAGTTCTGTTCTTAGCCTGAATGAACACTTGCTGCTAGAACTTGAATCTCAACGTGATTCAACTCCGTTAGGAAGTTTAATTGAACCCTAGTGTGCCATGCAAGGAAAACACTCTGTTTTAGAGAAAATAGCATTCTTGCACTCTACTGTGCTTGCTATAGGGCCCGTACAGTGAGCTAGCTCAGAACAAAAGAACTGTGCTTCCTACACAAACGGGGCATATCTAGTTCAACTCAGTATTGGAAACTGAGTAAAACAGGAGCTTCTGTTCAGTCCAATACACTGTACTGGCTGGGAACAGACGCGAATGCTATTTGCACTGTGTATGGCCAGAATAGCACAAGAGTGCTGTTCTTAGGTGAATGAACACTTGCTGCTAGAACTTGAATCTCAACGTGATTCAACTCCGTTTAGGAAGTTTAATTGAACCCTAGTGTGCCATGCAAGGAAAACACTCTGTTTTAGAGAAAATAGCATTCTTGCACTCTACTGTGTTTGCTAAAGGGCCCGTACACTGAGCTAGCTCAGAACAAAAGAACTGTGCTTCCTACACAAACGGGGCATATCTAGTTCAACTCAGTATTGGAAACTGAGTAAAACAGGAGCTTCTCTTCAGTCCAGTACACTGTATTGGCTGGGAACAGACGCAAATGCTATTTGCACTGTGTATAGCCAGAATAGCACAAGAGTGCTGTTCTTAGCCTGAATGAACACTTGCTGCTAGAACTTGAAAATCAACGTGATTCAACTCCGTTTAGGAAGTTTAATTGAACCCTAGTGTGCCATGAAATGAAAACACTCTGTTTTAGAGAAAATAGCATTCTTGCACTCTACTGTGTTTGCTATAGGGCCCGTACAGTAAGCTAGCTCAGAACAAAAGAACTGTGCTTCCTACACAAACGGGGCATATCTAGTTCAACTCAGTATTGGAAACTGAGTAAAACAGGAGCTTCTCTTCAGTCCAATACAATGTAATGGCTGGGAACAGACGGGAATGCTATTTGCACTGTGTAAGGCCAGAATAGCACAAGAGTGCTGTTCTTAGCCTGAATGAACACTTGCTGCTAGAACTTGAAACTCAACGTGATTCAACTCCGTTTAAGAAGTTTAATTGAACCCTAGTGTGCCGTGCAAGAAAAACACTCTGTTTTAGAGAAAACAGCATTCTTCCACTCTACTGTGTTTCCTATAGAGCCTGTACAGTAAGCTAGCTCAGAACAAAAGAACTGTGCTTCCTACACAAACGGGGCATATCTAGTTCAACTTAGTATTGGAAACTGAGTAAAACAGGAGCTACTCTTCAGTCCAATACACTGTACTGGCTGGGAACAGACGCAAATGCTATTTGCACTGTGTATGGCCAGAATAGCACAAGAGTGCTGTTCTTAGCCTGAATGAACACTTGCTGCTAGAACTTGAATCTCAACGTGATTCAACTCCGTTTAGGAATTTTAATTGAACCCTATTGTGTAGTGCAAGAAAAACACTCTGTTTTAGAGAAAACAGTATTCTTGAACTCTACTGTGTTTCCTATAGAGCCTGTACAGTAAGCTAGCTCAGAACAAAAGAACTGTGCTTCCTACACAAACGGGGCATATCTAGTTCAACTCAGTATTGGAAACTTAGTAAAATAGGAGCTTCTCTTCAGTCCAATACACTGTACTGGCTGGGAACAGACGCGAATGCTATTGCACTGTGTATGGCCAGAGTAGTACAAGAGTGCTGTTCTTAGCCTCAATGAACACTTGCTGCTAGAACTTGAATCTCAACGTGATTCAACTCCGTTTAGGAAGTTTAATTGAACCCTAGTGTGCAGTCAAGAAAAACACTCTGTTTTAGAGAAAACAGCATTCTTTCACTCTACTGTGTTTCCTATAGAGCCTGTACAGTAAGCTAGCTCAGAACAAAAGAACTGTGCTTTCTACACAAACGGGGCATATCTAGTTCAACTCAGTATTGGAAACTGAGTAAAACAGGAGATTCTCTTCAGTCCAATACACTGTACTGGCTGGGAACAGACGCAAATGCTATTTGCACTGTGTATGGCCAGAATAGCACAAGAGTGCTGTTCTTAGCCTGAATGAACACTTGCTGCTAGAACTTGAATCTCAACGTGATTCAACTCCGTTTAGGAAGTTTAATTGAACCCTAGTGTGCCATGCAAGGAAAACACTCTGTTTTAGAGAAAATAGCATTCTTGCACTGTACTGTGTTTGCTATAGGGCCCGTACAGTGAGCTAGCTCAGAACAAAAGAACTGTGCTTCCTACACAAACGGGGCATATCTAGTTCAACTCAGTATTGGAAACTGAGTAAAACAGGAGCTTCTCTTCAGTCCCATACACTGTACTGGCTGGGAACAGACGCGAATGCTATTTGCACTGTGTATGGCCAGAATAGCACGAGAGTGCTGTTCTTAGCCTCAATGAACACTTGCTGCTAGAACTTGAATCTCAACGTGCTTCAACGCTGTTTAGGAAGTTTAATTGAACCCTAGTGTGCCATGCAAGGAAAACACTCTGTTTTTATAGAAAATAGCATTCATGCACTCTACTGTGCTTGCTATAGGGCCCGAACAGTGAGCTAGCTCAGAACAAATGAACTGTGCTTCCTACACAAACGGGGCATATCTAGTTCAACTCAGTATTGTAAACTGAGTAAAACAGGAGATTCTCTGCAGTCCAATACTCTGTACTGGCTGGGAACAGACGCGAATGCTATTTGCACTGTATATGGCCAGAATAGCACAAGAGTGCTGTTCTTAGCCTGAATGAACACTTGCTGCTAGAACTTGAATCTCAACGTGATTCAACTCCGTTTAGGAAGTTTAATTGAACCCTAGTGTGCCATGCAAGAAAAACACTCTGTTTAAGAGAAAACAGCATTCTTGCACTCTACTATGTTTCTTATAGGGCCAGTACAGTGAGCTAGCTCAGAACAAAAGAACTGTGCTTCCTACACAAACGGGGCATATCTAGTTCAACTCAGTATTGTAAACTGAGTAAAACAGGAGCTTCTCTTCAGTCCAATACACTGTACTGGCTGGGAACAGACGCGAAAGCTATTTGGACTGTGTATGGCCAGAATAGCACAAGAGTGCTGTTCTTAGCCTGAATGAACACTTGCTGCTAGAACTTGAATCTCAACGTGATTCAACTCCGTTTAGGAAGTTTAATTGAACCCTAGTGTGCCATGCAAGGAAAACACTCTCTTTTAGAGAAAATAGCATTCTTGCACTCTACTGTGTTTGCTATAGGGCCCGTACAGTGAGCTAGCTCAGAATAAAAGAACTGTGCTTCCTACACAAACGGGGCATATCTAGTTCAACTCAGTATTGTAAACTGAGTAAAACAGGAGATTCCCTTCAGTCCAATACACTGTACTGGCTGGGAACAGACGCGAATGCTATTTGCACTGTGTATGGCCAGAATAGCACAAGAGTGCTGTTCTTAGCCTGAATGAACACTTGCTGCTAGAACTTGAATCTCAACGTGATTCAACTCCGTTTAGGAAGTTTAATTGAACCCTAGTGTGCCGTGCAAGAAAAACACTCTGTTTTAGAGAAAACAGCATTCTTGCACTCTACTGTTTTTCCTATAGAGCCTGTACAGTAAGCTAGCTCAGAACAAATGAACTGTGCTTCCTACACAAAGGGGGCATATCTAGTTCAACTCAGTTTTGGAAACTGAGTAAAACAGGAGCTTCTCTTCAGTCCAATACACTGTACTGGCTGGGAACAGATGCAAATGCTATTTGCACTGTGTATGGCCAGAATAGCACAAGAGTGCTGTTCTTAGCCTGAATGAACACTTGCTGCTAGAACTTGAATCTCAACGTGATTCAACTCCGTTTAGGAAGTTTAATTGGACCCTAGTCTCCCAGGCAAGGAAAACACTCTTTTTAGAGAAAATAGCATTCTTGCACTCTACTGTGTTTGCCATAGGGCCTGTACAGTGAGCTAGCTCAGAACAAAAGAACTGTGCTTCCTACACAAACGGGGCATATCTAGTTCAACTCAGTATTGGAAACTGAGTAAAACAGGAGCTTCTCTTCAGTCCAGTACACTGTATTGGCTGGGAACAGACGCAAATGCTATTTGCACTGTGTATAGCCAGAATAGCACAAGAGTGCTGTTCTTAGCCTGAATGAACACTTGCTGCTAGAACTTGAAAATCAACGTGATTCAACTCCGTTTAGGAAGTTTAATTGAACCCTAGTGTGCCATGAAATGAAAACACTCTGTTTTAGAGAAAATAGCATTCTTGCACTCTACTGTGTTTGCTATAGGGCCCGTACAGTGAGCTACCTCAGAACAAAAGAACTGTGCTTCCTACACAAACGGGGCATATCTAGTTCAACTCAGTATTGGAAACTGAGTAAAACAGGAGCTTCTCTTCAGTCCAATACAATGTAATGGCTGGGAACAGACGGGAATGCTATTTGCACTGTGTAAGGCCAGAATAGCACAAGAGTGCTGTTCTTAGCCTGAATGAACACTTGCTGCTAGAACTTGAAACTCAACGTGATTCAACTCCGTTTAGGAAGTTTAATTGAACCCTAGTGTGCCGTGCAAGAAAAACACTCTGTTTTAGAGAAAACAGCATTCTTGCACTCTACTGTGTTTCCTATAGAGCCTGTACAGTAAGCTAGCTCAGAACAAAAGAACTGTGCTTCCTACACAAACGGGGCATATCTAGTTCAACTCAGTATTGGAAACTTAGTAAAATAGGAGCTTCTCTTCAGTCCAATACACTGTACTGGCTGGGAACAGACGCGAATGCTATTGCACTGTGTATGGCCAGAGTAGTACAAGAGTGCTGTTCTTAGCCTCAATGAACACTTGCTGCTAGAACTTGAATCTCAACGTGATTCAACTCCATTTAGGAAGTTTAATTGAACCCTAGTGTGCCATGCAAGAAAAACACTCTGTTTTAGAGAAAACAGCATTCTTGCACTCTACTATGTTTCCTATAGGGCCAGTACAGTGAGCTAGCTCAGAACAAAAGAACTGTGCTTTCTACACAAACGTGGAATATCTAGTTCACCTCAGTATTGGAAACTGAGTAAAACAGGAGCTTCTCTTCAGTCCAATACACTGTACTGGCTGGGAACAGACGCGAATGCTATTTGGACTGTGTATGGCCAGAATAGCACAAGAGTGCTGTTCTTAGCCTGAATGAACACTTGCTGCTAGAACTTGAATCTCAACGTGATTCAACTCCGTTTAGGAAGTTTAATTGAACCCTAGTGTGCCATGCAAGGAAAACACTCTCTTTTAGAGAAAATAGCATTCTTGCACTCTACTGTGTTTGCTATAGGGCCCGTACAGTGAGCTAGCTCAGAATAAAAGAACTGTGCTTCCTACACAAACGGGGCATATCTAGTTCAACTCAGTATTGTAAACTGAGTAAAACAGGAGATTCCCTTCAGTCCAATACACTGTACTGGCTGGGAACAGACGCGAATGCTATTTGCACTGTGTATGGCCAGAATAGCACAAGAGTGCTGTTCTTAGCCTGAATGAACACTTGCTGCTAGAACTTGAATCTCAACGTGATTCAACTCCGTTTAGGAAGTTTAATTGAACCCTAGTGTGCCGTGCAAGAAAAACACTCTGTTTTAGAGAAAACAGCATTCTTGCACTCTACTGTGTTTCCTATAGAGCCTGTACAGTAAGCTAGCTCAGAACAAAAGAACTGTGCTTCCTACACAAACGGGGCATATCTAGTTCAACTTAGTATTGGAAACTGAGTAAAACAGGAGCTACTCTTCAGTCCAATACACTGTACTGGCTGGGAACAGACGCAAATGCTATTTGCACTGTGTATGGCCAGAATAGCACAAGAGTGCTGTTCTTAGCCTGAATGAACACTTGCTGCTAAAACTTGAATCTCAACGTGAGTCAACTCCGTTTAGGAAGTTTAATTGAACCCTATTGTGTAGTGCAAGAAAAACACTCTGTTTTAGAGAAAACAGCATTCTTGCACTCTACTGTGTTTCCTATAGAGCCTGTACAGTAAGCTAGCTCAGAACAAAAGAACTGTGCTTCCTACACAAACGGGGCATATCTAGTTCAACTCAGTATTGGAAACTTAGTAAAATAGGAGCTTCTCTTCAGTCCAATACACTGTACTGGCTGGGAACAGACGCGAATGCTATTGCACTGTGTATGGCCAGAGTAGTACAAGAGTGCTGTTCTTAGCCTCAATGAACACTTGCTGCTAGAACTTGAATCTCAACGTGATTCAACTCCATTTAGGAAGTTTAATTGAACCCTAGTGTGCCATGCAAGAAAAACACTCTGTTTTAGAGAAAACAGCATTCTTGCACTCTACTATGTTTCCTATAGGGCCAGTACAGTGAGCTAGCTCAGAACAAAAGAACTGTGCTTCCTACACAAACGGGGCATATCTAGTTCAACTCAGTATTGTAATCTGAGTAAAACAGGAGCTTCTCTTCAGTCCAATACACTGTACTGGCTGGGAACAGACGCGAATGCTATTTGGACTGTGTATGGCCAGAATAGCACAAGAGTGCTGTTCTTAGCCTGAATGAACACTTGCTGCTAGAACTTGAATCTCAACGTGATTCAACTCCGTTTAGGAAGTTTAATTGAACCCTAGTGTGCCATGCAAGGAAAACACTCTCTTTTAGAGAAAATAGCATTCTTGCACTCTACTGTGTTTGCTATAGGGCCCGTACAGTGAGCTAGCTCAGAATAAAAGAACTGTGCTTCCTACACAAACGGGGCATATCTAGTTCAACTCAGTATTGTAAACTGAGTAAAACAGGAGATTCCCTTCAGTCCAATACACTGTACTGGCTGGGAACAGACGCGAATGCTATTTGCACTGTGTATGGCCAGAATAGCACAAGAGTGCTGTTCTTAGCCTGAATGAACACTTGCTGCTAGAACTTGAATCTCAACGTGATTCAACTCCGTTTAGGAAGTTTAATTGAACCCTAGTGTGCCGTGCAAGAAAAACACTCTGTTTTAGAGAAAACAGCATTCTTGCACTCTACTGTGTTTCCTATAGAGCCTGTACAGTAAGCTAGCTCAGAACAAATGAACTGTGCTTCCTACACAAAGGGGGCATATCTAGTTCAACTCAGTTTTGGAAACTGAGTAAAACAGGAGCTTCTCTTCAGTCCAATACACTGTACTGGCTGGGAACAGATGCAAATGCTATTTGCACTGTGTATGGCCAGAATAGCACAAGAGTGCTGTTCTTAGCCTGAATGAACACTTGCTGCTAGAACTTGAATCTCAACGTGATTCAACTCCGTTTAGGAAGTTTAATTGGACCCTAGTCTCCCAGGCAAGGAAAACACTCTTTTTAGAGAAAATAGCATTCTTGCACTCTACTGTGTTTGCCATAGGGCCTGTACAGTGAGCTAGCTCAGAACAAAAGAACTGTGCTTCCTACACAAACGGGGCATATCTAGTTCAACTCAGTATTGGAAACTGAGTAAAACAGGAGCTTCTCTTCAGTCCAGTACACTGTATTGGCTGGGAACAGACGCAAATGCTATTTGCACTGTGTATAGCCAGAATAGCACAAGAGTGCTGTTCTTAGCCTGAATGAACACTTGCTGCTAGAACTTGAAAATCAACGTGATTCAACTCCGTTTAGGAAGTTTAATTGAACCCTAGTGTGCCATGAAATGAAAACACTCTGTTTTAGAGAAAATAGCATTCTTGCACTCTACTGTGTTTGCTATAGGGCCCGTACAGTGAGCTACCTCAGAACAAAAGAACTGTGCTTCCTACACAAACGGGGCATATCTAGTTCAACTCAGTATTGGAAACTGAGTAAAACAGGAGCTTCTCTTCAGTCCAATACAATGTAATGGCTGGGAACAGACGGGAATGCTATTTGCACTGTGTAAGGCCAGAATAGCACAAGAGTGCTGTTCTTAGCCTGAATGAACACTTGCTGCTAGAACTTGAAACTCAACGTGATTCAACTCCGTTTAGGAAGTTTAATTGAACCCTAGTGTGCCGTGCAAGAAAAACACTCTGTTTTAGAGAAAACAGCATTCTTGCACTCTACTGTGTTTCCTATAGAGCCTGTACAGTAAGCTAGCTCAGAACAAAAGAACTGTGCTTCCTACACAAACGGGGCATATCTAGTTCAACTCAGTATTGGAAACTTAGTAAAATAGGAGCTTCTCTTCAGTCCAATACACTGTACTGGCTGGGAACAGACGCGAATGCTATTGCACTGTGTATGGCCAGAGTAGTACAAGAGTGCTGTTCTTAGCCTCAATGAACACTTGCTGCTAGAACTTGAATCTCAACGTGATTCAACTCCATTTAGGAAGTTTAATTGAACCCTAGTGTGCCATGCAAGAAAAACACTCTGTTTTAGAGAAAACAGCATTCTTGCACTCTACTATGTTTCCTATAGGGCCAGTACAGTGAGCTAGCTCAGAACAAAAGAACTGTGCTTTCTACACAAACGTGGAATATCTAGTTCACCTCAGTATTGGAAACTGAGTAAAACAGGAGCTTCTCTTCAGTCCAATACACTGTACTGGCTGGGAACAGACGCGAATGCTATTTGGACTGTGTATGGCCAGAATAGCACAAGAGTGCTGTTCTTAGCCTGAATGAACACTTGCTGCTAGAACTTGAATCTCAACGTGATTCAACTCCGTTTAGGAAGTTTAATTGAACCCTAGTGTGCCATGCAAGGAAAACACTCTCTTTTAGAGAAAATAGCATTCTTGCACTCTACTGTGTTTGCTATAGGGCCCGTACAGTGAGCTAGCTCAGAATAAAAGAACTGTGCTTCCTACACAAACGGGGCATATCTAGTTCAACTCAGTATTGTAAACTGAGTAAAACAGGAGATTCCCTTCAGTCCAATACACTGTACTGGCTGGGAACAGACGCGAATGCTATTTGCACTGTGTATGGCCAGAATAGCACAAGAGTGCTGTTCTTAGCCTGAATGAACACTTGCTGCTAGAACTTGAATCTCAACGTGATTCAACTCCGTTTAGGAAGTTTAATTGAACCCTAGTGTGCCGTGCAAGAAAAACACTCTGTTTTAGAGAAAACAGCATTCTTGCACTCTACTGTGTTTCCTATAGAGCCTGTACAGTAAGCTAGCTCAGAACAAAAGAACTGTGCTTCCTACACAAACGGGGCATATCTAGTTCAACTTAGTATTGGAAACTGAGTAAAACAGGAGCTACTCTTCAGTCCAATACACTGTACTGGCTGGGAACAGACGCAAATGCTATTTGCACTGTGTATGGCCAGAATAGCACAAGAGTGCTGTTCTTAGCCTGAATGAACACTTGCTGCTAAAACTTGAATCTCAACGTGAGTCAACTCCGTTTAGGAAGTTTAATTGAACCCTATTGTGTAGTGCAAGAAAAACACTCTGTTTTAGAGAAAACAGCATTCTTGCACTCTACTGTGTTTCCTATAGAGCCTGTACAGTAAGCTAGCTCAGAACAAAAGAACTGTGCTTCCTACACAAACGGGGCATATCTAGTTCAACTCAGTATTGGAAACTTAGTAAAATAGGAGCTTCTCTTCAGTCCAATACACTGTACTGGCTGGGAACAGACGCGAATGCTATTGCACTGTGTATGGCCAGAGTAGTACAAGAGTGCTGTTCTTAGCCTCAATGAACACTTGCTGCTAGAACTTGAATCTCAACGTGATTCAACTCCATTTAGGAAGTTTAATTGAACCCTAGTGTGCCATGCAAGAAAAACACTCTGTTTTAGAGAAAACAGCATTCTTGCACTCTACTATGTTTCCTATAGGGCCAGTACAGTGAGCTAGCTCAGAACAAAAGAACTGTGCTTCCTACACAAACGGGGCATATCTAGTTCAACTCAGTATTGTAATCTGAGTAAAACAGGAGCTTCTCTTCAGTCCAATACACTGTACTGGCTGGGAACAGACGCGAATGCTATTTGGACTGTGTATGGCCAGAATAGCACAAGAGTGCTGTTCTTAGCCTGAATGAACACTTGCTGCTAGAACTTGAATCTCAACGTGATTCAACTCCGTTTAGGAAGTTTAATTGAACCCTAGTGTGCCATGCAAGGAAAACACTCTCTTTTAGAGAAAATAGCATTCTTGCACTCTACTGTGTTTGCTATAGGGCCCGTACAGTGAGCTAGCTCAGAATAAAAGAACTGTGCTTCCTACACAAACGGGGCATATCTAGTTCAACTCAGTATTGTAAACTGAGTAAAACAGGAGATTCCCTTCAGTCCAATACACTGTACTGGCTGGGAACAGACGCGAATGCTATTTGCACTGTGTATGGCCAGAATAGCACAAGAGTGCTGTTCTTAGCCTGAATGAACACTTGCTGCTAGAACTTGAATCTCAACGTGATTCAACTCCGTTTAGGAAGTTTAATTGAACCCTAGTGTGCCGTGCAAGAAAAACACTCTGTTTTAGAGAAAACAGCATTCTTGCACTCTACTGTGTTTCCTATAGAGCCTGTACAGTAAGCTAGCTCAGAACAAATGAACTGTGCTTCCTACACAAAGGGGGCATATCTAGTTCAACTCAGTTTTGGAAACTGAGTAAAACAGGAGCTTCTCTTCAGTCCAATACACTGTACTGGCTGGGAACAGATGCAAATGCTATTTGCACTGTGTATGGCCAGAATAGCACAAGAGTGCTGTTCTTAGCCTGAATGAACACTTGCTGCTAGAACTTGAATCTCAACGTGATTCAACTCCGTTTAGGAAGTTTAATTGGACCCTAGTCTCCCAGGCAAGGAAAACACTCTTTTTAGAGAAAATAGCATTCTTGCACTCTACTGTGTTTGCCATAGGGCCTGTACAGTGAGCTAGCTCAGAACAAAAGAACTGTGCTTCCTACACAAACGGGGCATATCTAGTTCAACTCAGTATTGGAAACTGAGTAAAACAGGAGCTTCTCTTCAGTCCAGTACACTGTATTGGCTGGGAACAGACGCAAATGCTATTTGCACTGTGTATAGCCAGAATAGCACAAGAGTGCTGTTCTTAGCCTGAATGAACACTTGCTGCTAGAACTTGAAAATCAACGTGATTCAACTCCGTTTAGGAAGTTTAATTGAACCCTAGTGTGCCATGAAATGAAAACACTCTGTTTTAGAGAAAATAGCATTCTTGCACTCTACTGTGTTTGCTATAGGGCCCGTACAGTGAGCTACCTCAGAACAAAAGAACTGTGCTTCCTACACAAACGGGGCATATCTAGTTCAACTCAGTATTGGAAACTGAGTAAAACAGGAGCTTCTCTTCAGTCCAATACAATGTAATGGCTGGGAACAGACGGGAATGCTATTTGCACTGTGTAAGGCCAGAATAGCACAAGAGTGCTGTTCTTAGCCTGAATGAACACTTGCTGCTAGAACTTGAAACTCAACGTGATTCAACTCCGTTTAGGAAGTTTAATTGAACCCTAGTGTGCCGTGCAAGAAAAACACTCTGTTTTAGAGAAAACAGCATTCTTGCACTCTACTGTGTTTCCTATAGAGCCTGTACAGTAAGCTAGCTCAGAACAAAAGAACTGTGCTTCCTACACAAACGGGGCATATCTAGTTCAACTTAGTATTGGAAACTGAGTAAAACAGGAGCTACTCTTCAGTCCAATACACTGTACTGGCTGGGAACAGACGCAAATGCTATTTGCACTGTGTATGGCCAGAATAGCACAAGAGTGCTGTTCTTAGCCTGAATGAACACTTGCTGCTAAAACTTGAATCTCAACGTGAGTCAACTCCGTTTAGGAAGTTTAATTGAACCCTATTGTGTAGTGCAAGAAAAACACTCTGTTTTAGAGAAAACAGCATTCTTGCACTCTACTGTGTTTCCTATAGAGCCTGTACAGTAAGCTAGCTCAGAACAAAAGAACTGTGCTTCCTACACAAACGGGGCATATCTAGTTCAACTCAGTATTGGAAACTTAGTAAAATAGGAGCTTCTCTTCAGTCCAATACACTGTACTGGCTGGGAACAGACGCGAATGCTATTGCACTGTGTATGGCCAGAGTAGTACAAGAGTGCTGTTCTTAGCCTCAATGAACACTTGCTGCTAGAACTTGAATCTCAACGTGATTCAACTCCATTTAGGAAGTTTAATTGAACCCTAGTGTGCCATGCAAGAAAAACACTCTGTTTTAGAGAAAACAGCATTCTTGCACTCTACTATGTTTCCTATAGGGCCAGTACAGTGAGCTAGCTCAGAACAAAAGAACTGTGCTTCCTACATAAACGGGGAATATCTAGTTCAACTCACTATTGGAAACTGAGTAAAACAGGAGCTTCTCTTCAGTCTAATACACTGTACTGGATGGGAACAGACGCGAATGCTATTTGCTCTGTGTATGGCCAGAATAGTACAAGAGTGCTGTTCTTAGCCTGAATGAACACTTGCTGCTAGAACTTGAATCTCAACGTGATTCAACTCAGTTTAGGAAGTTTAATTGAACCCTAGTGTGAACTCAAGAAAAACACTCTGTTTTAGAGAAAACAGCATTCTTTCACTCTACTGTGTTTCCTATAGGGCCTGTACAGTAAGCTAGCTCAGAACAAAAGAACTGTGCTTCCTACACAAACGGGGCATATCTAGTTCAACTCAGTATTGGAAACTGAGTAAAACAGGAGATTCTCTTCAGTCCAATACACTGTTCTGGCTGGGAACAGACGCAAAAGCTATTTGCACTGTGTATGGCCAGAATAGCACAAGAGTTCTGTTCTTAGCCTGAATGAACACTTGCTGCTAGAACTTGAATCTCAACGTGATTCAACTCCGTTTAGGAAGTTTAATTGAACCCTAGTGTGCCATGCAAGGAAAACACTCTGTTTTAGAGAAAATAGCATTCTTGCACTCTACTGTGCTTGCTATAGGGCCCGTACAGTGAGCTAGCTCAGAACAAAAGAACTGTGCTTCCTACACAAACGGGGCATATCTAGTTCAACTCAGTATTGGAAACTGAGTAAAACAGGAGCTTCTCTTCAGTCCAATACACTGTATTGGCTGGGAACAGACGCAAATGCTATTTGCACTGTGTATAGCCAGAATAGCACAAGAGTGCTGTTCTTAGCCTGAATGAACACTTGCTGCTAGAACTTGAAAATCAACGTGATTCAATTCCGTTTAGGAAGTTTAATTGAACCCTAGTGTGCCGTGCAATGAAAACACTCTGTTTTAGAGAAAATAGCATTCTTGCACTCTACTGTGTTTGCTATAGGGCCCGTACAGTGAGCTAGCTCAGAACAAAAGAACTGTGCTTCCTACACAAACGGGGCATATCTAGTTCAACTCAGTATTGGAAACTGACTAAAACAGGAGCTTCTCTTCAGTCCAATACAATGTAATGGCTGGGAACAGACGGGAATGCTATTTGCACTGTGTATGGCCAGAATAGCACAAGAGTGCTGTTCTTAGCCTCAATGAACACTTGCTGCTAGAACTTGAATCTCAAAGTGATTCAACTCCGTTTAGGAATTTTAATTGAACCCTAGTGTGCCGTGCAAGAAAAACACTCTGTTTTAGAGAAAACAGCATTTTTGCACTCTACTGTGTTTCCTATAGAGCCTGTACAGTAAGCTAGCTCAGAACAAAAAAACTGTGTTTCCTACACAAAAGGGGCATATCTAGATCAACTCAGTATTGGAAACTGAGTAAAACAGGAGCGTCTCTTCAGTCCAATACACTGTACTGGCTGGGAACAGACGCGAATGCAATTTGCACTGTGTATGGCCAGAATAATACAAGAGTGCTGTTCTTAGCCTCAATGAACACTTGCTGCTAGAACTTGAATCTCAACGTGATTCAACTCCGTTTAGGAAGTTTAATTGAACCCTAGTGTGCCGTGCAAGAAAAACACTCTGTTTTAGAGAAAACAGCATTCTTGCACTCTACTGTGTTTCCTATAGAGCCTGTACAGTAAGCTAGCTCAGAACAAAAGAACTGTGCTTCCTACACAAACGGGGCATATCTAGTTCAACTCAGTATTGGAAACTGAGTAAAACAGGAGCTACTCTTCAGTCCAATACACTGTACTGGCTGGGAACAGACGCGAATGCTATTTGCACTGAGTATGGCCAGAATAGTACAAGAGTGCTGTTCTTAGCCTGAATGAACACTTGCTGCTAGAACTTGAATCTCAACGTGATTCAACTCCGTTTAGGAAGTTTAATTGGACCCTAGTGTCCCAGGCAAGGAAAACACGCTTTTTAGAGAAAATAGCATTCTTGCACTCTACTGTGTTTGCCATAGGGCCTGTACAGTGAGCTAGCTCAGAACAAAAGAACTGTGCTTCCTACACAAACGGGGCATATCTAGTTCAACTCAGTATTGGAAACTGAGTAAAACAGGAGCTTCTCTTCAGTCCAGTACACTGTATTGGCTGGGAACAGACGCGAATGCTATTTGCACTGTGTATAGCCAGAATAGCACAAGAGTGCTGTTCTTAGCCTGAATGAACACTTGCTGCTAGAACTTGAAAATCAACGTGATTCAACTCCGTTTAGGAAGTTTAATTGAACCCTAGTGTGCCGTGCAATGAAAACACTCTGTTTTAGAGAAAATAGCATTCTTGCACTCTACTGTGTTTGCTATAGGGCCCGTACAGTGAGCTAGCTCAGAACAAAAGAACTGTGCTTCCTACACAAACGGGGCATATCTAGTTCAACTCAGTATTGGAAACTGAGTAAAACAGGAGCTTCTCTTCAGTCCAATACAATGTAATGGCTGGGAACAGACGGGAATGCTATTTGCACTGTGTAAGGCCAGAATAGCACAAGAGTGCTGTTCTTAGCCTGAATGAACACTTGCTGCTAGAACTTTAAACTCAACGTGATTCAACTCCGTTTAGGAAGTTTAATTGGACCCTAGTGTGCCGTGCAAGAAAAACACTCTGTTTTAGAGAAAACAGCATTCTTGCACTCTACTGTGTTTCCTATAGAGCCTGTACAGTGAGCTAGCTCAGAACAAAAGAACTGTGCTTCCTACACAAACGGGGCATATCTAGTTCAACTTAGTATTGGAAACTGAGTAAAACAGGAGCTACTCTTCAGTCCAATACACTGTACTGGCTGGGAACAGACGCAAATGCTATTTGCACTGTGTATGGCCAGAATAGCACAAGAGTGCTGTTCTTAGCCTGAATGAACACTTGCTGCTAGAACTTGAATCTTAACGTGATTCAACTCCATTTAGGAATTTTAATTGAACCCTATTGTGTAGTGCAAGAAAAACACTCTGTTTTAGAGAAAACAGCATTCTTGAACTCTACTGTGTTTCCTATAGAGCCTGTACAGTAAGCTAGCTCAGAACAAAAGAACTGTGCTTCCTACACAAACGGGGCATATCTAGTTCAACTCAGTATTGGAAACTTAGTAAAATAGGAGCTTCTCTTCAGTCCAATACACTGTACTGGCTGGGAACAGACGCGAATGCTATTTGCACTGTGTATGGCCAGAATAGTACAAGAGTGCTGTTCTTAGCCTCAATGAACACTTGCTGCTAGAACTTAAATCTCAACGTGATTCAACTCCGTTTAGGAAGTTTAATTGAACCCTAGTGTGCCATGCAAGGAAAACACTCTGTTTTAGAGAAAATAGCATTCTTGCACTCTACTGTGTTTGCTAAAGGGCCCGTACACTGAGCTATCTCAGAACAAAAGAACTGTGCTTCCTACACAAACGGGGCATATCTAGTTCAACTCAGTATTGGAAACTGAGTAAAACAGGAGCTTCTCTTTAGTCTAATACACTGTACTGGCTGGGAACATACGCGAATGCTATTTGCACTGTGTATGGCCAGAATAGTACAAGAGTGCTGTTCTTAGCCTGAATGAACACTTGCTGCTCGAACTTGAATCTCAACGTGATTCAACTCCGTTTAGGAAGTTTAATTGAGCCCTAGTGTGCCGTGCAAGAAAAACACTCTGTTTTAGAGAAAACAGCATTCTTTCACTCTACTGTGTTTCCGATAGAGCCTGTACAGTAAGCCAGCTCAGAACAAAAGAACTGTGCTTCCTACACAAACGGGGCATATCTAGTTCAACTCATTATTGGAAACTGAGTAAAACAGGAGCTTCTCTTCAGTCCAATACACTGTACTGGCTGGGAACAGACGCAAATGCTATTTGCACTGTGTATGGCCAGAATAGCACAAGAGTGCTGTTCTTAGCCTGAATGAACACTTGCTGCTAGAACTTGAATCTCAACGTGATTCAACTCCGTTTAGGAAGTTTAATTGAACCCTAGTGTGCCATGCAAGGAAAACACTCTGTTTTAGAGAAAATAGCATTCTTGCACTCTACTGTGTTTGCTAAAGGGCCCGTACAGTGAGCTAGCTCAGAACAAAAGAACTGTGCTTCCTACACTACGGGGCATATCTAGTTCAACTCAGTATTGGAAACTTAGTAAAACAGGAGCTTCTCTTCAGTCCCATACACTGTACTGGCTGGGAACAGACGCGAATGCTATTTGCACTGTGTATGGCCAGAATGACACAAGAGTGCTGTTCTTAGCCTGAATGAACACTTGCTGCTAGAACTTGAATCTCAACGTGATTCAACTCCGTTTAGGAAGTTTAATTGAACCCTAGTGTGCCGTGCAAGGAAAACACTCTGTTTTAGAGAAAATAGCATTCTTGCAGTCTACTGTGTTTGCTATAGGGCCTGTACAGTGAGCTAGCTCAGAACAAAAGAACTGTGCTTCCTAAACAAACGGGGCATATCTAGTTCAACTCAGTATTGGAAACTGAGTAAAACAGGAGCTTCTCTTCAGTCCAATACACTGTACTGGATGGGAACAGACGCGAATGCTATTTGCACTGTGTATGGCCAGAATAGAACAAGAGTGCTGTTCTTAGCCTGAATGAACACTTGCTGCTAGAACTTGAATCTCAACGTGATTCAACTCCGTTTAGGAAGTTTAATTGAACCCTAGTGTGCCGTGCAAGGAAAACACTCTGTTTTAGAGAAAACAGCATTCTTTCACTCTACTGTGTTTGCTATAGCCCCGTACAGTGAGCTAGCTCAGAACAAAAGAACTGTGCTTCCTACACAAACGGGGCATATCTAGTTCAACTCAGTATTGGAAACTGAGTAAAACAGGAGCGTCTCTTCAGTCCAATACACTGTACTGGCTGGGAACAGACGCGAATGCAATTTGCACTGTGTATGGCCAGAATAATACAAGAGTGCTGTTCTTAGCCTCAATGAACACTTGCTGCTAGAACTTGAATCTCAACGTGATTCAACTCCGTTTAGGAAGTTTAACTGAACCCTAGTGTGCCGTGCAAGAAAAACACTCTGTTTTAGAGAAAACAGCATTCTTGCACTCTACTGTGTTTCCTATAGAGCCTGTACAGTAAGCTAGCTCAGAACAAAAGAACTGTGCTTCCTACACAAACGGGGCATATCTAGTTCAACTCAGTATTGGAAACTGAGTAAAACAGGAGATTCTCTTCAGTCCAATACACTGTTCTGGCTGGGAACAGACGCAAATGCTATTTGCACTGTGTATGGCCAGAATAGCACAAGAGTTCTGTTCTTAGCCTGAATGAACACTTGCTGCTAGAACTTGAATCTCAACGTGATTCAACTCCGTTTAGGAAGTTTAATTGAACCCTAGTGTGCCATGCAAGGAAAACACTCTGTTTTAGAGAAAATAGCATTCTTGCACTCTACTGTGCTTGCTATAGGGCCCGTACAGTGAGCTAGCTCAGAACAAAAGAACTGTGCTTCCTACACTACTAGGCATATCTAGTTCACCTCAGTATTGGAAACTGAGTAAAACAGGAGCTTCTCTTCAGTCCCATACACTGTACTGGCTGGGAACAGACGCGAATGCTATTTGCACTGTGTATGGCCAGAATGACACAAGAGTGCTGTTCTTAGCCTGAATGAACACTTGCTGCTAGAACTTGAATCTCAACGTGATTCAACTCCGTTTAGGAAGTTTAATTGAACCCTAGTGTGCCGTGCAAGGAAAACACTCTGTTTTAGAGAAAATAGCATTCTTGCAGTCTACTGTGTTTGCTATAGGGCCTGTACAGTGAGCTAGCTCAGAACAAAAGAACTGTGCTTCCTACACAAACGGGGCATATCTAGTTCAACTCAGTATTGGAAACTGAGTAAAACAGGAGCTTCTCTTCAGTCCAATACACTGTACTGGCTGGGAACAGACGGGAATGCTATTTGCACTGTGTAAGGCAAGAATAGCACAAGAGTGCTGTTCTTAGCCTGAATGAACACTTGCTGCTAGAACTTGAATCTCAAAGTGATTCAACTCCGTTTAGGAAGTTAAATTGAACTCTAGTGTGCCGTGCAAGAAAAACACTCTGTTTTAGAGAAAACAGCATTCTTGCACTCTACTGTGTTTCCTATAGAGCCTGTACAGTAAGCTAGCTCAGAACCAAAAAACTGTGTTTCCTACACAAAAGGGGCATATCTAGATCAACTCAGTATTGTAAACTGAGTAAAACAGGAGCGTCTCTTCAGTCCAATACACTGTACTGGCTGGGAACAGACGCGAATGCAATTTGCACTGTGTATGGCCAGAATAATACAAGAGTGCTGTTCTTAGCCTCAATGAACACTTGCTGCTAGAACTTGAATCTCAACGTGATTCAACTCCGTTTAGGAAGTTTAATTGAACCCTAGTGTGCCGTGCAAGAAAAACACTCTGTTTTAGAGAAAACAGCATTCTTGCACTCTACTGTGTTTCCTATAGAGCCTGTACAGTAAGCTAGCTCAGAACAAAAGAACTGTGCTTCCTACACAAACGGTTCATATCTAGTTCAACTCAGTATTCGAAACTGAGTAAAACAGGAGCTTCTCTTCAGTCCAATACACTGTACTGGCTGGTAACAGACGCGAATGCTATTTGCACTGAGTATGGCCAGAATAGTACAAGAGTGCTGTTCTTAGCCTGAATGAACACTTGCTGCTAGAACTTGAATCTCAACGTGATTCAACTCCGTTTAGGAAGTTTAATTGGACCCTAGTGTCCCAGGCAAGGAAAACACTCTTTTTAGAGAAAATAGGATTCTTGCACTCTACTGTGTTTGCCATAGGGCCTGTACAGTGAGCTAGCTCAGAACAAAAGAACTGTGCTTCCTACACAAACGGGGCATATCTAGTTCAACTCAGTATTGGAAACTGAGTAAAACAGGAGCTTCTCTTCAGTCCAGTACACTGTATTGGCTGGGAACAGACGCAAATGCTATTTGCACTGTGTATAGCCAGAATAGCACAAGAGTGCTGTTCTTAGCCTGAATGAACACTTGTTGCTAGAACTTGAAAATCAACGTGATTCAACTCCGTTTAGGAAGTTTAATTGAACCCTAGTGTGCCATGCAATGAAAACACTCTGTTTTAGAGAAAATAGCATTCTTGCACTCTACTGTGTTTGCTATAGGGCCCGTACAGTGAGCTAGCTCAGAACAAAAGAACTGTGCTTCCTACACAAACGGGGCATATCTAGTTCAACTCAGTATTGGAAACTGAGTAAAACAGGAGCTTCTCTTCAGTCCAATACAATGTAATGGCTGGGAACAGACGGGAATGCTATTTGCACTGTGTAAGGCCAGAATAGCACAAGAGTGCTGTTCTTAGCCTGAATGAACACTTGCTGCTAGAACTTGAAACTCAACGTGATTCAACTCCGTTTAGGAAGTTTAATTGAACCCTAGTGTGCCGTGCAAGAAAAACACTCTGTTTTAGAGAAAACAGCATTCTTGCACTCTACTGTGTTTCCTATAGAGCCTGTACAGTAAGCTATCTCAGAACAAAAGAACTGTGCTTCCTACACAAACGGGGCATATCTAGTTCAACTTAGTATTGGAAACTGAGTAAAACAGGAGCTACTCTTCAGTCCAATACACTGTACTGGCTGGGAACAGACGCAAATGCTATTTGCACTGTGTATGGCCAGAATAGCACAAGAGTGCTGTTCTTAGCCTGAATGAACACTTGCTGCTAGAACTTGAATCTCAACGTGATTCAACTCCGTTTAGGAATTTTAATTGAACCCTATTGTGTAGTGCAAGAAAAACACTCTGTTTTAGAGAAAACAGCATTCTTGCAGTCTACTGTGTTTGCTATAGGGCCTGTACAGTGAGCTAGCTCAGAACAAAAGAACTGTGCTTCCTACACAAACGGGGCATATCTAGTTCAACTCAGTATTGGAAACTGAGTAAAACAGGAGCTTCTCTTCAGTCCAATACACTGTACTTGCTGGGAACAGACGGGAATGCTATTTGCACTGTGTAAGGCAAGAATAGCACAAGAGTGCTGTTCTTAGCCTGAATGAACACTTGCTGCTAGAACTTGAAACTCAACGTGATTCAACTCCGTTTAGGAAGTTAAATTGAACTCTAGTGTGCCGTGCAAGAAAAACACTCTGTTTTAGAGAAAACAGCATTCTTGCACTCTACTGTGTTTCCTATAGAGCCTGTACAGTAAGCTAGCTCAGAACAAAAGAACTGTGCTTCCTACACAAACGGGGCATATCTAGTTCAACTCAGTATTGGAAACTGAGTAACACAGGAGCTTCTCTTCAGTCCAATACACTGTACTGGCTGGGAACTGACACAAATGCTATTTGCACTGTGTATGGCCAGAATAGCACGAGAGTGCTGTTCTTAGCCTCAATGAACACTTGCTGCTAGAACTTGAATCTCAAAGTGATTCAACTCCGTTTAGGAAGTTTAATTGAACCCTAGTGTGCCGTGCAAGAAAAACACTCTGTTTTAGAGAAAACAGCATTTTTGCACTCTACTGTGTTTCCTATAGAGCCTGTACAGTAAGCTAGCTCAGAACCAAAAAACTGTGTTTCCTACACAAAAGGGGCATATCTAGATCAACTCAGTATTGTAAACTGAGTAAAACAGGAGCGTCTCTTCAGTCCAATACACTGTACTGGCTTGGAACAGACGCGAATGCAATTTGCACTGTGTATGGCCAGAATAATACAAGAGTGCTGTTCTTAGCCTCAATGAACACTTGCTGCTAGAACTTGAATCTCAACGTGATTCAACTCCGTTTAGGAAGTTTAATTGAACCCTAGTGTGCCGTGCAAGAAAAACACTCTGTTATAGAGAAAACAGCATTCTTGCACTCTACTGTGTTTCCTATAGAGCCTGTACAGTAAGCTAGCTCAGAACTAAAGAACTGTGCTTCCTACACAAACGGTTCATATCTAGTTCAACTCAGTATTCGAAACTGAGTAAAACAGGAGCTTCTCTTCAGTCCAATACACTGTACTGGCTGGTAACAGACGCGAATGCTATTTGCACTGAGTATGGCCAGAATAGTACAAGAGTGCTGTTCTTAGCCTGAATGAACACTTGCTGCTAGAACTTGAATCTCAACGTGATTCAACTCCGTTTAGGAAGTTTAATTGGACCCTAGTGTCCCAGGCAAGGAAAACACTCTTTTTAGAGAAAATAGCATTCTTGCACTCTACTGTGTTTGCCATAGGGCCTGTACAGTGAGCTAGCTCAGAACAAAAGAACTGTGCTTCCTACACAAACGGGGCATATCTAGTTCAACTCAGTATTGGAAACTGAGTAAAACAGGAGCTTCTCTTCAGTCCAGTACACTGTATTGGCTGGGAACAGACGCAAATGCTATTTGCACTGTGTATAGCCAGAATAGCACAAGAGTGCTGTTCTTAGCCTGAATGAACACTTGTTGCTAGAACTTGAAAATCAACGTGATTCAACTCCGTTTAGGAAGTTTAATTGAACCCTAGTGTGCCATGCAATGAAAACACTCTGTTTTAGAGAAAATAGCATTCTTGCACTCTACTGTGTTTGCTATAGGGCCCGTACAGTGAGCTAGCTCAGAACAAAAGAACTGTGCTTCCTACACAAACGGGGCATATCTAGTTCAACTCAGTATTGGAAACTGAGTAAAACAGGAGCTTCTCTTCAGTCCAATACAATGTAATGGCTGGGAACAGACGGGAATGCTATTTGCACTGTGTAAGGCCAGAATAGCACAAGAGTGCTGTTCTTAGCCTGAATGAACACTTGCTGCTAGAACTTGAAACTCAACGTGATTCATCTCCGTTTAGGAAGTTTAATTGAACCCTAGTGTGCCGTGCAAGAAAAACACTCTGTTTTAGAGAAAACAGCATTCTTGCACTCTACTGTGTTTCCTATAGAGCCTGTACAGTAAGCTATCTCAGAACAAAAGAAGTGTGCTTCCTACACAAACGGGGCATATCTAGTTCAACTTAGTATTGGAAACTGAGTAAAACAGGAGCTACTCTTCAGTCCAATACACTGTACTGGCTGGGAACAGACGCAAATGCTATTTGCACTGTGTATGGCCAGAATAGCACAAGAGTGCTGTTCTTAGCCTGAATGAACACTTGCTGCTAGAACTTGAATCTCAACGTGATTCAACTCCGTTTAGGAATTTTAATTGAACCCTATTGTGTAGTGCAAGAAAAACACTCTGTTTTAGAGAAAACAGCATTCTTGCACTCTACTGTGTTTCCTATAGAGCCTGTACAGTAAGCTAGCTCAGAACAAAAGAACTGTGCTTCCTACACAAACGGGGCATATCTAGTTCAACTCAGTATTGGAAACTTAGTAAAATAGGAGCATCTCTTCAGTCCAATACACTGTACTGGCTGGGAACAGACGCGAATGCTATTTGCACTGTGTATGGCCAGAATAGTACATGAGTGCTGTTCTTAGCCTCAATGAACACTTGCTGCTAGAACTTGAATCTCAACGTGATTCAACTCCGTTTAGGAAGTTTAATTGAACCCTAGTGTGCCGTGCAAGAAAAACACTCTGTTTTAGAGAAAACAGCATTCTTGCACTCTACTGTGTTTCCTATAGAGCCTGTACAGTAAGCTAGCTCAGAACAAAAGAACTGTGCTTCCTACACAAACGGGGCATATCTAGTTCAACTCACTATTGGAAACTGAGTAAAACAGGAGCTTCTCTTCAGTCTAATACACTGTACTGGATGGGAACAGACGCGAATGCTATTTGCACTGTATATGGCCAGAATAGTACAAGAGTGCTGTTCTTAGCCTGAATGAACACTTGCTGCTAGAACTTGAATCTCAACGTGATTCAACTCCGTTTAGGAAGTTTAATTGAACCCTAGTGTGCCATGCAAGGAAAACACTCTGTTTTAGAGAAAATAGCATTCTTGCACTCTACTGTGCTTGCTATAGGGCCCGTACAGTGAGCTAGCTCAGAACAAAAGAACTGTGCTTCCTACACAAACGGGGCATATCTAGTTCAACTCAGTATTGGAAACTGAGTAAAACAGGAGCTTCTCTTCAGTCCAATACACTGTACTGGCTGGGAACAGACGGGAATGCTATTTGCACTGTGTATGGCCAGAATAGCACAAGAGTGCTGTTCTTAGGTGAATGAACACTTGCTGCTAGAACTTGAATCTCAACGTGATTCAACTCCGTTTAGGAAGTTTAATTGAACCCTAGTGTGCCATGCAAGGAAAACACTCTGTTTTAGAGAAAATAGCATTCTTGCACTCTACTGTGTTTGCTAAAGGGCCCGTACAGTGAGCTAGCTCAGAACAAAAGAACTGTGCTTCCTACACAAACGGGGCATATCTAGTTCAACTCAGTATTGGAAACTGAGTAAAACAGGAGCTTCTCTTCAGTCTAATACACTGTACTGGCTGGGAACATACGCGAATGCTATTTGCACTGTGTATGGCCAGAATAGTACAAGAGTGCTGTTCTTAGCCTGAATGAACACTTGCTGCTAGAACTTGAATCTCAACGTGATTCAACTCCGTTTAGGAAGTTTAATTGAGCCCTAGTGTGCCGTGCAAGAAAAACACTCTGTTTTAGAGAAAACAGCATTCTTTCACTCTACTGTGTTTCCGATAGAGCCTGTACAGTAAGCTAGCTCAGAACAAAAGAACTGTGCTTCCTACACAAACGGGGCATATCTAGTTCAACTCAGTATTGGAAACTGAGTAAAACAGGAGCTTCTCTTCAGTCCAATACACTGTACTCGCTGGGAACAGACGCAAATGCTATTTGCACTGTGTATGGCCAGAATAGCACAAGAGTGCTGTTCTTAGCCTGAATGAACACTTGCTGCTAGAACTTGAATCTCAACGTGATTCAACTCCGTTTAGGAAGTTTAATTGAACCCTAGTGTGCCATGCAATGAAAACATTCTGTTTTAGAGAAAATAGCATTCTTGCACTCTACTGTGTTTGCTATAGGGCCCGTACAGTGAGCTAGCTCAGAACAAAAGAACTGTGCTTCCTACACTACGGGGCATATCTAGTTCACCTCAGTATTGGAAACTGAGTAAAACAGGAGCTTCTCTTCAGTCCCATACACTGTACTGGCTGGGAACAGACGCGAATGCTATTTGCACTGTGTATGGCCAGAATGACACAAGAGTGCTGTTCTTAGCCTGAATGAATACTTGCTGCTAGAACTTGAATCTCAACGTGATTCAACTCCGTTTAGGAAGTTTAATTGAACCCTAGTGTGCCATGCAAGGAAAACACTCTGTTTTAGAGAAAATAGCATTCTTGCAGTCTACTGTGTTTGCTATAGGGCCTGTACAGTGAGCTAGCTCAGAACAAAAGAACTGTGCTTCCTACACAAACGGGGCATATCTAGTTCAACTCAGTATTGGAAACTGAGTAAAACAGGAGCTTCTCTTCAGTCCAATACACTGTACTGGCTGGGAACAGACGGGAATGCTATTTGCACTGTGTAAGGCAAGAATAGCACAAGAGTGCTGTTCTTAGCCTGAATGAACACTTGCTGCTAGAACTTGAAACTCAACGTGATTCAACTCCGTTTAGGAAGTTTAATTGAACCCTAGTGTGCCATGCAAGAAAAACACTCTGTTTTAGAGAAAACAGTATTCTTGCACTCTACTGTGTTTCCTATAGAGCCTGTACAGTAAGCTAGCTCAGAACAAAAGAACTGTGCTTCCTACACAAACGGGGCATATCTAGTTCAACTCAGTATTGGAAACTGAGTAAAACAGGAGCTTCTCTTCAGTCCAATACACTGTACTGGCTGGGAACAGACGCAAATGTTATTTGCACTGTGTATGGCCAGAATAGCACAAGAGTGCTGTTCTTAGCCTGAATGAACACTTGCTGCTAGAACTTGAATCTCAACGTGATTCAACTCCGTTTAGGAAGTTTAATTGAACCCTAGTGTGCCGTGCAAGAAAAACACTCTGTTTTAGAGAAACAGCATTCTTGCACTCTACTGTGTTTCCTATAGAGCCTGTACAGTAAGCTAGCTCAGAACAAAAGAACTGTGCTTCCTACACAAACGGGGCATATCTAGTTCAACTCAGTATTGGAAACTGAGTAAAACAGGAGCTTCTCTTCAGTCCAATACACTGTACTGACTGGGAACAGACCCGAATGCTATTTGCACTGTGTATGGCCAGAATTGCACAAGAGTGCTGTTCTTAGCCTGAATGAACACTTGCTGCTAGAACTCGAATCTCAACGTGATTCAACTCCGTTTCGGAAGTTTACTTGAACCCTAGTGTGCCATGCAAGGAAAAAACTCTGTTTTAGAGAAAATAGCATTATTGCACTCTACTGTGTTTGCTAAAGGGCCCGTACACTGAGCTATCTCAGAACAAAAGAACTGTGCTTCCTACACAAACGGGGCATATCTAGTTCAACTCAGTATTGGAAACTGAGTAAAACAGGAGCTTCTCTTTAGTCTAATACACTGTACTGGCTGGGAACATACGCGAATGCTATTTGCACTGTGTATGGCCAGAATAGTACAAGAGTGCTGTTCTTAGCCTGAATGAACACTTGCTGCTCGAACTTGAATCTCAACGTGATTCAACTCCGTTTGGGAAGTTTAATTGAGCCCTAGTGTGCCGTGCAAGAAAAACACTCTGTTTTAGAGAAAACAGCATTCTTTCACTCTACTGTGTTTCCGATAGAGCCTGTACAGTAAGCTAGCTCAGAACAAAAGAACTGTGCTTCCTACACAAACGGGGCATATCTAGTTCAACTCAGTATTGGAAACTTAGTAAAATAGGAGCATCTCTTCAGTCCAATACACTGTACTGGCTGGGAACAGACGCGAATGCTATTTGCACTGTGTATGGCCAGAATAGTACATGAGTGCTGTTCTTAGCCTCAATGAACACTTGCTGCTAGAACTTGAATCTCAACGTGATTCAACTCCGTTTAGGAAGTTTAATTGAACCCTAGTGTGCCGTGCAAGAAAAACACTCTGTTTTAGAGAAAACAGCATTCTTGCACTCTACTGTGTTTCCTATAGAGCCTGTACAGTAAGCTAGCTCAGAACAAAAGAACTGTGCTTCCTACACAAACGGGGCATATCTAGTTCAACTCACTATTGGAAACTGAGTAAAACAGGAGCTTCTCTTCAGTCTAATACACTGTACTGGATGGGAACAGACGCGAATGCTATTTGCACTGTATATGGCCAGAATAGTACAAGAGTGCTGTTCTTAGCCTGAATGAACACTTGCTGCTAGAACTTGAATCTCAACGTGATTCAACTCCGTTTAGGAAGTTTAATTGAACCCTAGTGTGCCATGCAAGGAAAACACTCTGTTTTAGAGAAAATAGCATTCTTGCACTCTACTGTGCTTGCTATAGGGCCCGTACAGTGAGCTAGCTCAGAACAAAAGAACTGTGCTTCCTACACAAACGGGGCATATCTAGTTCAACTCAGTATTGGAAACTGAGTAAAACAGGAGCTTCTCTTCAGTCCAATACACTGTACTGGCTGGGAACAGACGGGAATGCTATTTGCACTGTGTATGGCCAGAATAGCACAAGAGTGCTGTTCTTAGGTGAATGAACACTTGCTGCTAGAACTTGAATCTCAACGTGATTCAACTCCGTTTAGGAAGTTTAATTGAACCCTAGTGTGCCATGCAAGGAAAACACTCTGTTTTAGAGAAAATAGCATTCTTGCACTCTACTGTGTTTGCTAAAGGGCCCGTACAGTGAGCTAGCTCAGAACAAAAGAACTGTGCTTCCTACACAAACGGGGCATATCTAGTTCAACTCAGTATTGGAAACTGAGTAAAACAGGAGCTTCTCTTCAGTCTAATACACTGTACTGGCTGGGAACATACGCGAATGCTATTTGCACTGTGTATGGCCAGAATAGTACAAGAGTGCTGTTCTTAGCCTGAATGAACACTTGCTGCTAGAACTTGAATCTCAACGTGATTCAACTCCGTTTAGGAAGTTTAATTGAGCCCTAGTGTGCCGTGCAAGAAAAACACTCTGTTTTAGAGAAAACAGCATTCTTTCACTCTACTGTGTTTCCGATAGAGCCTGTACAGTAAGCTAGCTCAGAACAAAAGAACTGTGCTTCCTACACAAACGGGGCATATCTAGTTCAACTCAGTATTGGAAACTGAGTAAAACAGGAGCTTCTCTTCAGTCCAATACACTGTACTCGCTGGGAACAGACGCAAATGCTATTTGCACTGTGTATGGCCAGAATAGCACAAGAGTGCTGTTCTTAGCCTGAATGAACACTTGCTGCTAGAACTTGAATCTCAACGTGATTCAACTCCGTTTAGGAAGTTTAATTGAACCCTAGTGTGCCATGCAATGAAAACATTCTGTTTTAGAGAAAATAGCATTCTTGCACTCTACTGTGTTTGCTATAGGGCCCGTACAGTGAGCTAGCTCAGAACAAAAGAACTGTGCTTCCTACACTACGGGGCATATCTAGTTCACCTCAGTATTGGAAACTGAGTAAAACAGGAGCTTCTCTTCAGTCCCATACACTGTACTGGCTGGGAACAGACGCGAATGCTATTTGCACTGTGTATGGCCAGAATGACACAAGAGTGCTGTTCTTAGCCTGAATGAATACTTGCTGCTAGAACTTGAATCTCAACGTGATTCAACTCCGTTTAGGAAGTTTAATTGAACCCTAGTGTGCCATGCAAGGAAAACACTCTGTTTTAGAGAAAATAGCATTCTTGCAGTCTACTGTGTTTGCTATAGGGCCTGTACAGTGAGCTAGCTCAGAACAAAAGAACTGTGCTTCCTACACAAACGGGGCATATCTAGTTCAACTCAGTATTGGAAACTGAGTAAAACAGGAGCTTCTCTTCAGTCCAATACACTGTACTGGCTGGGAACAGACGGGAATGCTATTTGCACTGTGTAAGGCAAGAATAGCACAAGAGTGCTGTTCTTAGCCTGAATGAACACTTGCTGCTAGAACTTGAAACTCAACGTGATTCAACTCCGTTTAGGAAGTTTAATTGAACCCTAGTGTGCCATGCAAGAAAAACACTCTGTTTTAGAGAAAACAGTATTCTTGCACTCTACTGTGTTTCCTATAGAGCCTGTACAGTAAGCTAGCTCAGAACAAAAGAACTGTGCTTCCTACACAAACGGGGCATATCTAGTTCAACTCAGTATTGGAAACTGAGTAAAACAGGAGCTTCTCTTCAGTCCAATACACTGTACTGGCTGGGAACAGACGCAAATGTTATTTGCACTGTGTATGGCCAGAATAGCACAAGAGTGCTGTTCTTAGCCTGAATGAACACTTGCTGCTAGAACTTGAATCTCAACGTGATTCAACTCCGTTTAGGAAGTTTAATTGAACCCTAGTGTGCCGTGCAAGAAAAACACTCTGTTTTAGAGAAAACAGCATTCTTGCACTCTACTGTGTTTCCTATAGAGCCTGTACAGTAAGCTAGCTCAGAACAAAAGAACTGTGCTTCCTACACAAACGGGGCATATCTAGTTCAACTCAGTATTGGAAACTGAGTAAAACAGGAGCTTCTCTTCAGTCCAATACACTGTACTGACTGGGAACAGACCCGAATGCTATTTGCACTGTGTATGGCCAGAATTGCACAAGAGTGCTGTTCTTAGCCTGAATGAACACTTGCTGCTAGAACTCGAATCTCAACGTGATTCAACTCCGTTTCGGAAGTTTACTTGAACCCTAGTGTGCCATGCAAGGAAAAAACTCTGTTTTAGAGAAAATAGCATTATTGCACTCTACTGTGTTTGCTAAAGGGCCCGTACACTGAGCTATCTCAGAACAAAAGAACTGTGCTTCCTACACAAACGGGGCATATCTAGTTCAACTCAGTATTGGAAACTGAGTAAAACAGGAGCTTCTCTTTAGTCTAATACACTGTACTGGCTGGGAACATACGCGAATGCTATTTGCACTGTGTATGGCCAGAATAGTACAAGAGTGCTGTTCTTAGCCTGAATGAACACTTGCTGCTCGAACTTGAATCTCAACGTGATTCAACTCCGTTTGGGAAGTTTAATTGAGCCCTAGTGTGCCGTGCAAGAAAAACACTCTGTTTTAGAGAAAACAGCATTCTTTCACTCTACTGTGTTTCCGATAGAGCCTGTACAGTAAGCTAGCTCAGAACAAAAGAACTGTGCTTCCTACACAAACGGGGCATATCTAGTTCAACTCATTATTGGAAACTGAGTAAAACAGGAGCTTCTCTTCAGTCCAATACACTGTACTGGCTGGGAACAGACGCAAATGCTATTTGCACTGTGTATGGCCAGAATAGCACAAGAGTGCTGTTCTTAGCCTGAATGAACACTTGCTGCTAGAACTTGAATCTCAACGTGATTCAACTCCGTTTAGGAAGTTTAATTGAACCCTAGTGTGCCATGCAAGGAAAACACTCTGTTTTAGAGAAAATAGCATTCTTGCACTCTACTGTGTTTGCTAAAGGGCCCGTACAGTGAGCTAGCTCAGAACAAAAGAACTGTGCTTCCTACACTACGGGGCATATCTAGTTCAACTCAGTATTGGAAACTTAGTAAAACAGGAGCTTCTCTTCAGTCCCATACACTGTACTGGCTGGGAACAGACGCGAATGCTATTTGCACTGTGTATGGCCAGAATGACACAAGAGTGCTGTTGTTAGCCTGAATGAACACTTGCTGCTAGAACTTGAATCTCAACGTCATTCAACTCCGTTTAGGAAGTTTAATTGAACCCTAGTGTGCCGTGCAAGGAAAACACTCTGTTTTAGAGAAAATAGCATTCTTGCAGTCTACTGTGTTTGCTATAGGGCCTGTACAGTGAGCTAGCTCAGAACAAAAGAACTGTGCTTCCTAAACAAACGGGGCATATCTAGTTCAACTCAGTATTGGAAACTGAGTAAAACAGGAGCTTCTCTTCAGTCCAATACACTGTACTGGATGGGAACAGACGCGAATGCTATTTGCACTGTGTATGGCCAGAATAGAACAAGAGTGCTGTTCTTAGCCTGAATGAACACTTGCTGCTAGAACTTGAATCTCAATGTGATTCAACTCCGTTTAGGAAGTTTAATTGAACCCTAGTGTGCCGTGCAAGGAAAACACTCTGTTTTAGAGAAAACAGCATTCTTTCACTCTACTGTGTTTGCTATAGCCCCGTACAGTGAGCTAGCTCAGAACAAAAGAACTGTGCTTCCTACACAAACGGGGCATATCTAGTTCAACTCAGTATTGGAAACTGAGTAAAACAGGAGCGTCTCTTCAGTCCAATACACTGTACTGGCTGGGAACAGACGCGAATGCAATTTGCACTGTGTATGGCCAGAATAATAAAAGAGTGCTGTTCTTAGCCTCAATGAACACTTGCTGCTAGAACTTGAATCTCAACGTGATTCAACTCCGTTTAGGAAGTTTAATTGAACCCTAGTGTGCCGTGCAAGAAAAACACTCTGTTTTAGAGAAAACAGCATTCTTGCACTCTACTGTGTTTCCTATAGAGCCTGTACAGTAAGCTAGCTCAGAACAAAAGAACTGTGCTTCCTACACAAACGGGGCATATCTAGTTCAACTCAGTATTGGAAACTGAGTAAAACAGGAGCTTCTCTTCAGTCCAATACACTGTACTGGCTGGGAACAGACGCGAATGCTATTTGCACTGAGTATGGCCAGAATAGTACAAGAGTGCTGTTCTTAGCCTGAATGAACACTTGCTGCTAGAACTTGAATCTCAACGTGATTCAACTCCGTTTAGGAAGTTTAATTGGACCCTAGTGTCCCAGGCAAGGAAAACACTCTTTTTAGAGAAAATAGCATTCTTGCACTCTACTGTGTTTGCTATAGGGCCTGTTCAGTGAGCTAGCTCAGAACAAAAGAACTGTGCTTCCTACACAAACGGGGCATATCTAGTTCAACTCAGTATTGGAAACTGAGTAAAACAGGAGCTTCTCTTCAGTCCAGTACACTGTATTGGCTGGGAACAGACGCGAATGCTATTTGCACTGTGTATAGCCAGAATAGCACAAGAGTGCTGTTCTTAGCCTGAATGAACACTTGCTGCTAGAACTTGAAAATCAACGTGATTCAACTCCGTTTAGGAAGTTTAATTGAACCCTAGTGTGCCATGCAATGAAAACACTCTGTTTTAGAGAAAATAGCATTCTTGCACTCTACTGTGTTTGCTATAGGGCCCGTACAGTGAGCTAGCTCAGAACAGAAGAACTGTGCTTCCTACACAAACGGGGCATATCTAGTTCAACTCAGTATTGGAAACTGAGTAAAACAGGAGCTTCTCTTCAGTCCAATACACTGTACTGGCTGGGAACAGACGCAAATGCTATTTGCACTGTGTATGGCCAGAATAGCACAAGAGTGCTGTTCTTAGCCTGAATGAACACTTGCTGCTAGAACTTGAATCTTAACGTGATTCAACTCCGTTTAGGAATTTTAATTGAACTCTATTGTGTAGTGCAAGAAAAACACTCTGTTTTAGAGAAAACAGCATTCTTGCACTCTACTGTGTTTCCTATAGAGCCTGTACAGTAAGCTAGCTCAGAACAAAAGAACTGTGCTTCCTACACAAACGGGGCATATCTAGTTCAACTCAGTATTGGAAACTTAGTAAAATAGGAGCTTCTCTTCAGTCCAATACACTGTACTGGCTGGGAACAGACGCGAATGCTATTTGCACTGTGTATGGCCAGAATAGTACAAGAGTGCTGTTCTTAGCCTCAATGAACACTTGCTGCTAGAACTTGAATCTCAACGTGATTCAACTCCGTTTAGGAAGTTTAACTGAACCCTAGTGTGCCGTGCAAGAAAAACACTCTGTTTTAGAGAAAACAGCATTCTTGCACTCTACTGTGTTTCCTATAGAGCCTGTACAGTAAGCTAGCTCAGAACAAAAGAACTGTGCTTCCTCCACAAACGGGGCATATCTAGTTCAACTCACTATTGGATACTGAGTAAAACAGGAGCTTCTCTTCAGTCTAATACACTGTACTGGATGGGAACAGACGCGAATGCTATTTGCACTGTATATGGCCAGAATAGTACAAGAGTGCTGTTCTTAGCCTGAATGAACACTTGCTGCTAGAACTTGAATCTCAACGTGATTCAACTCCGTTTAGGAAGTTTAATTGAACCCTAGTGTGCAGTCAAGAAAAACACTCTGTTTTAGAGAAAACAGCATTCTTTCACTCTACTGTGTTTCCTATAGAGCCTGTACAGTAAGCTAGCTCAGAACAAAAGAACTGTGCTTCCTACACAAACGGGGCATATCTAGTTCAACTCAGTATTGGAAACTGAGTAAAACAGGAGATTCTCTTCAGTCCAATACACTGTTCTGGCTGGGAACAGACGCAAATGCTATTTGCACTGTGTATGGCCAGAATAGCACAAGAGTTCTGTTCTTAGCCTGAATGAACACTTGCTGCTAGAACTTGAATCTCAACGTGATTCAACTCCGTTTAGGAAGTTTAATTGAACCCTAGTGTGCCATGCAAGGAAAACACTCTGTTTTAGAGAAAATAGCATTCTTGCACTCTACTGTGCTTGCTATAGGGCCCGTACAGTGAGCTAGCTCAGAACAAAAGAACTGTGCTTCCTACACTACTAGGCATATCTAGTTCACCTCAGTATTGGAAACTGAGTAAAACAGGAGCTTCTCTTCAGTCCCATACACTGTACTGGCTGGGAACAGACGCGAATGCTATTTGCACTGTGTATGGCCAGAATGACACAAGAGTGCTGTTCTTAGCCTGAATGAACACTTGCTGCTAGAACTTGAATCTCAACGTGATTCAACTCCGTTTAGGAAGTTTAATTCAACCCTAGTGTGCCGTGCAAGGAAAACACTCTGTTTTAGAGAAAATAGCATTCTTGCAGTCTACTGTGTTTGCTATAGGGCCTGTACAGTGAGCTAGCTCAGAACAAAAGAACTGTGCTTCCTACACAAACGGGGCATATCTAGTTCAACTCAGTATTGGAAACTGAGTAAAACAGGAGCTTCTCTTCAGTCCAATACACTGTACTGGCTGGGAACAGACGGGAATGCTATTTGCACTGTGTAAGGCAAGAATAGCACAAGAGTGCTGTTCTTAGCCTGAATGAACACTTGCTGCTAGAACTTGAAACTCAACGTGATTCAACTCCGTTTAGGAAGTTAAATTGAACTCTAGTGTGCCGTGCAAGAAAAACACTCTGTTTTAGAGAAAACAGCATTCTTGCACTCTACTGTGTTTCCTATAGAGCCTGTACAGTAAGCTAGCTCAGAACAAAAGAACTGTGCTTCCTACACAAACGGGGCATATCTAGTTCAACTCAGTATTGGAAACTGAGTAAAACAGGAGCTTCTCTTCAGTCCAATACACTGTACTGGCTGGGAACTGACACAAATGCTATTTGCACTGTGTATGGCCAGAATAGCACAAGAGTGCTGTTCTTAGCCTCAATGAACACTTGCTGCTAGAACTTGAATCTCAAAGTGATTCAACTCCGTTTAGGAAGTTTAATTGAACCCTAGTGTGCCGTGCAAGAAAAACACTCTGTTTTAGAGAAAACAGCATTTTTGCACTCTACTGTGTTTCCTATAGAGCCTGTACAGTAAGCTAGCTCAGAACCAAAAAACTGTGTTTCCTACACAAAAGGGGCATATCTAGATCAACTCAGTATTGTAAACTGAGTAAAATAGGAGCGTCTCTTCAGTCCAATACACTGTACTGGCTGGGAACAGACGCGAATGCAATTTGCACTGTGTATGGCCAGAATAATACAAGAGTGCTGTTCTTAGCCTCAATGAACACTTGCTGCTAGAACTTGAATCTCAACGTGATTCAACTCCGTTTAGGAAGTTTAATTGAACCCTAGTGTGCCGTGCAAGAAAAACACTCTGTTTTAGAGAAAACAGCATTCTTGCACTCTACTGTGTTTCCTATAGAGCCTGTACAGTAAGCTATCTCAGAACAAAAGAACTGTGCTTCCTACACAAACGGTTCATATCTAGTTCAACTCAGTATTGGAAACTGAGTAAAACAGGAGCTTCTCTTCAGTCCAATACACTGTACTGGCTGGTAACAGACGCGAATGCTATTTGCACTGAGTATGGCCAGAATAGTACAAGAGTGCTGTTCTTAGCCTGAATGAACACTTGCTGCTAGAACTTGAATCTCAACGTGATTCAACTCCGTTTAGGAAGTTTAATTGGACCCTAGTGTCCCAGGCAAGGAAAACACTCTGTTTTAGAGAAAATAGCATTCTTGCACTCTCCTGTGTTTGCCATAGGGCCTGTACAGTGAGCTAGCTCAGAACAAAAGAACTGTGCTTCCTACACAAACGGGGCATATCTAGTTCAACTCAGTATTGGAAACTGAGTAAAACAGGAGCTTCTCTTCAGTCCAGTACACTGTATTGGCTGGGAACAGACGCAAATGCTATTTGCACTGTGTATAGCCAGAATAGCACAAGAGTGCTGTTCTTAGCCTGAATGAACACTTGTTGCTAGAACTTGAAAATCAACGTGATTCAACTCCGTTTAGGAAGTTTAATTGAACCCTAGTGTGCCATGCAATGAAAACACTCTGTTTTAGAGAAAATAGCATTCTTGCACTCTACTGTGTTTGCTATAGGGCCCGTACAGTGAGCTAGCTCAGAACAAAAGAACTGTGCTTCCTACACAAACGGGGCATATCTAGTTCAACTCAGTATTGGAAACTGAGTAAAACAGGAGCTTCTCTTCAGTCCAGTACACTGTATTGGCTGGGAACAGACGGGAATGCTATTTGCACTGTGTAAGGCCAGAATAGCACAAGAGTGCTGTTCTTAGCCTGAATGAACACTTGCTGCTAGAACTTGAAACTCAACGTGATTCAACTCCGTTTAGGAAGTTTAATTGAACCCTAGTGTGCCGTGCAAGAAAAACACTCTGTTTTAGAGAAAACAGCATTCTTGCACTCTACTGTGTTTCCTATAGAGCCTGTACAGTAAGCTATCTCAGAACAAAAGAACTGTGCTTCCTACACAAACGGGGCATATCTAGTTCAACTTAGTATTGGAAACTGAGTAAAACAGGAGCTACTCTTCAGTCCAATACACTGTACTGGCTGGGAACAGACGCAAATGCTATTTGCACTGTGTATGGCCAGAATAGCACAAGAGTGCTGTTCTTAGCCTGAATGAACACTTGCTGCTAGAACTTGAATCTCAACGTGATTCAACTCCGTTTAGGAATTTTAATTGAACCCTATTGTGTAGTGCAAGAAAAACACTCTGTTTTAGAGAAAACAGCATTCTTGCAGTCTACTGTGTTTGCTATAGGGCCTGTACAGTGAGCTAGCTCAGAACAAAAGAACTGTGCTTCCTACACAAACGGGGCATATCTAGTTCAACTCAGTATTGGAAACTCAGTAAAACAGGAGCTTCTCTTCAGTCCAATACACTGTACTGGCTGGGAACAGACGGGAATGCTATTTGCACTGTGTAAGGCAAGAATAGCACAAGAGTGCTGTTCTTAGCCTGAATGAACACTTGCTGCTAGAACTTGAAACTCAACGTGATTCAACTCCGTTTAGGAAGTTAAATTGAACTCTAGTGTGCCGTGCAAGAAAAACACTCTGTTTTAGAGAAAACAGCATTCTTGCACTCTACTGTGTTTCCTATAGAGCCTGTACAGTAAGCTAGCTCAGAACAAAAGAACTGTGCTTCCTACACAAACGGGGCATATCTAGTTCAACTCAGTATTGGAAACTGAGTAAAACAGGAGCTTCTCTTCAGTCCAATACACTGTACTGGCTGGGAACTGACACAAATGCTATTTGCACTGTGTATGGCCAGAATAGCACGAGAGTGCTGTTCTTAGCCTCAATGTACACTTGCTGCTAGAACTTGAATCTCAAAGTGATTCAACTCCGTTTAGGAAGTTTAATTGAACCCTAGTGTGCCGTGCAAGAAAAACACTCTGTTTTAGAGAAAACAGCATTTTTGCACTCTACTGTGTTTCCTATAGAGCCTGTACAGTAAGCTAGCTCAGAACCAAAAAACTGTGTTTCCTACACAAAAGGGGCATATCTAGATCAACTCAGTATTGTAAACTGAGTAAAACAGGAGCGTCTCTTCAGTCCAATACACTGTACTGGCTGGGAACAGACGCGAATGCAATTTGCACTGTGTATGGCCAGAATAATACAAGAGTGCTGTTCTTAGCCTCAATGAACACTTGCTGCTAGAACTTGAATCTCAACGTGATTCAACTCCGTTTAGGAAGTTTAATTGAACCCTAGTGTGCCGTGCAAGAAAAACACTCTGTTTTAGAGAAAACAGCATTCTTGCACTCTACTGTGTTTCCTATAGAGCCTGTACAGTAAGCTATCTCAGAACAAAAGAACTGTGCTTCCTACACAAACGGGGCATATCTAGTTCAACTTAGTATTGGAAACTGAGTAAAACAGGAGCTACTCTTCAGTCCAATACACTGTACTGGCTGGGAACAGACGCAAATGCTATTTGCACTGTGTATGGCCAGAATAGCACAAGAGTGCTGTTCTTAGCCTGAATGAACACTTGCTGCTAGAACTTGAATCTTAACGTGATTCAACTCCGTTTAGGAATTTTAATTGAACCCTATTGTGTAGTGCAAGAAAAACACTCTGTTTTAGAGAAAACAGCATTCTTGCACTCTACTGTGTTTCCTATAGAGCCTGTACAGTAAGCTAGCTCAGAACAAAAGAACTGTGCTTCCTACACAAACGGGGCATATCTAGTTCAACTCAGTATTGGAAACTTAGTAAAATAGGAGCTTCTCTTCAGTCCAATACACTGTACTGGCTGGGAACAGACGCGAATGCTATTTGCACTGTGTATGGCCAGAATAGTACAAGAGTGCTGTTCTTAGCCTCAATGAACACTTGCTGCTAGAACTTGAATCTCAACGTGATTCAACTCCGTTTAGGAAGTTTAACTGAACCCTAGTGTGCCCTGCAAGAAAAACACTCTGTTTTAGAGAAAACAGCATTCTTGCACTCTACTGTGTTTCCTATAGAGCCTGTACAGTAAGCTAGCTCAGAACAAAAGAACTGTGCTTCCTACACAAACGGGGCATATCTAGTTCAACTCACTATTGGATACTGAGTAAAACAGGAGCTTCTCTTCAGTCTAATACACTGTACTGGATGGGAACAGACGCGAATGCTATTTGCACTGTATATGGCCAGAATAGTACAAGAGTGCTGTTCTTAGCCTGAATGAACACTTGCTGCTAGAACTTGAATCTCAACGTGATTCAACTCCGTTTAGGAAGTTTAATTGAACCCTAGTGTGCAGTCAAGAAAAACACTCTGTTTTAGAGAAAACAGCATTCTTTCACTCTACTGTGTTTCCTATAGAGCCTGTACAGTAAGCTAGCTCAGAACAAAAGAACTGTGCTTCCTACACAAACGGGGCATATCTAGTTCAACTCAGTATTGGAAACTGAGTAAAACAGGAGATTCTCTTCAGTCCAATACACTGTTCTGGCTGGGAACAGACGCAAATGCTATTTGCACTGTGTATGGCCAGAATAGCACAAGAGTTCTGTTCTTAGCCTGAATGAACACTTGCTGCTAGAACTTGAATCTCAACGTGATTCAACTCCGTTTAGGAAGTTTAATTGAACCCTAGTGTGCCATGCAAGGAAAACACTCTGTTTTAGAGAAAATAGCATTCTTGCACTCTACTGTGCTTGCTATAGGGCCCGTACAGTGAGCTAGCTCAGAACAAAAGAACTGTGCTTCCTACACTACTAGGCATATCTAGTTCACCTCAGTATTGGAAACTGAGTAAAACAGGAGCTTCTCTTCAGTCCCATACACTGTACTGGCTGGGAACAGACGCGAATGCTATTTGCACTGTGTATGGCCAGAATGACACAAGAGTGCTGTTCTTAGCCTGAATGAACACTTGCTGCTAGAACTTGAATCTCAACGTGATTCAACTCCGTTTAGGAAGTTTAATTCAACCCTAGTGTGCCGTGCAAGGAAAACACTCTGTTTTAGAGAAAATAGCATTCTTGCAGTCTACTGTGTTTGCTATAGGGCCTGTACAGTGAGCTAGCTCAGAACAAAAGAACTGTGCTTCCTACACAAACGGGGCATATCTAGTTCAACTCAGTATTGGAAACTGAGTAAAACAGGAGCTTCTCTTCAGTCCAATACACTGTACTGGCTGGGAACAGACGGGAATGCTATTTGCACTGTGTAAGGCAAGAATAGCACAAGAGTGCTGTTCTTAGCCTGAATGAACACTTGCTGCTAGAACTTGAAACTCAACGTGATTCAACTCCGTTTAGGAAGTTAAATTGAACTCTAGTGTGCCGTGCAAGAAAAACACTCTGTTTTAGAGAAAACAGCATTCTTGCACTCTACTGTGTTTCCTATAGAGCCTGTACAGTAAGCTAGCTCAGAACAAAAGAACTGTGCTTCCTACACAAACGGGGCATATCTAGTTCAACTCAGTATTGGAAACTGAGTAAAACAGGAGCTTCTCTTCAGTCCAATACACTGTACTGGCTGGGAACTGACACAAATGCTATTTGCACTGTGTATGGCCAGAATAGCACAAGAGTGCTGTTCTTAGCCTCAATGAACACTTGCTGCTAGAACTTGAATCTCAAAGTGATTCAACTCCGTTTAGGAAGTTTAATTGAACCCTAGTGTGCCGTGCAAGAAAAACACTCTGTTTTAGAGAAAACAGCATTTTTGCACTCTACTGTGTTTCCTATAGAGCCTGTACAGTAAGCTAGCTCAGAACCAAAAAACTGTGTTTCCTACACAAAAGGGGCATATCTAGATCAACTCAGTATTGTAAACTGAGTAAAATAGGAGCGTCTCTTCAGTCCAATACACTGTACTGGCTGGGAACAGACGCGAATGCAATTTGCACTGTGTATGGCCAGAATAATACAAGAGTGCTGTTCTTAGCCTCAATGAACACTTGCTGCTAGAACTTGAATCTCAACGTGATTCAACTCCGTTTAGGAAGTTTAATTGAACCCTAGTGTGCCGTGCAAGAAAAACACTCTGTTTTAGAGAAAACAGCATTCTTGCACTCTACTGTGTTTGCCATAGGGCCTGTACAGTGAGCTAGCTCAGAACAAAAGAACTGTGCTTCCTACACAAACGGGGCATATCTAGTTCAACTCAGTATTGGAAACTGAGTAAAACAGGAGCTTCTCTTCAGTCCAGTACACTGTATTGGCTGGGAACAGACGCAAATGCTATTTGCACTGTGTATAGCCAGAATAGCACAAGAGTGCTGTTCTTAGCCTGAATGAACACTTGTTGCTAGAACTTGAAAATCAACGTGATTCAACTCCGTTTAGGAAGTTTAATTGAACCCTAGTGTGCCATGCAATGAAAACACTCTGTTTTAGAGAAAATAGCATTCTTGCACTCTACTGTGTTTGCTATAGGGCCCGTACAGTGAGCTAGCTCAGAACAAAAGAACTGTGCTTCCTACACAAACGGGGCATATCTAGTTCAACTCAGTATTGGAAACTGAGTAAAACAGGAGCTTCTCTTCAGTCCAATACAATGTAATGGCTGGGAACAGACGGGAATGCTATTTGCACTGTGTAAGGCCAGAATAGCACAAGAGTGCTGTTCTTAGCCTGAATGAACACTTGCTGCTAGAACTTGAAACTCAACGTGATTCAACTCCGTTTAGGAAGTTTAATTGAACCCTAGTGTGCCGTGCAAGAAAAACACTCTGTTTTAGAGAAAACAGCATTCTTGCACTCTACTGTGTTTCCTATAGAGCCTGTACAGTAAGCTATCTCAGAACAAAAGAACTGTGCTTCCTACACAAACGGGGCATATCTAGTTCAACTTAGTATTGGAAACTGAGTAAAACAGGAGCTACTCTTCAGTACAATACACTGTACTGGCTGGGAACAGACGCAAATGCTATTTGCACTGTGTATGGCCAGAATAGCACAAGAGTGCTGTTCTTAGCCTGAATGAACACTTGCTGCTAGAACTTGAATCTCAACGTGATTCAACTCCGTTTAGGAATTTTAATTGAACCCTATTGTGTAGTGCAAGAAAAACACTCTGTTTTAGAGAAAACAGCATTCTTGCAGTCTACTGTGTTTGCTATAGGGCCTGTACAGTGAGCTAGCTCAGAACAAAAGAACTGTGCTTCCTACACAAACGGGGCATATCTAGTTCAACTCAGTATTGGAAACTCAGTAAAACAGGAGCTTCTCTTCAGTCCAATACACTGTACTGGCTGGGAACAGACGGGAATGCTATTTGCACTGTGTAAGGCAAGAATAGCACAAGAGTGCTGTTCTTAGCCTGAATGAACACTTGCTGCTAGAACTTGAAACTCAACGTGATTCAACTCCGTTTAGGAAGTTAAATTGAACTCTAGTGTGCCGTGCAAGAAAAATACTCTGTTTTAGAGAAAACAGCATTCTTGCACTCTACTGTGTTTCCTATAGAGCCTGTACAGTAAGCTAGCTCAGAACAAAAGAACTGTGCTTCCTACACAAACGGGGCATATCTAGTTCAACTCAGTATTGGAAACTGAGTAAAACAGGAGCTTCTCTTCAGTCCAATACACTGTACTGGCTGGGAACTGACACAAATGCTATTTGCACTGTGTATGGCCAGAATAGCACGAGAGTGCTGTTCTTAGCCTCAATGTACACTTGCTGCTAGAACTTGAATCTCAAAGTGATTCAACTCCGTTTAGGAAGTTTAATTGAACCCTAGTGTGCCGTGCAAGAAAAACACTCTGTTTTAGAGAAAACAGCATTTTTGCACTCTACTGTGTTTCCTATAGAGCCTGTACAGTAAGCTAGCTCAGAACCAAAAAACTGTGTTTCCTACACAAAAGGGGCATATCTAGATCAACTCAGTATTGTAAACTGAGTAAAACAGGAGCGTCTCTTCAGTCCAATACACTGTACTGGCTGGGAACAGACGCGAATGCAATTTGCACTGTGTATGGCCAGAATAATACAAGAGTGCTGTTCTTAGCCTCAATGAACACTTGCTGCTAGAACTTGAATCTCAACGTGATTCAACTCCGTTTAGGAAGTTTAATTGAACCCTAGTGTGCCGTGCAAGAAAAACACTCTGTTTTAGAGAAAACAGCATTCTTGCACTCTACTGTGTTTCCTATAGAGCCTGTACAGTAAGCTAGCTCAGAACAAAAGAACTGTGCTTCCTACACAAACGGTTCATATCTAGTTCAACTCAGTATTCGAAACTGAGTAAAACAGGAGCTTCTCTTCAGTCCAATACACTGTACTGGCTGGTAACAGACTCGAATGCTATTTGCACTGAGTATGGCCAGAATAGTACAAGAGTGCTGTTCTTAGCCTGAATGAACACTTGCTGCTAGAACTTGAATCTCAACGTGATTCAACTCCGTTTAGGAAGTTTAATTGGACCCTAGTGTCCCAGGCAAGGAAAACACTCTTTTTAGAGAAAATAGCATTCTTGCACTCTACTGTGTTTGCCATAGGGCCTGTACAGTGAGCTAGCTCAGAACAAAAGAACTGTGCTTCCTACACAAACGGGGCATATCTAGTTCAACTCAGTATTGGAAACTGAGTAAAACAGGAGCTTCTCTTCAGTCCAGTACACTGTATTGGCTGGGAACAGACGCAAATGCTATTTGCACTGTGTATAGCCAGAATAGCACAAGAGTGCTGTTCTTAGCCTGAATGAACACTTGTTGCTAGAACTTGAAAATCAACATGATTCAACTCCGTTTAGGAAGTTTAATTGAACCCTAGTGTGCCATGCAATGAAAACACTCTGTTTTAGAGAAAATAGCATTCTTGCACTCTACTGTGTTTGCTATAGGGCCCGTACAGTGAGCTAGCTCAGAACAAAAGAACTGTGCTTCCTACACAAACGGGGCATATCTAGTTCAACTCAGTATTGGAAACTGAGTAAAACAGGAGCTTCTCTTCAGTCCAATACAATGTAATGGCTGGGAACAGACGGGAATGCTATTTGCACTGTGTAAGGCCAGAATAGCACAAGAGTGCTGTTCTTAGCCTGAATGAACACTTGCTGCTAGAACTTGAAACTCAACGTGATTCAACTCCGTTTAGGAAGTTTAATTGAACCCTAGTGTGCCGTGCAAGAAAAACACTCTGTTTTAGAGAAAACAGCATTCTTGCACTCTACTGTGTTTCCTATAGAGCCTGTACAGTAAGCTATCTCAGAACAAAAGAACTGTGCTTCCTACACAAACGGGGCATATCTAGTTCAACTTAGTATTGGAAACTGAGTAAAACAGGAGCTACTCTTCAGTCCAATACACTGTACTGGCTGGGAACAGACGCAAATGCTATTTGCACTGTGTATGGCCAGAATAGCACAAGAGTGCTGTTCTTAGCCTGAATGAACACTTGCTGCTAGAACTTGAATCTCAACGTGATTCAACTCCGTTTAGGAATTTTAATTGAACCCTATTGTGTAGTGCAAGAAAAACACTCTGTTTTAGAGAAAACAGCATTCTTGCACTCTACTGTGTTTCCTATAGAGCCTGTACAGTAAGCTAGCTCAGAACAAAAGAACTGTGCTTCCTACACAAACGGGGCATATCTAGTTCAACTCAGTATTGGAAACTTAGTAAAATAGGAGCTTCTCTTCAGTCCAATACACTGTACTGGCTGGGAACAGACGCGAATGCTATTTGCACTGTGTATGGCCAGAATAGTACAAGAGTGCTGTTCTTAGCCTCAATGAACACTTGCTGCTAGAACTTGAATCTCAACGTGATTCAACTCCGTTTAGGAAGTTTAATTGAACCCTAGTGTGCCGTGCAAGAAAAACACTCTGTTTTAGAGAAAACAGCATTCTTGCACTCTACTGTGTTTCCTATAGAGCCTGTACAGTAAGCTAGCTCAGAACAAAAGAACTGTGCTTCCTACACAAACGGGGCATATCTAGTTCAACTCAGTATTGGAAACTGAGTAAAACAGGAGCTTCTCTTCAGTCCAATACACTGTACTGGCTGGGAACAGACGCGAATGCTATTTGCACTGTGTATGGCCAGAATAGCACAAGAGTGCTGTTCTTAGGTGAATGAACACTTGCTGCTAGAACTTGAATCTCAACGTGATTCAACTCCGTTTAGGAAGTTTAATTGAACCCTAGTGTGCCATGCAAGGAAAACACTCTGTTTTAGAGAAAATAGCATTCTTGCACGCTACTGTGCTTGCTATAGGGCCCGTACAGTGAGCTAGCTCAGAACAAAAGAACTGTGCTTCCTACACAAACGGGGCATATCTAGTTCAACTCAGTATTGGAAACTGAGTAAAACAGGAGCTTCTCTTCAGTCCAATACACTGTACTGGCTGGGAACAGACGGGAATGCTATTTGCACTGTGTATGGCCAGAATAGCACAAGAGTGCTGTTCTTAGGTGAATGAACACTTGCTGCTAGAACTTGAATCTCAACGTGATTCAACTCCGTTTAGGAAGTTTAATTGAACCCTAGTGTGCCATGCAAGGAAAACACTCTGTTTTAGAGAAAATAGCATTCTTGCACTCTACTGTGTTTGCTAAAGGGCCCGTACAGTGAGCTAGCTCAGAACAAAAGAACTGTGCTTCCTACACAAACGGGGCATATCTAGTTCAACTCAGTATTGGAAACTGAGTAAAACAGGAGCTTCTCTTCAGTCTAATACACTGTACTGGCTGGGAACATACGCGAATGCTATTTGCACTGTGTATGGCCAGAATAGTACAAGAGTGCTGTTCTTAGCCTGAATGAACACTTGCTGCTAGAACTTGAATCTCAACGTGATTCAACTCCGTTTAGGAAGTTTAATTGAGCCCTAGTGTGCCGTGCAAGAAAAACACTCTGTTTTAGAGAAAACAGCATTCTTTCACTCTACTGTGTTTCCGATAGAGCCTGTACAGTAAGCTAGCTCAGAACAAAAGAACTGTGCTTCCTACACAAACGGGGCATATCTAGTTCAACTCAGTATTGGAAACTGAGTAAAACAGGAGCTTCTCTTCAGTCCAATACACTGTACTCGCTGGGAACAGACGCAAATGCTATTTGCACTGTGTATGGCCAGAATAGCACAAGAGTGCTGTTCTTAGCCTGAATGAACACTTGCTGCTAGAACTTGAATCTCAACGTGATTCAACTCCGTTTAGGAAGTTTAATTGAACCCTAGTGTGCCATGCAATGAAAACATTCTGTTTTAGAGAAAATAGCATTCTTGCACTCTACTGTGTTTGCTATAGGGCCCGTACAGTGAGCTAGCTCAGAACAAAAGAACTGTGCTTCCTACACTACGGGGCATATCTAGTTCACCTCAGTATTGGAAACTGAGTAAAACAGGAGCTTCTCTTCAGTCCCATACACTGTACTGGCTGGGAACAGACGCGAATGCTATTTGCACTGTGTATGGCCAGAATGACACAAGAGTGCTGTTCTTAGCCTGAATGAACACTTGCTGCTAGAACTTGAATCTCAATGTGATTCAACTCCGTTTAGGAAGTTTAATTGAACCCTAGTGTGCCATGCAAGGAAAACACTCTGTTTTAGAGAAAATAGCATTCTTGCAGTCTACTGTGTTTGCTATAGGGCCTGTACAGTGAGCTAGCTCAGAACAAAAGAACTGTGCTTCCTACACAAACGGGGCATATCTAGTTCAACTCAGTATTGGAAACTGAATAAAACAGGAGCTTCTCTTCAGTCCAATACACTGTACTGGCTGGGAACAGACGCAAATGCTATTTGCACTGTGTATGGCCAGAATAGTACAAGAGTGCTGTTCTTAGCCTCAATGAACACTTGCTGCTAGAACTTGAATCTCAACGTGATTCAACTCCGTTTAGGAAGTTTAACTGAACCCTAGTGTGCCCTGCAAGAAAAACACTCTGTTTTAGAGAAAACAGCATTCTTGCACTCTACTGTGTTTCCTATAGAGCCTGTACAGTAAGCTAGCTCAGAACAAAAGAACTGTGCTTCCTACACAAACGGGGCATATCTAGTTCAACTCACTATTGGATACTGAGTAAAACAGGAGCTTCTCTTCAGTCTAATACACTGTACTGGATGGGAACAGACGCGAATGCTATTTGCACTGTATATGGCCAGAATAGTACAAGAGTGCTGTTCTTAGCCTGAATGAACACTTGCTGCTAGAACTTGAATCTCAACGTGATTCAACTCCGTTTAGGAAGTTTAATTGAACCCTAGTGTGCAGTCAAGAAAAACACTCTGTTTTAGAGAAAACAGCATTCTTTCACTCTACTGTGTTTCCTATAGAGCCTGTACAGTAAGCTAGCTCAGAACAAAAGAACTGTGCTTCCTACACAAACGGGGCATATCTAGTTCAACTCAGTATTGGAAACTGAGTAAAACAGGAGATTCTCTTCAGTCCAATACACTGTTCTGGCTGGGAACAGACGCAAATGCTATTTGCACTGTGTATGGCCAGAATAGCACAAGAGTTCTGTTCTTAGCCTGAATGAACACTTGCTGCTAGAACTTGAATCTCAACGTGATTCAACTCCGTTTAGGAAGTTTAATTGAACCCTAGTGTGCCATGCAAGGAAAACACTCTGTTTTAGAGAAAATAGCATTCTTGCACTCTACTGTGCTTGCTATAGGGCCCGTACAGTGAGCTAGCTCAGAACAAAAGAACTGTGCTTCCTACACTACTAGGCATATCTAGTTCACCTCAGTATTGGAAACTGAGTAAAACAGGAGCTTCTCTTCAGTCCCATACACTGTACTGGCTGGGAACAGACGCGAATGCTATTTGCACTGTGTATGGCCAGAATGACACAAGAGTGCTGTTCTTAGCCTGAATGAACACTTGCTGCTAGAACTTGAATCTCAACGTGATTCAACTCCGTTTAGGAAGTTTAATTCAACCCTAGTGTGCCGTGCAAGGAAAACACTCTGTTTTAGAGAAAATAGCATTCTTGCAGTCTACTGTGTTTGCTATAGGGCCTGTACAGTGAGCTAGCTCAGAACAAAAGAACTGTGCTTCCTACACAAACGGGGCATATCTAGTTCAACTCAGTATTGGAAACTGAGTAAAACAGGAGCTTCTCTTCAGTCCAATACACTGTACTGGCTGGGAACAGACGGGAATGCTATTTGCACTGTGTAAGGCAAGAATAGCACAAGAGTGCTGTTCTTAGCCTGAATGAACACTTGCTGCTAGAACTTGAAACTCAACGTGATTCAACTCCGTTTAGGAAGTTAAATTGAACTCTAGTGTGCCGTGCAAGAAAAACACTCTGTTTTAGAGAAAACAGCATTCTTGCACTCTACTGTGTTTCCTATAGAGCCTGTACAGTAAGCTAGCTCAGAACAAAAGAACTGTGCTTCCTACACAAACGGGGCATATCTAGTTCAACTCAGTATTGGAAACTGAGTAAAACAGGAGCTTCTCTTCAGTCCAATACACTGTACTGGCTGGGAACTGACACAAATGCTATTTGCACTGTGTATGGCCAGAATAGCACAAGAGTGCTGTTCTTAGCCTCAATGAACACTTGCTGCTAGAACTTGAATCTCAAAGTGATTCAACTCCGTTTAGGAAGTTTAATTGAACCCTAGTGTGCCGTGCAAGAAAAACACTCTGTTTTAGAGAAAACAGCATTTTTGCACTCTACTGTGTTTCCTATAGAGCCTGTACAGTAAGCTAGCTCAGAACCAAAAAACTGTGTTTCCTACACAAAAGGGGCATATCTAGATCAACTCAGTATTGTAAACTGAGTAAAATAGGAGCGTCTCTTCAGTCCAATACACTGTACTGGCTGGGAACAGACGCGAATGCAATTTGCACTGTGTATGGCCAGAATAATACAAGAGTGCTGTTCTTAGCCTCAATGAACACTTGCTGCTAGAACTTGAATCTCAACGTGATTCAACTCCGTTTAGGAAGTTTAATTGAACCCTAGTGTGCCGTGCAAGAAAAACACTCTGTTTTAGAGAAAACAGCATTCTTGCACTCTACTGTGTTTGCCATAGGGCCTGTACAGTGAGCTAGCTCAGAACAAAAGAACTGTGCTTCCTACACAAACGGGGCATATCTAGTTCAACTCAGTATTGGAAACTGAGTAAAACAGGAGCTTCTCTTCAGTCCAGTACACTGTATTGGCTGGGAACAGACGCAAATGCTATTTGCACTGTGTATAGCCAGAATAGCACAAGAGTGCTGTTCTTAGCCTGAATGAACACTTGTTGCTAGAACTTGAAAATCAACGTGATTCAACTCCGTTTAGGAAGTTTAATTGAACCCTAGTGTGCCATGCAATGAAAACACTCTGTTTTAGAGAAAATAGCATTCTTGCACTCTACTGTGTTTGCTATAGGGCCCGTACAGTGAGCTAGCTCAGAACAAAAGAACTGTGCTTCCTACACAAACGGGGCATATCTAGTTCAACTCAGTATTGGAAACTGAGTAAAACAGGAGCTTCTCTTCAGTCCAATACAATGTAATGGCTGGGAACAGACGGGAATGCTATTTGCACTGTGTAAGGCCAGAATAGCACAAGAGTGCTGTTCTTAGCCTGAATGAACACTTGCTGCTAGAACTTGAAACTCAACGTGATTCAACTCCGTTTAGGAAGTTTAATTGAACCCTAGTGTGCCGTGCAAGAAAAACACTCTGTTTTAGAGAAAACAGCATTCTTGCACTCTACTGTGTTTCCTATAGAGCCTGTACAGTAAGCTATCTCAGAACAAAAGAACTGTGCTTCCTACACAAACGGGGCATATCTAGTTCAACTTAGTATTGGAAACTGAGTAAAACAGGAGCTACTCTTCAGTACAATACACTGTACTGGCTGGGAACAGACGCAAATGCTATTTGCACTGTGTATGGCCAGAATAGCACAAGAGTGCTGTTCTTAGCCTGAATGAACACTTGCTGCTAGAACTTGAATCTCAACGTGATTCAACTCCGTTTAGGAATTTTAATTGAACCCTATTGTGTAGTGCAAGAAAAACACTCTGTTTTAGAGAAAACAGCATTCTTGCAGTCTACTGTGTTTGCTATAGGGCCTGTACAGTGAGCTAGCTCAGAACAAAAGAACTGTGCTTCCTACACAAACGGGGCATATCTAGTTCAACTCAGTATTGGAAACTCAGTAAAACAGGAGCTTCTCTTCAGTCCAATACACTGTACTGGCTGGGAACAGACGGGAATGCTATTTGCACTGTGTAAGGCAAGAATAGCACAAGAGTGCTGTTCTTAGCCTGAATGAACACTTGCTGCTAGAACTTGAAACTCAACGTGATTCAACTCCGTTTAGGAAGTTAAATTGAACTCTAGTGTGCCGTGCAAGAAAAATACTCTGTTTTAGAGAAAACAGCATTCTTGCACTCTACTGTGTTTCCTATAGAGCCTGTACAGTAAGCTAGCTCAGAACAAAAGAACTGTGCTTCCTACACAAACGGGGCATATCTAGTTCAACTCAGTATTGGAAACTGAGTAAAACAGGAGCTTCTCTTCAGTCCAATACACTGTACTGGCTGGGAACTGACACAAATGCTATTTGCACTGTGTATGGCCAGAATAGCACGAGAGTGCTGTTCTTAGCCTCAATGTACACTTGCTGCTAGAACTTGAATCTCAAAGTGATTCAACTCCGTTTAGGAAGTTTAATTGAACCCTAGTGTGCCGTGCAAGAAAAACACTCTGTTTTAGAGAAAACAGCATTTTTGCACTCTACTGTGTTTCCTATAGAGCCTGTACAGTAAGCTAGCTCAGAACCAAAAAACTGTGTTTCCTACACAAAAGGGGCATATCTAGATCAACTCAGTATTGTAAACTGAGTAAAACAGGAGCGTCTCTTCAGTCCAATACACTGTACTGGCTGGGAACAGACGCGAATGCAATTTGCACTGTGTATGGCCAGAATAATACAAGAGTGCTGTTCTTAGCCTCAATGAACACTTGCTGCTAGAACTTGAATCTCAACGTGATTCAACTCCGTTTAGGAAGTTTAATTGAACCCTAGTGTGCCGTGCAAGAAAAACACTCTGTTTTAGAGAAAACAGCATTCTTGCACTCTACTGTGTTTCCTATAGAGCCTGTACAGTAAGCTAGCTCAGAACAAAAGAACTGTGCTTCCTACACAAACGGTTCATATCTAGTTCAACTCAGTATTCGAAACTGAGTAAAACAGGAGCTTCTCTTCAGTCCAATACACTGTACTGGCTGGTAACAGACTCGAATGCTATTTGCACTGAGTATGGCCAGAATAGTACAAGAGTGCTGTTCTTAGCCTGAATGAACACTTGCTGCTAGAACTTGAATCTCAACGTGATTCAACTCCGTTTAGGAAGTTTAATTGGACCCTAGTGTCCCAGGCAAGGAAAACACTCTTTTTAGAGAAAATAGCATTCTTGCACTCTACTGTGTTTGCCATAGGGCCTGTACAGTGAGCTAGCTCAGAACAAAAGAACTGTGCTTCCTACACAAACGGGGCATATCTAGTTCAACTCAGTATTGGAAACTGAGTAAAACAGGAGCTTCTCTTCAGTCCAGTACACTGTATTGGCTGGGAACAGACGCAAATGCTATTTGCACTGTGTATAGCCAGAATAGCACAAGAGTGCTGTTCTTAGCCTGAATGAACACTTGTTGCTAGAACTTGAAAATCAACATGATTCAACTCCGTTTAGGAAGTTTAATTGAACCCTAGTGTGCCATGCAATGAAAACACTCTGTTTTAGAGAAAATAGCATTCTTGCACTCTACTGTGTTTGCTATAGGGCCCGTACAGTGAGCTAGCTCAGAACAAAAGAACTGTGCTTCCTACACAAACGGGGCATATCTAGTTCAACTCAGTATTGGAAACTGAGTAAAACAGGAGCTTCTCTTCAGTCCAATACAATGTAATGGCTGGGAACAGACGGGAATGCTATTTGCACTGTGTAAGGCCAGAATAGCACAAGAGTGCTGTTCTTAGCCTGAATGAACACTTGCTGCTAGAACTTGAAACTCAACGTGATTCAACTCCGTTTAGGAAGTTTAATTGAACCCTAGTGTGCCGTGCAAGAAAAACACTCTGTTTTAGAGAAAACAGCATTCTTGCACTCTACTGTGTTTCCTATAGAGCCTGTACAGTAAGCTATCTCAGAACAAAAGAACTGTGCTTCCTACACAAACGGGGCATATCTAGTTCAACTTAGTATTGGAAACTGAGTAAAACAGGAGCTACTCTTCAGTCCAATACACTGTACTGGCTGGGAACAGACGCAAATGCTATTTGCACTGTGTATGGCCAGAATAGCACAAGAGTGCTGTTCTTAGCCTGAATGAACACTTGCTGCTAGAACTTGAATCTCAACGTGATTCAACTCCGTTTAGGAATTTTAATTGAACCCTATTGTGTAGTGCAAGAAAAACACTCTGTTTTAGAGAAAACAGCATTCTTGCACTCTACTGTGTTTCCTATAGAGCCTGTACAGTAAGCTAGCTCAGAACAAAAGAACTGTGCTTCCTACACAAACGGGGCATATCTAGTTCAACTCAGTATTGGAAACTTAGTAAAATAGGAGCTTCTCTTCAGTCCAATACACTGTACTGGCTGGGAACAGACGCGAATGCTATTTGCACTGTGTATGGCCAGAATAGTACAAGAGTGCTGTTCTTAGCCTCAATGAACACTTGCTGCTAGAACTTGAATCTCAACGTGATTCAACTCCGTTTAGGAAGTTTAATTGAACCCTAGTGTGCCGTGCAAGAAAAACACTCTGTTTTAGAGAAAACAGCATTCTTGCACTCTACTGTGTTTCCTATAGAGCCTGTACAGTAAGCTAGCTCAGAACAAAAGAACTGTGCTTCCTACACAAACGGGGCATATCTAGTTCAACTCAGTATTGGAAACTGAGTAAAACAGGAGCTTCTCTTCAGTCCAATACACTGTACTGGCTGGGAACAGACGCGAATGCTATTTGCACTGTGTATGGCCAGAATAGCACAAGAGTGCTGTTCTTAGGTGAATGAACACTTGCTGCTAGAACTTGAATCTCAACGTGATTCAACTCCGTTTAGGAAGTTTAATTGAACCCTAGTGTGCCATGCAAGGAAAACACTCTGTTTTAGAGAAAATAGCATTCTTGCACGCTACTGTGCTTGCTATAGGGCCCGTACAGTGAGCTAGCTCAGAACAAAAGAACTGTGCTTCCTACACAAACGGGGCATATCTAGTTCAACTCAGTATTGGAAACTGAGTAAAACAGGAGCTTCTCTTCAGTCCAATACACTGTACTGGCTGGGAACAGACGGGAATGCTATTTGCACTGTGTATGGCCAGAATAGCACAAGAGTGCTGTTCTTAGGTGAATGAACACTTGCTGCTAGAACTTGAATCTCAACGTGATTCAACTCCGTTTAGGAAGTTTAATTGAACCCTAGTGTGCCATGCAAGGAAAACACTCTGTTTTAGAGAAAATAGCATTCTTGCACTCTACTGTGTTTGCTAAAGGGCCCGTACAGTGAGCTAGCTCAGAACAAAAGAACTGTGCTTCCTACACAAACGGGGCATATCTAGTTCAACTCAGTATTGGAAACTGAGTAAAACAGGAGCTTCTCTTCAGTCTAATACACTGTACTGGCTGGGAACATACGCGAATGCTATTTGCACTGTGTATGGCCAGAATAGTACAAGAGTGCTGTTCTTAGCCTGAATGAACACTTGCTGCTAGAACTTGAATCTCAACGTGATTCAACTCCGTTTAGGAAGTTTAATTGAGCCCTAGTGTGCCGTGCAAGAAAAACACTCTGTTTTAGAGAAAACAGCATTCTTTCACTCTACTGTGTTTCCGATAGAGCCTGTACAGTAAGCTAGCTCAGAACAAAAGAACTGTGCTTCCTACACAAACGGGGCATATCTAGTTCAACTCAGTATTGGAAACTGAGTAAAACAGGAGCTTCTCTTCAGTCCAATACACTGTACTCGCTGGGAACAGACGCAAATGCTATTTGCACTGTGTATGGCCAGAATAGCACAAGAGTGCTGTTCTTAGCCTGAATGAACACTTGCTGCTAGAACTTGAATCTCAACGTGATTCAACTCCGTTTAGGAAGTTTAATTGAACCCTAGTGTGCCATGCAATGAAAACATTCTGTTTTAGAGAAAATAGCATTCTTGCACTCTACTGTGTTTGCTATAGGGCCCGTACAGTGAGCTAGCTCAGAACAAAAGAACTGTGCTTCCTACACTACGGGGCATATCTAGTTCACCTCAGTATTGGAAACTGAGTAAAACAGGAGCTTCTCTTCAGTCCCATACACTGTACTGGCTGGGAACAGACGCGAATGCTATTTGCACTGTGTATGGCCAGAATGACACAAGAGTGCTGTTCTTAGCCTGAATGAACACTTGCTGCTAGAACTTGAATCTCAATGTGATTCAACTCCGTTTAGGAAGTTTAATTGAACCCTAGTGTGCCATGCAAGGAAAACACTCTGTTTTAGAGAAAATAGCATTCTTGCAGTCTACTGTGTTTGCTATAGGGCCTGTACAGTGAGCTAGCTCAGAACAAAAGAACTGTGCTTCCTACACAAACGGGGCATATCTAGTTCAACTCAGTATTGGAAACTGAATAAAACAGGAGCTTCTCTTCAGTCCAATACACTGTACTGGCTGGGAACAGACGCAAATGCTATTTGCACTGTGTATGGCCAGAATAGCACAAGAGTGCTGTTCTTAGCCTGAATGAACACTTGCTGCTAGAACTTGAATCTCAACGTGATTCAACTCCGTTTAGGAAGTTTAATTGAGCCCTAGTGTGCCGTGCAAGAAAAACACTCTGTTTTAGAGAAAACAGCATTCTTTCACTCTACTGTGTTTGCTAAAGGGCCCGTACAGTGAGCTAGCTCAGAACAAAAGAACTGTGCTTCCTACACAAACGGGGCATATCTAGTTCAACTCAGTATTGGAAACTGAGTAAAACTGGAGCTTCTCTTCAGTCTAATACACTGTACTGGCTGGGAACATACGCGAATGCTATTTGCACTGTGTATGGCCAGAATAGTACAAGAGTGCTGTTCTTAGCCTGAATGAACACTTGCTGCTAGAACTTGAATCTCAACGTGATTCAACTCCGTTTAGGAAGTTTAATTGAGCCCTAGTGTGCCGTGCAAGAAAAACCCTCTGTTTTAGAGAAAACAGCATTCTTTCACTCTACTGTGTTTCCGATAGAGCCTGTACAGTAAGCTAGCTCAGAACAAAAGAACTGTGCTTCCTACACAAACGGGGCATATCTAGTTCAACTCAGTATTGGAAACTGAGTAAAACAGGAGCTTCTCTTCAGTCCAATACACTGTACTCGCTGGGAACAGACGCAAATGCTATTTGCACTGTGTATGGCCAGAATAGCACAAGAGTGCTGTTCTTAGCCTGAATGAACACTTGCTGCTAGAACTTGAATCTCAACGTGATTCAACTCCGTTTAGGAAGTTTAATTGAACCCTAGTGTGCCATGCAATGAAAACATTCTGTTTTAGAGAAAATAGCATTCTTGCACTCTACTGTGTTTGCTATAGGGCCCGTACAGTGAGCTAGCTCAGAACAAAAGAACTGTGCTTCCTACACTACGGGGCATATCTAGTTCACCTCAGTATTGGAAACTGAGTAAAACAGGAGCTTCTCTTCAGTCCCATACACTGTACTGGCTGGGAACAGACGCGAATGCTATTTGCACTGTGTATGGCCAGAATGACACAAGAGTGCTGTTCTTAGCCTGAATGAACACTTGCTGCTAGAACTTGAATCTCAATGTGATTCAACTCCGTTTAGGAAGTTTAATTGAACCCTAGTGTGCCATGCAAGGAAAACACTCTGTTTTAGAGAAAATAGCATTCTTGCAGTCTACTGTGTTTGCTATAGGGCCTGTACAGTGAGCTACCTCAGAACAAAAGAACTGTGCTTCCTACACAAACGGGGCATATCTAGTTCAACTCAGTATTGGAAACTGAGTAAAACAGGAGCTTCTCTTCAGTCCAATACACTGTACTGGCTGGGAACAGACGGGAATGCTATTTGCACTGTGTAAGGCAAGAATAGCACAAGAGTGCTGTTCTTAGCCTGAATGAACACTTGCTGCTAGAACTTGAAACTCAACGTGATTCAACTCCGTTTAGGAAGTTAAATTGAACTCTAGTGTGCCGTGCAAGAAAAACACTCTGTTTTAGAGAAAACAGCATTCTTGCACTCTACTGTGTTTCCTATAGAGCCTGTACAGTGAGCTAGCTCAGAACAAAAGAACTGTGCTTCCTACACAAACTGGGCATATCTAGTTCAACTCAGTATTGGAAACTGAGTAAAACAGGAGCTTCTCTTCAGTCCAATACACTGTACTGGCTGGGAACAGACGCGAATGCTATTTGCACTGAGTATGGCCAGAATAGTACAAGAGTGCTGTTCTTAGCCTGAATGAACACTTGCTGCTAGAACTTGAATCTCAACGTGATTCAACTCCGTTTAGGAAGTTTAATTGAACCCTAGTGTGCCGTGCAAGAAAAACACTCTGTTTTAGAGAAAACAGCATTCTTGCACTCTACTGTGTTTCCTATAGAGCCTGTACAGTAAGCTAGCTCAGAACAAAAGAACTGTGCTTCCTACACTACGGGGCATATCTAGTTCAACTCAGTATTGGAAACTGAATAAAACAGGAGCTTCTCTTCAGTCCAATACACTGTACTGGCTGGGAACAGACGCAAATGCTATTTGCACTGTGTATGGCCAGAATAGCACAAGAGTGCTGTTCTTACCCTGAATGAACACTTGCTGCTAGAACTTGAATCTCAACGTGATTCAACTCCGTTTAGGAAGTTTAATTGAACCCTAGTGTGCCATGCAAGGAAAACACTCTGTTTTAGAGAAAATAGCATTCTTGCACTCTACTGTGTTTGCTATAGGGCCCGTACAGTGAGCTAGCTCAGAACAAAAGAACTGTGCTTCCTCCACAAACGGGGCATATCTAGTTCAACTCAGTATTGGAAACTGAGTAAAACAGGAGCTTCTCTTCAGTCCAAACACTGTACTGGCTGGGAACAGACGCAAATGCTATTTGCACTGTGTATGGCCAGAATAGCACAAGAGTGCTGTTCTTAGCCTGAATGAACACTTGCTGCTAGAACATGAATCTCAACGTGATTCAACTCCGTTTAGGAAGTTTAATTGAACCCAGTGTGCCATGCAAGGAAAACACTCTGTTTTAGAGAAAATAGCATTCTTGCACTCTACTGTGTTTGCTATAGGGCCTGTACAGTGAGCTAGCTCAGAACAAAAGAACTGTGCTTCCTACACAAACGGGGCATATCTAGTTCAACTCAGTATTGTAAACTGAGTAAAACAGGAGCTTCTCTTCAGTCCAATACCCTGTACTGGCTGGGAACAGACGGGAATGCTATTTGCACTGTGTAAGGCCAGAATAGCACAAGAGTGCTGTTCTTAGCCTGAATGAACACTTGCTGCTAGAACTTGAAACTCAACGTGATTCAACTCCGTTTAGGAAGTTTAATTGAACCCTAGTGTGCCGTGCAAGAAAAACACTCTGTTTTAGAGAAAAAAGCATTCTTGCACTCTACTGTGTTTCCTATAGAGCCTGTACAGTGAGCTAGCTCAGAACAAATGAACTGTGCTTCCTACACAAACGGGGCATATCTAGTTCAACTCAGTATTGATAACTGAGTAAAACAGGAGCTTCTCTTCAGTCCAATACACTGTACTGGCTGGGAACAGACGCGAATGCTATTTGCACTGTGTATGGCCAGAATAGCACAAGAGTGCTGTTCTTAGCCTGAATGAACACTTGCTGCTAGAACTTGAATCTCAACGTGATTCAACTCCGTTTAGGAAGTTTAATTGAACCCTAGTGTGCCGTGCAAGGAAAACACTCTGTTTTAGAGAAAACAGCATTCTTGCACTCTACTGTGTTTCCTATAGAGCTTGTACAGTAAGCTAGCTCAGAACAAAAGATCTGTGCTTCCTACACAAACGGGGCATATCTAGTTCAACTCAGTATTGGAACCTGAGTAAAACAGGAGCTTCTCTTCAGTCCAATACACTGTACTGGCTGGGAACAGACGCAAATGCTATTTGCACTGTGTATGGCCAGAATAGCACAAGAGTGCTGTTCTTAGCCTCAATGAACACTTGCTGCTAGAACTTGAATCTCAACGTGCTTCATTGCCGTTTAGGAAGTTTAATTGAACCCTAGTGTGCCATGCAAGGAAAACACTCTGTTTTAGAGAAAATAGCATTCTTGCACTCTACTGTGTTTGCTATAGGGCCCGTACAGTGAGCTAGCTCAGAACAAAAGAACTGTGCTTCCTACACAAACGGGGCATATCTAGTTCAACTCATTATTGGAAACTGAGTAAAACAGGAGCTTCTCTTCAGTCCAATACACTGTACTGGCTGGGAACAGACGCGAATGCTATTTGCACTGTGTAAGGCCAGAATAGCACAAGAGTGCTGTTCTTAGCCTGAATGAACACTTGCTGCTAGAACTTGAAACTCAACGTGATTCAACTCCGTTTAGGAAGTTTAATTGAACCCTAGTGTGCTATGCAAGAAAAACACTCTGTTTTAGAGAAAACAGTATTCTTGTACTCTACTGTGTTTCCTATAGAGCCTGTACAGTAAGCTAGCTCAGAACAAAAGAACTGTGCTTCCTACACAAACGGGGCATATCTAGTTCAACTCAGTATTGGAAACTGAGTAAAACAGGAGCTTCTCTTCAGTCCAATACACTGTACTGGCTGGGAACAGACGCAAATGTTATTTGCACTGTGTATGGCCAGAATAGCACAAGAGTGCTGTTCTTAGCCTGAATGAACACTTGCTGCTAGAACTTGAATCTCAACGTGATTCAACTCCGTTTAGGAAGTTTAATTGAACCCTAGTGTGCCGTGCAAGAAAAACACTCTGTTTTAGAGAAAACAGCATTCTTGCACTCTACTGTTTTTCCTATAGAGCCTGTACAGTAAGCTAGCTCAGAACAAAAGAACTGTGCTTCCTACACAAACGGGGCATATCTAGTTCAACTCAGTATTGGAAACTGAGTAAAACAGGAGCTTCTCTTCAGTCCAATACACTGTACTGGCTGGGAACAGACGCAAATGCTATTTGCACTGTGTATGGCCAGAATAGCACAAGAGTGCTGTTCTTAGCCTCAATGAACACTTGCTGCTAGAACTTGAATCTCAACGTGATTCAACTCCGTTTAGGAAGTTTAATTGAACCCTAGTGTGCCATGCAAGAAAAACACTCTGTTTTAGAGAAAACAGCATTCTTGCACTCTACTATGTTTCTTATAGGTCCAGTACAGTGAGCTAGCTCAGAACAAAAGAACTGTGCTTCCTACACAAACGGGGCATATCTAGTTCAACTCAGTATTGTAAACTGAGTAAAACAGGAGCATCTCTTCAGTCCAATACACTGTACTGGCTGGGAACAGACGCGAATACTATTTGCACTGTGTATGGCCAGAATAGCACAAGAGTGCTGTTCTTAGCCTGAATGAACACTTGCTTGTAGAACTTGAATCTCAACGTGATTCAACTCCGTTTAGGAAGTTTAATTGAACCCTAGTGTGCCATGCAAGGAAAACCCTCTGTTTTAGAGAAAATAGCATTCTTGCACTCTACTGTGTTTGCTATAGGGCCCGTACAGTGAGCTAGCTCAGAACAAAAGAACTGTGCTTCCTACACAAACGGGGCATATCTAGTTCAACTCAGTATTGTAAACTGAGTAAAACATGAGATTCTCTTCAGTCCAATACACTGTACTGTCTGGGAACAGACGTGAATGCTATTTGCACTGTGTATGGCCATAATAGCACAAGAGTGATGTTCTTAGCATGAATGAACACTTGGTGCTAGAACTTGAATCTCAACGTGATCCAACTCCGTTTAGGAAGTTTAATTGAACCCTAGTGTGCCATGCAAGGAAAATACTCTGTTTTAGAGAAAATAGCATTCTTGCACTCTACTGTGTTTGCTATAGGGCCCGTACAGTGAGCTAGCTCAGAACAAAAGAACTGTGCTGACTACACAAACGGGGCATATCTAGTTCAACTCAGTATTGGAAGCTGAGTAAAACAGGAGCTTCTCTTCAGTCCAATACACGGTACTGGCTGGGAACAGACTCGAATGCTATTTGCACTGTGTATGGCCAGAATAGCACGAGTGCTGTTCTTAGCCTGAATGAACACTTGCTGCTAGAACTTGAATCTCAACGTGATTCAACTCCGTTTAGGAAGTTTAATTGAACCCTAGTGTGCCATGCAAGGAAAACACTCTGTTTTAGAGAAAATAGCATTCTTGCACTCTACTGTGTTTGCTATAGGGCCCGTACAGTGAGCTAGCTCAGAAAAAAAGAACTGTGCTTCCTACACAAACGGGGCATATCTAGTTCAACTCAGTATTGTAAACTGAGTAAAACAGGAGCTTCTCTTCAGTCCAATACACTGTACTGGCTGGGAACAGACGCAAATGCTATTTGCACTGTGTATGGCCATAATAGCACAAGAGTGATGTTCTTAGCATGAATGAACACTTGGTGCTAGAACTTGAATCTCAACGTGATCCAACTCCGTTTAGGAAGTTTAATTGAACCCTAGTGTGCCATGCAAGGAAAATACTCTGTTTTAGAGAAAATAGCATTCTTGCACTCTACTGTGTTTGCTATAGGGCCCGTACAGTGAGCTAGCTCAGAACAAAAGAACTGTGCTGACTACACAAACGGGGCATATCTAGTTCAACTCAGTATTGGAAGCTGAGTAAAACAGGAGCTTCTCTTCAGTCCAATACACGGTACTGGCTGGGAACAGACTCGAATGCTATTTGCACTGTGTATGGCCAGAATAGCACGAGTGCTGTTCTTAGCCTGAATGAACACTTGCTGCTAGAACTTGAATCTCAACGTGATTCAACTCCGTTTAGGAAGTTTAATTGAACCCTAGTGTGCCATGCAAGGAAAACACTCTGTTTTAGAGAAAATAGCATTCTTGCACTCTACTGTGTTTGCTATAGGGCCCGTACAGTGAGCTAGCTCAGAAAAAAAGAACTGTGCTTCCTACACAAACGGGGCATATCTAGTTCAACTCAGTATTGTAAACTGAGTAAAACAGGAGCTTCTCTTCAGTCCAATACACTGTACTGGCTGGGAACAGACGCAAATGCTATTTGCACTGTGTATGGCCAGAATAGCACATGAGTGCTGTTCTTAGCCTCAATGAACACTTGGTGCTCGAACTTGAATTTCAACGTGATTCAACTCCGTTTAGGAAGTTTAATTGAACCCTAGTGTGCCGTGAAAGAAAAAACTCTGTTTTAGAGAAAATAGCATTCTTGCAGTCTACTGTGTTTGCTATAGGGCCCGTACAGTGAGCTAGCTCAGAACAAAAGAACTGTGCTTCCTACACAAACGGGGCATATCTAGTTCAACTCAGTATTGGAAACTGAGTAAAGCAGGAGCTTCTCTTCAGTCCAATACACTGTACTGGCTGGGAACAGACGCGAATGCTATTTGCACTGTGTAAGGCCAGAATAGCACAAGAGTCCTGTTCTTAGCCTGAATGAACACTTGCTGCTAGAACTTGAATCTCAACGTGATTCAACTGCATTTAGGAAGTTTAATTGAACCCTAGTGTGCCATGCATGAAAAACACTCTGTTTTAGAGAAAACAGCATTCTTGCTCTCTACTGTGTTTCCTATAGGGCCCGTACAGTGTGCTACCTCAGAACAAAAGAACTGTGCTTCCTACACAAACGGGGCATATCTAGTTCAACTCAGTATTGGAAACTGAGTAAAACAGGAGCTTCTCTTCAGTCCAATACACGCTACTGGCTGGGAACAGACGCGAATGCTATTTGCACTGTGTATGGCCAGAATAGCACAAGAGTGCTGTTCTTAGCCTGAATGAAAACTTGCTGCTAGAACTTGAATCTCAACGTGATTCAACTCCGTTTAGGAAGTTTAATTGATCCCTAGTGTGCCATGCAAGAAAAACACTCTGTTTTAGAGAAAACAGCATTCTTGCACTCTACTACGTTTCTTATAGGTCCAGTACAGTGAGCTAGCTCAGAACAAAAGAACTGTGCTTCCTACACAAACGGGGCATATCTAGTTCAACTCAGTATTGTACACTGAGTAAAACAGGAGCTTCTCTTCATTCCAATACACTGTACTGGCTGGGAACAGACGCGAATACTATTTGCACTGTGTAAGGCCAGAATAGCACAAGAGTGCTGTTCTTAGCCTGAATGAACACTTGCTTGTAGAACTTGAATCTCAACGTGATTCAACTCCGTTTAGGAAGTTTAATTGAACCCTAGTGTGCCATGAAAGGAAAACCATCTGTTTTAGAAAAAATAGCATTCTTGCACTCTACTGTGTTTGCTATAGGGCCCGTACAGTGAGCTAGCTCAGAACAAAAGAACTGTGCTTCCTACACAAACGGGGCATATCTAGTTCAACTCAGTATTGGAAACTGAGTAAAACAGGAGATTCTCTTCATTCCAATACACTGTACTGGCTGGAAACAGACGCGAATGCTATTTGTACTGAGTATGGCCAGAATAGCACAAGAGTGCTGTTCTTAGCCTCAATGAACACTTGCTGCTAGAACTTGAATCTCAACGTGATTCAACTCCGTTTAAGAAATTTAATTGAACCCTAGTGTGCCGTGAAAGAAAAACACTCTGTTTTAGAGAAAATAGCATTCTTGCAGTCTACTGTGTTTGCTATAGGGCCCGTACAGTGAGCTAGCTCAGAACAAAAGAACTGTGCTTCCTACACAAACGGGGCATATCTAGTTCAACTCAGTATTGGAAACTGAGAAAAACAGGAGATTCTCTTCAGTCCAATACACTGTACTGGCTGGGAACAGACGCGAATGCTATTTGCACTGTGTATGGCCAGAATAGCACAAGAGTGCTGTTCTTAGCCTCAATGAACACTTGCTGCTAGAACTTGAATCTCAACGTGATGAACTTCGTTTAGGAAGTTTAATTGAACTCTAGTGTGCCATGCAAAGAAAACACTCTGTTTTAGAGAAAACAGCATTCTTGCACTCTACTGTGTTTCCTATAGAGCCCGTACAGTGAGCTAGCTCAGAACAAAAGAACTGTGCTTCCTACACAAACGGGGCATATCTAGTTCAACTCAGTATTGAAAACTGAGTAAAACAGGAGTTTCTCTTCAGTCCAATACACTGTACTGGCTGGGAACAGACGCGAATGCTATTTGCACTGTGTATGGCCAGAATAGCACAAGTGTGCTGTTCTTAGCCTATATGAACACTTGCGGCTAGAACTTGAATCTCAACGTTATTCAACTCCGTTTTTGAAGTTTAATTGAACCCTAGTGTGCCATGCAAGGAAAACACTCAGTTTTAGAGGAAATAGCATTCTTGCACTCTACTGTGTTTGCTATAGGGCCCGTACAGTGAGCTAGCTCAGAACAAAAGAACTGTGCTTCCTACACAAACGGGGCATATCTAGTTCAACTCAGTATTGGAAACTGAGTAAAACAGGAGCTTCTCTTCAGTCCAATACACTGTACTGGCTGGGAACAGACACGAATGCTATTTGCACTGTGTATGGCCAGAATACCAAAAGAGTGCTGTTCTTAGCCTGAATGAACACTTGCTGCTAGAACTTGAATCTCAACGTGATTCAACTCCGTTTAGGAAGTTTAATTGAACCCTAATGTGCCATGCAAGAAAAACACTCTGTTTTAGAGAAAACAGCATTCTTGCACTCTACTATGTTTCTTATAGTGCCAGTACAGTGAGCTAGCTCAGAACAAAAGAACTGTGCTTCCTACACAAACGGGGCATATCTAGTTCAACTCAGTATTGTAAACTGAGTAAAACAGGAGCTTCTCTTCAGTCCAAAACACTGTACTTGCTGGGAACAGACGCGAATGCTATTTTCACTGTGTATGGCCAGAATAGCACAAGAGTGCTGTTCTTAGCCTGAATGAACACTTGGTGCTAGAACTTGAATCTCAACGTGATCCAACTCCGTTTAGGAAGTTTAATTGAACCCTAGTGTGCCATGCAAGGAAAATACTCTGTTTTAGAGAAAATAGCATTCTTGCACTCTACTGTGTTTGCTATAGGGCCCGTACAGTGAGCTAGCTCAGAACAAAAGAACTGTGCTGACTACACAAACGGGGCATATCTAGTTCAACTCAGTATTGGAAGCTGAGTAAAACAGGAGCTTCTCTTCAGTCCAATACACGGTACTGGCTGGGAACAGACTCGAATGCTATTTGCACTGTGTATGGCCAGAATAGCACGAGTGCTGTTCTTAGCCTGAATGAACACTTGCTGCTAGAACTTGAATCTCAACGTGATTCAACTCCGTTTAGGAAGTTTAATTGAACCCTAGTGTGCCATGCAAGGAAAACACTCTGTTTTAGAGAAAATAGCATTCTTGCACTCTACTGTGTTTGCTATAGGGCCCGTACAGTGAGCTAGCTCAGAAAAAAAGAACTGTGCTTCCTACACAAACGGGGCATATCTAGTTCAACTCAGTATTGTAAACTGAGTAAAACAGGAGCTTCTCTTCAGTCCAATACACTGTACTGGCTGGGAACAGACGCAAATGCTATTTGCACTGTGTATGGCCAGAATAGCACATGAGTGCTGTTCTTAGCCTCAATGAACACTTGGTGCTCGAACTTGAATCTCAACGTGATTCAACTCCGTTTAGGAAGTTTAATTGAACCCTAGTGTGCCGTGAAAGAAAAAACTCTGTTTTAGAGAAAATAGCATTCTTGCAGTCTACTGTGTTTGCTATAGGGCCCGTACAGTGAGCTAGCTCAGAACAAAAGAACTGTGCTTCCTACACAAACGGGGCATATCTAGTTCAACTCAGTATTGGAAACTGAGTAAAGCAGGAGCTTCTCTTCAGTCCAATACACTGTACTGGCTGGGAACAGACGCGAATGCTATTTGCACTGTGTAAGGCCAGAATAGCACAAGAGTCCTGTTCTTAGCCTGAATGAACACTTGCTGCTAGAACTTGAATCTCAACGTGATTCAACTGCATTTAGGAAGTTTAATTGAACCCTAGTGTGCCATGCATGAAAAACACTCTGTTTTAGAGAAAACAGCATTCTTGCACTCTACTGTGTTTCCTATAGGGCCCGTACAGTGTGCTACCTCAGAACAAAAGAACTGTGCTTCCTACACAAACGGGGCATATCTAGTTCAACTCAGTATTGGAAACTGAGTAAAACAGGAGCTTCTCTTCAGTCCAATACACGCTACTGGCTGGGAACAGACGCGAATGCTATTTGCACTGTGTATGGCCAGAATAGCACAAGAGTGCTGTTCTTAGCCTGAATGAACACTTGCTGCTAGAACTTGAATCTCAACGTGATTCAACTCCGTTTAGGAAGTTTAATTGAACCCTAGTGTGCCATGCAAGAAAAACACTCTGTTTTAGAGAAAACAGCATTCTTGCACTCTACTATGTTTCTTATAGGTCCAGTACAGTGAGCTAGCTCAGAACAAAAGAACTGTGCTTCCTACACAAACGGGGCATATCTAGTTCAACTCAGTATTGTAAACTGAGTAAAACAGGAGCATCTCTTCAGTCCAATACACTGTACTGGCTGGGAACAGACGCAAATGCTATTTGCACTGTGTATGGCCAGAATAGCACAAGAGTGCTGTTCTTAGCCTCAATGAACACTTGGTGCTCGAACTTGAATCTCAACGTGATTCAACTCCGTTTAGGAAGTTTAATTGAACCCTAGTGTGCCGTGAAAGAAAAAACTCTGTTTTAGAGAAAATAGCATTCTTGCAGTCTACTGTGTTTGCTATAGGGCCCGTACAGTGAGCTAGCTCAGAACAAAAGAACTGTGCTTCCTACACAAACGGGGCATATCTAGTTCAACTCAGTATTGGAAACTGAGTAAAGCAGGAGCTTCTCTTCAGTCCAATACACTGTACTGGCTGGGAACAGACGCGAATGCTATTTGCACTGTGTAAGGCCAGAATAGCACAAGAGTGCTGTTCTTAGCCTGAATGAACACTTGCTGCTAGAACTTGAATCTCAACGTGATTCAACTGCATTTAGGAAGTTTAATTGAAACCTAGTGTGCCATGCATGAAAAACACTCTGTTTTAGAGAAAACAGCATTCTTGCACTCTACTGTGTTTCCTATAGGGCCCGTACAGTGTGCTACCTCAGAACAAAAGAACTGTGCTTCCTACACAAACGGGGCATATCTAGTTCAACTCAGTATTGGAAACTGAGTAAAACAGGAGCTTCTCTTCAGTCCAATACACGCTACTGGCTGGGAACAGACGCGAATGCTATTTGCACTGTGTATGGCCAGAATAGCACAAGAGTGCTGTTCTTAGCCTCAATGAACACTTGCTGCTAGAACTTGAATCTCAACGTGATTCAACTCCGTTTAGGAAGTTTAATTGAACCCTAGTGTGCCATGCAAGAAAAACACTCTGTTTTAGAGAAAACAGCATTCTTGCACTCTACTATGTTTCTTATAGGTCCAGTACAGTGAGCTAGCTCAGAACAAAAGAACTGTGCTTCCTACACAAACGGGGCATATCTAGTTCAACTCAGTATTGTAAACTGAGTAAAACAGGAGCATCTCTTCAGTCCAATACACTGTACTGGCTGGGAACAGACGCAAATGCTATTTGCACTGTGTATGGCCAGAATAGCACAAGAGTGCTGTTCTTAGCCTCAATGAACACTTGGTGCTAGAACTTGAATCTCAACGTGATTCAACTCCGTTTAGGAAGTTTAATTGAACCCTAGTGTGCCGTGAAAGAAAAAACTCTGTTTTAGAGAAAATAGCATTCTTGCACTCTACTGTGTTTGCTATAGGGCCCGTACAGTGAGCTAGCTCAGAACAAAAGAACTGTGCTTCCTACACAAACGGGGCATATCTAGTTCAACTCAGTATTGGAAACTGAGTAAAGCAGGAGCTTCTCTTCAGTCCAATACACTGTACTGGCTGGGAACAGACGCGAATGCTATTTGCACTGTGTAAGGTCAGAATAGCACAAGAGTGCTGTTCTTAGCCTGAATGAACACTTGCTGCTAGAACTTGAATCTCAACGTGATTCAACTGCATTTAGGAAGTTTAATTGAAACCTAGTGTGCCATGCATGAAAAACACTCTGTTTTAGAGAAAACAGCATTCTTGCACTCTACTGTGTTTCCTATAGGGCCCGTACAGTGTGCTACCTCAGAACAAAAGAACTGTGCTTCCTACACAAACGGGGCATATCTAGTTCAACTCAGTATTGGAAACTGAGTAAAACAGGAGCTTCTCTTCAGTCCAATACACGCTACTGGCTGGGAACAGACGCGAATGCTATTTGCACTGTGTATGGCCAGAATAGCACAAGAGTGCTGTTCTTAGCCTCAATGAACACTTGCTGCTAGAACTTGAATCTCAACGTGATTCAACTCCGTTTAGGAAGTTTAATTGAACCCTAGTGTTCCATGCAAGAAAAACACTCTGTTTTAGAGAAAACAGCATTCTTGCACTCTACTATGTTTCTTATAGGTCCAGTACAGTGAGCTAGCTCAGAACAAAAGAACTGTGCTTCCTACACAAACGGGGCATATCTAGTTCAACTCAGTATTGTAAACTGAGTAAAACAGGAGCATCTCTTCAGTCCAATACACTGTACTGGCTGGGAACAGACGCGAATACTATTTGCACTGTGTATGGCCAGAATAGCACAAGAGTGCTGTTCATAGCCTCAATGAACACTTGCTGCTAGAACTTGAATCTCAACGTGATTCAACTCCGTTTAGGAAGTTTAATTGAACCCTAGTGTGCCATGCAAGGAAAACCCTCTGTTTTAGAGAAAATAGCATTCTTGCACTCTACTGTGTTTGCTATAGGGCCCGTACAGTGAGCTAGCTCAGAACAAAAGAACTGTGCTTCCTACACAAACGGGGCATATCTAGTTCAACTCAGTATTGTAAACTGAGTAAAACATGAGATTCTCTTCAGTCCAATACACTGTACTGGCTGGGAACAGACGTGAATGCTATTTGCACTGTGTATGGCCATAATAGCACAAGAGTGATGTTCTTAGCATGAATGAACACTTGGTGCTAGAACTTGAATCTCAACGTGATCCAACTCCGTTTAGGAAGTTTAATTGAACCCTAGTGTGCCATGCAAGGAAAATACTCTGTTTTAGAGAAAATAGCATTCTTGCACTCTACTGTGTTTGCTATAGGGCCCGTACAGTGAGCTAGCTCAGAACAAAAGAACTGTGCTGACTACACAAACGGGGCATATCTAGTTCAACTCAGTATTGGAAGCTGAGTAAAACAGGAGCTTCTCTTCAGTCCAATACACGGTACTGGCTGGGAACAGACTCGAATGCTATTTGCACTGTGTATGGCCAGAATAGCACGAGTGCTGTTCTTAGCCTGAATGAACACTTGCTGCTAGAACTTGAATCTCAACGTGATTCAACTCCGTTTAGGAAGTTTAATTGAACCCTAGTGTGCCATGCAAGGAAAACACTCTGTTTTAGAGAAAATAGCATTCTTGCACTCTACTGTGTTTGCTATAGGGCCCGTACAGTGAGCTAGCTCAGAAAAAAAGAACTGTGCTTCCTACACAAACGGGGCATATCTAGTTCAACTCAGTATTGTAAACTGAGTAAAACAGGAGCTTCTCTTCAGTCCAATACACTGTACTGGCTGGAAACAGACGCAAATGCTATTTGCACTGTGTATGGCCAGAATAGCACATGAGTGCTGTTCTTAGCCTCAATGAACACTTGGTGCTCGAACTTGAATCTCAACGTGATTCAACTCCGTTTAGGAAGTTTAATTGAACCCTAGTGTGCCGTGAAAGAAAAAACTCTGTTTTAGAGAAAATAGCATTCTTGCAGTCTACTGTGTTTGCTATAGGGCCCGTACAGTGAGCTAGCTCAGAACAAAAGAACTGTGCTTCCTACACAAACGGGGCATATCTAGTTCAACTCAGTATTGGAAACTGAGTAAAGCAGGAGCTTCTCTTCAGTCCAATACACTGTACTGGCTGGGAACAGACGCGAATGCTATTTGCACTGTGTAAGGCCAGAATAGCACAAGAGTCCTGTTCTTAGCCTGAATGAACACTTGCTGCTAGAACTTGAATCTCAACGTGATTCAACTGCATTTAGGAAGTTTAATTGAACCCTAGTGTGCCATGCATGAAAAACACTCTGTTTTAGAGAAAACAGCATTCTTGCACTCTACTGTGTTTCCTATAGGGTCCGTACAGTGTGCTACCTCAGAACAAAAGAACTGTGCTTCCTACACAAACGGGGCATATCTAGTTCAACTCAGTATTGGAAACTGAGTAAAACAGGAGCTTCTCTTCAGTCCAATACACGCTACTGGCTGGGAACAGACGCGAATGCTATTTGCACTGTGTATGGCCATAATAGCACAAGAGTGCTGTTCTTAGCCTGAATGAACACTTGCTGCTAGAACTTGAATCTCAACGTGATTCAACTCCGTTTAGGAAGTTTAATTGAACCCTAGTGTGCCATGCAAGAAAAACACTCTGTTTTAGAGAAAACAGCATTCTTGCACTCTACTATGTTTCTTATGGGTCCAGTACAGTGAGCTAGCTCAGAACAAAAGAACTGTGCTTCCTACACAAACGGGGCATATCTAGTTCAACTCAGTATTGTAAACTGAGTAAAACAGGAGCTTCTCTTCATTCCAATACACTGTACTGGCTGGGAACAGACGCGAATACTATTTGCACTGTGTATGGCCAGAATAGCACAAGAGTGCTGTTCTTAGCCTGAATGAACACTTGCTTGTAGAACTTGAATCTCAACGTGATTCAACTCCGTTTAGGAAGTTTAATTGAACCCTAGTGTGCCATGAAAGGAAAACCATCTGTTTTAGAGAAAATAGCATTCTTACACTCTACTGTGTTTGCTATAGGGCCCGTACAGTGAGCTAGCTCAGAACAAAAGAACTGTGCTTCCTACACAAACGGGGCATATCTAGTTCAACTCAGTATTGTAAACTGAGTAAAACAGGAGATTCTCTTCATTCCAATACACTGTACTGGCTGGAAACAGACGCGAATGCTATTTGCACTGAGTATGGCCAGAATAGCACAAGAGTGCTGTTCTTAGCCTCAATGAACACTTGCTGCTAGAACTTGAATCTCAACGTGATTCAACTCCGTTTAGGAAATTTAATTGAACCCTAGTGTGCCGTGAAAGAAAAACACTCTGTTTTAGAGAAAATAGCATTCTTGCAGTCTACTGTGTTTGCTATAGGGCCCGTACAGTGAGCTAGCTCAGAACAAAAGAACTGTGCTTCCTACACAAACGGGGCATATCTAGTTCAACTCAGTATTGGAAACTGAGAAAAACAGGAGATTCTCTTCAGTCCAATACACTGTACTGGCTGGGAACAGACGCGAATGCTATTTGCACTGTGTATGGCCAGAATAGCACAAGAGTGCTGTTCTTAGCCTGAATGAACACTTGCTGCTAGAACTTGAATCTCAACGTGATGAACTTCGTTTAGGAAGTTAAATTGAACCCTAGTGTGCCGTGCAAGAAATACGCTCTGTTTTAGAGAAAACAGCATTCTTGCACTCTACTGTGTTTCCTATAGAGCCCGTACAGTGAGCTAGCTCAGAACAAAAGAACTGTGCTTCCTACACAAACGGGGCATATCTAGTTCAACTCAGTATTGTAAACTGAGTAAAACAGGAGCTTCTCTTCAGTCCAAAACACTGTACTTGCTGGGAACAGACGCGAATGCTATTTTCACTGTGTATGGCCAGAATAGCACAAGAGTGCTGTTCTTAGCCTGAATGAACACTTGGTGCTAGAACTTGAATCTCAACGTGATCCAACTCCGTTTAGGAAGTTTAATTGAACCCTAGTGTGCCATGCAAGGAAAATACTCTGTTTTAGAGAAAATAGCATTCTTGCACTCTACTGTGTTTGCTATAGGGCCCGTACAGTGAGCTAGCTCAGAACAAAAGAACTGTGCTGACTACACAAACGGGGCATATCTAGTTCAACTCAGTATTGGAAGCTGAGTAAAACAGGAGCTTCTCTTCAGTCCAATACACGGTACTGGCTGGGAACAGACTCGAATGCTATTTGCACTGTGTATGGCCAGAATAGCACGAGTGCTGTTCTTAGCTGAATGAACACTTGCTGCTAGAAATTGAATCTCAACGTGATTCAACTCCGTTTAGGAAGTTTAATTGAACCCTAGTGTGCCATGCAAGGAAAACACTCTGTTTTAGAGAAAATAGCATTCTTGCACTCTACTGTGTTTGCTATAGGGCCCGTACAGTGAGCTAGCTCAGAAAAAAAGAACTGTGCTTCCTACACAAACGGGGCATATCTAGTTCAACTCAGTATTGTAAACTGAGTAAAACAGGAGCTTCTCTTCAGTCCAATACACTGTACTGGCTGGGAACAGACGCAAATGCTATTTGCACTGTGTATGGCCAGAATAGCACATGAGTGCTGTTCTTAGCCTCAATGAACACTTGGTGCTCGAACTTGAATCTCAACGTGATTCAACTCCGTTTAGGAAGTTTAATTGAACCCTAGTGTGCCGTGAAAGAAAAAACTCTGTTTTAGAGAAAATAGCATTCTTGCAGTCTACTGTGTTTGCTATAGGGCCCGTACAGTGAGCTAGCTCAGAACAAAAGAACTGTGCTTCCTGCACAAACGGGGCATATCTAGTTCAACTCAGTATTGGAAACTGAGTAAAGCAGGAGCTTCTCTTCAGTCCAATACACTGTACTGGCTGGGAACAGACGCGAATGCTATTTGCACTGTGTAAGGCCAGAATAGCACAAGAGTCCTGTTCTTAGCCTGAATGAACACTTGCTGCTAGAACTTGAATCTCAACGTGATTCAACTGCATTTAGGAAGTTTAATTGAACCCTAGTGTGCCATGCATGAAAAACACTCTGTTTTAGAGAAAACAGCATTCTTGCACTCTACTGTGTTTCCTATAGGGCCCGTACAGTGTGCTACCTCAGAACAAAAGAACTGTGCTTCCTACACAAACGGGGCATATCTAGTTCAACTCAGTATTGGAAACTGAGTAAAACAGGAGCTTCTCTTCAGTCCAATACACGCTACTGGCTGGGAACAGACGCGAATGCTATTTGCACTGTGTATGGCCAGAATAGCACAAGAGTGCTGTTCTTAGCCTGAATGAACACTTGCTGCTAGAACTTGAATCTCAACGTGATTCAACTCCGTTTAGGAAGTTTAATTGAACCCTAGTGTGCCATGCAAGAAAAACACTCTGTTTTAGAGAAAACAGCATTCTTGCACTCTACTATGTTTCTTATAGGTCCAGTACAGTGAGCTAGCTCAGAACAAAAGAACTGTGCTTCCTACACAAACGGGGCATATCTAGTTCAACTCAGTATTGTAAACTGAGTAAAACAGGAGCTTCTCTTCATTCCAATACACTGTACTGGCTGGGAACAGACGCGAATACTATTTGCACTGTGTATGGCCAGAATAGCACAAGAGTGCTGTTCTTAGCCTGAATGAACACTTGCTTGTAGAACTTGAATCTCAACGTGATTCAACTCCGTTTAGGAAGTTTAATTGAACCCTAGTGTGCCATGAAAGGAAAACCATCTGTTTTAGAGAAAATAGCATTCTTGCACTCTACTGTGTTTGCTATAGGACCCGTACAGTGAGCTAGCTCAGAACAAAAGAACTGTGCTTCCTACACAAACGGGGCATATCTAGTTCAACTCAGTATTGGAAACTGAGTAAAACAGGAGATTCTCTTCATTCCAATACACTGTACTGGCTGGAAACAGACGCGAATGCTATTTGCACTGAGTATGGCCAGAATAGCACAAGAGTGCTGTTCTTAGCCTCAATGAACACTTGCTGCTAGAACTTGAATCTCAACGTGATTCAACTCCGTTTAGGAAATTTAATTGAACCCTAGTGTGCCGTGAAAGAAAAACACTCTGTTTTAGAGAAAATAGCATTCTTGCAGTCTACTGTGTTTGCTATAGGGCCCGTACAGTGAGCTAGCTCAGAACAAAAGAACTGTGCTTCCTACACAAACGGGGCATATCTAGTTCAACTCAGTATTGGAAACTGAGAAAAACAGGAGATTCTCTTCAGTCCAATACACTGTACTGGCTGGGAACAGACGCGAATGCTATTTGCACTGTGTATGGCCAGAATAGCACAAGAGTGCTGTTCTTAGCCTCAATGAACACTTGGTGCTCGAACTTGAATCTCAACGTGATTCAACTCCGTTTAGGAAGTTTAATTGAACCCTAGTGTGCCGTGAAAGAAAAAACTCTGTTTTAGAGAAAATAGCATTCTTGCAGTCTACTGTGTTTGCTATAGGGCCCGTACAGTGAGCTAGCTCAGAACAAAAGAACTGTGCTTCCTACACAAACGGGGCATATCTAGTTCAACTCAGTATTGGAAACTGAGTAAAGCAGGAGCTTCTCTTCAGTCCAATACACTGTACTGGCTGGGAACAGACGCGAATGCTATTTGCACTGTGTAAGGCCAGAATAGCACAAGAGTGCTGTTCTTAGCCTGAATGAACACTTGCTGCTAGAACTTGAATCTCAACGTGATTCAACTGCATTTAGGAAGTTTAATTGAAACCTAGTGTGCCATGCATGAAAAACACTCTGTTCTAGAGAAAACAGCATTCTTGCACTCTACTGTGTTTCCTATAGGGCCCGTACAGTGTGCTACCTCAGAACAAAAGAACTGTGCTTCCTACACAAACGGGGCATATCTAGTTCAACTCAGTATTGGAAACTGAGTAAAACAGGAGCTTCTCTTCAGTCCAATACACGCTACTGGCTGGGAACAGACGCGAATGCTATTTGCACTGTGTATGGCCAGAATAGCACAAGAGTGCTGTTCTTAGCCTCAATGAACACTTGCTGCTAGAACTTGAATCTCAACGTGATTCAACTCCGTTTAGGAAGTTTAATTGAACCCTAGTGTGCCATGCAAGAAAAACACTCTGTTTTAGAGAAAACAGCATTCTTGCACTCTACTATGTTTCTTATAGGTCCAGTACAGTGAGCTAGCTCAGAACAAAAGAACTGTGCTTCCTACACAAACGGGGCATATCTAGTTCAACTCAGTTTTGTAAACTGAGTAAAACAGGAGCATCTCTTCAGTCCAATACACTGTACTGGCTGGGAACAGACGCGAATACTATTTGCACTGTGTATGGCCAGAATAGCACAAGAGTGCTGTTCTTAGCCTGAATGAACACTTGCTTGTAGAACTTGAATCTCAACGTGATTCAACTCCGTTTAGGAAGTTTAATTGAACCCTAGTGTGCCATGCAAGGAAAACCCTCTGTTTTAGAGAAAATAGCATTCTTGCACTCTACTGTGTTTGCTATAGGGCCCGTACAGTGAGCTAGCTCAGAACAAAAGAACTGTGCTTCCTACACAAACGGGGCATATCTAGTTCAACTCAGTATTGTAAACTGAGTAAAACATGAGATTCTCTTCAGTCCAATACACTGTACTGGCTGGGAACAGACGTGAATGCTATTTGCACTGTGTATGGCCAGAATAGCACAAGTGTGCTGTTCTTAGCCTATATGAACACTTGCGGCTAGAACTTGAATCTCAACGTGATTCAACTCCGTTTTTGAAGTTTAATTGAACCCTAGTGTGCCATGCAAGGAAAACACTCAGTTTTAGAGAAAATAGCATTCTTGCACTCTACTGTGTTTGCTATAGGGCCCGTACAGTGAGCTAGCTCAGAACAAAAGAACTGTGCTTCCTACACAAACGGGGCATATCTAGTTCAACTCAGTATTGGAAACTGAGTAAAACAGGAGCTTCTCTTCAGTCCAATACACTGTACTGGCTGGGAACAGACGCGAATGCTATTTGCACTGTGTATGGCCAGAATACCAAAAGAGTGCTGTTCTTAGCCTGAATGAACACTTGCTGCTAGAACTTGAATCTCAACGTGATTCAACTCCGTTTAGGAAGTTTAATTGAACCCTAATGTGCCATGCAAGAAAAACACTCTGTTTTAGAGAAAACAGCATTCTTGCACTCTACTATGTTTCTTATAGTGCCAGTACAGTGAGCTAGCTCAGAACAAAAGAACTGTGCTGACTACACAAACGGGGCATATCTAGTTCAACTCAGTATTGGAAGCTGAGTAAAACAGGAGCTTCTCTTCAGTCCAATACACGGTACTGGCTGGGAACAGACTCGAATGCTATTTGCACTGTGTATGGCCAGAATAGCACGAGTGCTGTTCTTAGCCTGAATGAACACTTGCTGCTAGAACTTGAATCTCAACGTGATTCAACTCCGTTTAGGAAGTTTAATTGAACCCTAGTGTGCCATGCAAGGAAAACACTCTGTTTTAGAGAAAATAGCATTCTTGCACTCTACTGTGTTTGCTATAGGGCCCGTACAGTGAGCTAGCTCAGAAAAAAAGAACTGTGCTTCCTACACAAACGGGGCATATCTAGTTCAACTCAGTATTGTAAACTGAGTAAAACAGGAGCTTCTCTTCAGTCCAATACACTGTACTGGCTGGGAACAGACGCAAATGCTATTTGCACTGTGTATGGCCAGAATAGCACAAGAGTGCTGTTCTTAGCCTCAATGAACACTTGGTGCTCGAACTTGAATCTCAACCTGATTCAACTCCGTTTAGGAAGTTTAATTGAACCCTAGTGTGCCGTGAAAGAAAAAACTCTGTTTTAGAGAAAATAGCATTCTTGCAGTCTACTGTGTTTGCTATAGGGCCCGTACAGTGAGCTAGCTCAGAACAAAAGAACTGTGCTTCCTACACAAACGGGGCATATCTAGTTCAACTCAGTATTGGAAACTGAGTAAAGCAGGAGCTTCTCTTCAGTCCAATACACTGTACTGGCTGGGAACAGACGCGAATGCTATTTGCACTGTGTAAGGCCAGAATAGCACAAGAGTGCTGTTCTTAGCCTGAATGAACACTTGCTGCTAGAACTTGAATCTCAACGTGATTCAACTGCATTTAGGAAGTTTAATTGAAACCTAGTGTGCCATGCATGAAAAACACTCTGTTTTAGAGAAAACAGCATTCTTGCACTCTACTGTGTTTCCTATGGGGCCCGTACAGTGTGCTACCTCAGAACAAAAGAACTGTGCTTCCTACACAAACGGGGCATATCTAGTTCAACTCAGTATTGGAAACTGAGTAAAACAGGAGCTTCTCTTCAGTCCAATACACGCTACTGGCTGGGAACAGACGCGAATGCTATTTGCACTGTGTATGGCCAGAATAGCACAAGAGTGCTGTTCTTAGCCTCAATGAACACTTGCTGCTAGAACTTGAATCTCAACGTGATTCAACTCCGTTTAGGAAGTTTAATTGAACCCTAGTGTGCCATGCAAGAAAAACACTCTGTTTTAGAGAAAACAGCATTCTTGCACTCTACTATGTTTCTTATAGGTCCAGTACAGTGAGCTAGCTCAGAACAAAAGAACTGTGCTTCCTACACAAACGGGGCATATCTAGTTCAACTCAGTATTGTAAACTGAGTAAAACAGGAGCATCTCTTCAGTCCAATACACTGTACTGGCTGGGAACAGACGCGAATACTATTTGCACTGTGTATGGCCAGAATAGCACAAGAGTGCTGTTCTTAGCCTGAATGAACACTTGCTTGTAGAACTTGAATCTCAACGTGATTCAACTCCGTTTAGGAAGTTTAATTGAACCCTAGTGTGCCATGAAAGGAAAACCCTCTGTTTTAGAGAAAATAGCATTCTTGCACTCTACTGTGTTTGCTATAGGGCCCGTACAGTGAGCTAGCTCAGAACAAAAGAACTGTGCTGACTACACAAACGGGGCATATCTAGTTCAACTCAGTATTGTAAACTGAGTAAAACATGAGATTCTCTTCAGTCCAATACACTGTACTGGCTGGGAACAGACGTGAATGCTATTTGCACTGTGTATGGCCATAATAGCACAAGAGTGATGTTCTTAGCATGAATGAACACTTGGTGCTAGAACTTGAATCTCAACGTGATCCAACTCCGTTTAGGAAGTTTAATTGAACCCTAGTGTGCCATGCAAGGAAAATACTCTGTTTTAGAGAAAATAGCATTCTTGCACTCTACTGTGTTTGCTATAGGGCCCGTACAGTGAGCTAGCTCAGAACAAAAGAACTGTGCTGACTACACAAACGGGGCATATCTAGTTCAACTCAGTATTGGAAGCTGAGTAAAACAGGAGCTTCTCTTCAGTCCAATACACGGTACTGGCTGGGAACAGACTCGAATGCTATTTGCACTGTGTATGGCCAGAATAGCACGAGTGCTGTTCTTAGCCTGAATGAACACTTGCTGCTAGAACTTGAATCTCAACGTGATTCAACTCCGTTTAGGAAGTTTAATTGAACCCTAGTGTGCCATGCAAGGAAAACACTCTGTTTTAGAGAAAATAGCATTCTTGCACTCTACTGTGTTTGCTATAGGGCCCGTACAGTGAGCTAGCTCAGAAAAAAAGAACTGTGCTTCCTACACAAACGGGGCATATCTAGTTCAACTCAGTATTGTAAACTGAGTAAAACAGGAGCTTCTCTTCAGTCCAATACACTGTACTGGCTGGGAACAGACGCAAATGCTATTTGCACTGTGTATGGCCAGAATAGCACATGAGTGCTGTTCTTAGCCTCAATGAACACTTGGTGCTCGAACTTGAATCTCAACGTGATTCAACTCCGTTTAGGAAGTTTAATTGAACCCTAGTGTGCCGTGAAAGAAAAAACTCTGTTTTAGAGAAAATAGCATTCTTGCAGTCTACTGTGTTTGCTATAGGGCCTGTACAGTGAGCTAGCTCAGAACAAAAGAACTGTGCTTCCTACACAAACGGGGCATATCTAGTTCAACTCAGTATTGGAAACTGAGTAAAGCAGGAGCTTCTCTTCAGTCCAATACACTGTACTGGCTGGGAACAGACGCGAATGCTATTTGCACTGTGTATGGCCAGAATAGCACAAGAGTCCTGTTCTTAGCCTGAATGAACACTTGCTGCTAGAACTTGAATCTCAACGTGATCCAACTGCATTTAGGAAGTTTAATTGAACCCTAGTGTGCCATGCATGAAAAACACTCTGTTTTAGAGAAAACAGCATTCTTGCACTCTACTGTGTTTCCTATAGGGCCCGTACAGTGTGCTACCTCAGAACAAAAGAACTGTGCTTCCTACACAAACGGGGCATATCTAGTTCAACTCGGTATTGGAAATTGAGTAAAACAGGAGCTTCTCTTCAGTCCAATACACGCTACTGGCTGGGAACAGACGCGAATGCTATTTGCACTGTGTATGGCCAGAATAGCACAAGAGTGCTGTTCTTAGCCTGAATGAACACTTGCTGCTAGAACTTGAATCTCAACGTGATTCAACTCCGTTTAGGAAGTTTAATTGAACCCTAGTGTGCCATGCAAGAAAAACACTCTGTTTTAGAGAAAACAGCATTCTTGCACTCTACTATGTTTCTTATAGGTCCAGTACAGTGAGCTAGCTCAGAACAAAAGAACTGTGCTTCCTACACAAACGGGGCATATCTAGTTCAACTCAGTATTGTAAACTGAGTAAAACAGGAGCTTCTCTTCATTCCAATACACTGTACTGGCTGGGAACAGACGCGAATACTATTTGCACTGTGTATGGCCAGAATAGCACAAGAGTGATGTTCTTAGCCTGAATGAACACTTGCTTGTAGAACTTGAATCTCAACGTGATTCAACTCCGTTTAGGAAGTTTAATTGAACCCTAGTGTGCCATGAAAGGAAAACCATCTATTTTAGAGAAAATAGCATTCTTGCACTCTACTGTGTTTGCTATAGGGCCCGTACAGTGAGCTAGCTCAGAACAAAAGAACTGTGCTTCCTACACAAACGGGGCATATCTAGTTCAACTCAGTATTGTAAACTGAGTAAAACAGGAGATTCTCTTCATTCCAATACACTGTACTGGCTGGAAACAGACGCGAATGCTATTTGCACTGAGTATGGCCAGAATAGCACAAGAGTGCTGTTCTTAGCCTCAATGAACACTTGCTGCTAGAACTTGAATCTCAACGTGATTCAACTCCGTTTAGGAAATTTAATTGAACCCTAGTGTGCCGTGAAAGAAAAACACTCTGTTTTAGAGAAAATAGCATTCTTGCAGTCTACTGTGTTTGCTATAGGGCCCGTACAGTGAGCTAGCTCAGAACAAAAGAACTGTGCTTCCTACACAAACGGGGCATATCTAGTTCAACTCAGTATTGGAAACTGAGAAAAACAGGAGATTCTCTTCAGTCCAATACACTGTACTGGCTGGGAACAGACGCGAATGCTATTTGCACTGTGTATGGCCAGAATAGCACAAGAGTGCTGTTCTTAGCCTGAATGAACACTTGCTGCTAGAACTTGAATCTCAACGTGATGAACTTCGTTTAGGAAGTTTAATTGAACTCTAGTGTGCCATGCAAAGAAAACACTCTGTTTTAGAGAAAACAGCATTCTTGCACTCTACTGTGTTTCCTATAGAGCCCGTACAGTGAGCTAGCTCAGAACAAAAGAACTGTGCTTCCTACACAAACGGGGCATATCTAGTTCAACTCAGTATTGAAAACTGAGTAAAACAGGAGTTTCTCTTCAGTCCAATACACTGTACTGGCTGGGAACAGACGCGAATGCTATTTGCACTGTGTACGGCCAGAATAGCACAAGTGTGCTGTTCTTGGCCTATATGAACACTTGCGGCTAGAACTTGAATCTCAACGTTATTCAACTCCGTTTTTGAAGTTTAATTGAACCCTAGTGTGCCATGCAAGGAAAATACTCAGTTTTAGAGAAAATAGCATTCTTGCACTCTACTGTGTTTGCTATAGGGCCCGTACAGTGAGCTAGCTCAGAACAAAAGAACTGTGCTTCCTACACAAACGGGGCATATCTAGTTCAACTCAGTATTGGAAACTGAGTAAAACAGGAGCTTCTCTTCAGTCCAATACACTGTACTGGCTGGGAACAGACGCGAATGCTATTTGCACTGTGTATGGCCAGAATACCAAAAGAGTGCTGTTCTTAGCATGAATGAACACTTGCTGCTAGAACTTGAATCTCAACGTGATTCAACTCCGTTTAGGAAGTTTAATTGAACCCTAATGTGCCATGCAAGAAAAACACTCTGTTTTAGAGAAAACAGCATTCTTGCACTCTACTATGTTTCTTATAGTGCCAGTACAGTGAGCTAGCTCAGAACAAAAGAACTGTGCTTCCTACACAAACGGGGCATATCTAGTTCAACTCAGTATTGTAAACTGAGTAAAACAGGAGCTTCTCTTCAGTCCAAAACACTGTACTTGCTGGGAACAGACGCGAATGCTATTTTCACTGTGTATGGCCAGAATAGCACAAGAGTGCTGTTCTTAGCCTGAATGAACACTTGGTGCTAGAACTTGAATCTCAACGTGATCCAACTCCTTTTAGGAAGTTTAATTGAACCCTAGTGTGCCATGCAAGAAAAATACTCTGTTTTAGAGAAAATAGCATTCTTGCACTCTACTGTGTTTGCTATAGGGCCCGTACAGTGAGCTAGCTCAGAACAAAAGAACTGTGCTGACTACACAAACGGGGCATATCTAGTTCAACTCAGTATTGGAAGCTGAGTAAAACAGGAGCTTCTCTTCAGTCCAATACACGGTACTGGCTGGGAACAGACTCGAATGCTATTTGCACTGTGTATGGCCAGAATAGCACGAGTGCTGTTCTTAGCCTGAATGAACACTTGCTGCTAGAACTTGAATCTCAACGTGATTCAACTCCGTTTAGGAAGTTTAATTGAACCCTAGTGTGCCATGCAAGGAAAACACTCTGTTTTAGAGAAAATAGCATTCTTGCACTCTACTGTGTTTGCTATAGGGCCCGTACAGTGAGCTAGCTCAGAAAAAAAGAACTGTGCTTCCTACACAAACGGGGCATATCTAGTTCAACTCAGTATTGTAAACTGAGTAAAACAGGAGCTTCTCTTCAGTCCAATACACTGTACTGGCTGGGAACAGACGCAAATGCTATTTGCACTGTGTATGGCCAGAATAGCACATGAGTGCTGTTCTTAGCCTCAATGAACACTTGGTGCTCGAACTTGAATCTCAACGTGATTCAACTCCGTTTAGGAAGTTTAATTGAACCCTAGTGTGCCGTGAAAGAAAAAACTCTGTTTTAGAGAAAATAGCATTCTTGCAGTCTACTGTGTTTGCTATAGGGCCCGTACAGTGAGCTAGCTCAGAACAAAAGAACTGTGCTTCCTACACAAACGGGGCATATCTAGTTCAACTCAGTATTGGAAACTGAGTAAAGCAGGAGCTTCTCTTCAGTCCAATACACTGTACTGGCTGGGAACAGACGCGAATGCTATTTGCACTGTGTAAGGCCAGAATAGCACAAGAGTCCTGTTCTTAGCCTGAATGAACACTTGCTGCTAGAACTTGAATCTCAACGTGATTCAACTGCATTTAGGAAGTTTAATTGAACCCTAGTGTGCCATGCATGAAAAACACTCTGTTTTAGAGAAAACAGCATTCTTGCATTCTACTGTGTTTCCTATAGGGCCCGTACAGTGAGCTAGCTCAGAACAAAAGAACTGTGCTTCCTACACAAACGGGGCATATCTAGTTCAACTCAGTATTGGAAACTGAGTAAAGCAGGAGCTTCTCTTCAGTCCAATACACTGTACTGGCTGGGAACAGACGCGAATGCTATTTGCACTGTGTAAGGCCAGAATAGCACAAGAGTCCTGTTCTTAGCCTGAATGAACACTTGCTGCTAGAACTTGAATCTCAACGTGATTCAACTGCATTTAGGAAGTTTAATTGAACCCTAGTGTGCCATGCATGAAAAACACTCTGTTTTAGAGAAAACAGCATTCTTGCACTCTACTGTGTTTCCTATAGGGCCCGTACAGTGTGCTACCTCAGAACAAAAGAACTGTGCTTCCTACACAAACTGGGCATATCTAGTTCAACTCAGTATTGGAAACTGAGTAAAACAGGAGCTTCTCTTCAGTCCAATACACGCTACTGGCTGGGAACAGACGCGAATGCTATTTGCACTGTGTATGGCCAGAATAGCACAAGAGTGCTGTTCTTAGCCTGAATGAACACTTGCTGCTAGAACTTGAATCTCAACGTGATTCAACTCCGTTTAGGAAGTTTAATTGAACCCTAGTGTGCCATGCAAGAAAAACACTCTGTTTTAGAGAAAACAGCATTCTTGCACTCTACTATGTTTCTTATAAGTCCAGTACAGTGAGCTAGCTCAGAACAAAAGAACTGTGCTTCCTACACAAACGGGGCATATCTAGTTCAACTCAGTATTGTAAACTGAGTAAAACAGGAGCTTCTCTTCATTCCAATACACTGTACTGGCTGGGAACAGACGCGAATACTATTTGCACTGTGTATGGCCAGAATAGCACAAGAGTGCTGTTCTTAGCCTGAATGAACACTTGCTTGTAGAACTTGAATCTCAACGTGATTCAACTCCGTTTAGGAAGTTTAATTGAACCCTAGTGTGCCATGAAAGGAAAACCATCTGTTTTAGAGAAAATAGCATTCTTGCAGTCTACTGTGTTTGCTATAGGGCCCGTACAGTGAGCTAGCTCAGAACAAAAGAACTGTGCTTCCTACACAAACGGTCATATCTAGTTCAACTCAGTATTGGAAACTGAGAAAAACAGGAGATTCTCTTCAGTCCAATACACTGTACTGGCTGGGAACAGACGCGAATGCTATTTGCACTGTGTATGGCCAGAATAGCACAAGAGTGCTGTTCTTAGCCTGAATGAACACTTGCTGCTAGAACTTGAATCTCAACGTGATGAACTTCGTTTAGGAAGTTTAATTGAACTCTAGTGTGCCATGCAAAGAAAACTCTCTGTTTTAGAGAAAACAGCATTCTTGCACTCTACTGTGTTTCCTATAGAGCCCGTACAGTGAGCTAGCTCAGAACAAAAGAACTGTGCTTCCTACACAAACGGGGCATATCTAGTTCAACTCAGTATTGAAAACTGAGTAAAACAGGAGTTTCTCTTCAGTCCAATACACTGTACTTGCTGGGAACAGACGCGAATGCTATTTGCACTGTGTATGGCCAGAATAGCACAAGTGTGCTGTTCTTAGCCTATATGAACACTTGCGGCTAGAACTTGAATCTCAACGTTATTCAACTCCGTTTTTGAAGTTTAATTGAACCCTAGTGTGCCATGCAAGGAAAACACTCAGTTTTAGAGAAAATAGCATTCTTGCACTCTACTGTGTTTGCTATAGGGCCCGTACAGTGAGCTAGCTCAGAACAAAGAACTGTGCTTCCTACACAAACGGGGCATATCTAGTTCAACTCAGTATTGGAAACTGAGTAAAACAGGAGCTTCTCTTCAGTCCAATACACTGTACTGGCTGGGAACAGACGTGAATGCTATTTGCACTGTATATGGCCAGAATACCAAAAGAGTGCTGTTCTTAGCCTGAATGAACACTTGCTGCTAGAATTTGAATCTCAACGTGATTCAACTCCGTTTAGGACGTTTAATTGAACCCTAATGTGCCATGCAAGAAAAACACTCTGTTTTAGAGAAAACAGCATTCTTGCACTCTACTATGTTTCTTATAGTGCCAGTACAGTGAGCTAGCTCAGAACAAAAGAACTGTGCTTCCTACACAAACGGGGCATATCTAGTTCAACTCAGTATTGTAAACTGAGTAAAACAGGAGCTTCTCTTCAGTCCAAAACACTGTACTTGCTGGGAACAGACGCGAATGCTATTTTCACTGTGTATGGCCAGAATAGCACAAGAGTGCTGTTCTTAGCCTGAATGAACACTTGCTGCTAGTACTTGAATCTCAACGTGTTTCAACTCCGTTTAGGAAGTTTAATTGAACCCTAGTGTGCCATGCAAGGAAAACACTCTGTTTTAGAGAAAACAGCATTCTTGCACTCTACTGCGTTTCCTATAGAGCCCGTATACTGAGCTAGCTCAGAACAAAAGAACTGTGCTTCCTACACAAACGGGGCATATCTAGTTCAACTCAGTATTGTAAACTGAGTAAAACAGGAGCTTCTCTTCAGTCCAATACACTGTACTGGCTGGGAACAGACGCGAATGCTATTTGCACTGTGTATGGCCAGAATAGCACAAGAGTGCTGTTCTTAGCCTGAATGAACACTTGCTGCTAGAACTTGAATCTCAACGTGATTCAACTCCGTTTAGGAAGTTTAATTGAACCCTAGTGTGCCATGCAAGGAAAACACTCTGTTTTAGAGAAAATAGCATTCTTGCACTCTACTGTGTTTGCTATAGGGCCCTTACAGTGAGCTAGCTCAGAACAAAAGAACTGTGCTTCCTACACAAACGGGGCATATCTAGTTCAACTCAGTATTGTAAACTGAGTAAAACAGGAGCTTCTCTTCAGTCCAAAACACTGTACTTGCTGGGAACAGACGCGAATGCTATTTTCACTGTGTATGGCCAGAATAGCACAAGAGTGCTGTTCTTAGCCTGAATGAACACTTGCTGCTAGAACTTGAATCTCAACGTGATTCAACTCCGTTTAGCAAGTTTAATTGAACCCTAGTGTGCCATGCAAGGAAAACACTCTTTTTTAGAGAAAATAGTATTCTTGCACTCTACTGTGTTTGCTATAGGGCCCTTACAGTGAGCTAGCTCAGAACAAAAGAACTGTGCTTCCTACACAAACGGGGCATATCTAGTTCAACTCAGTATTGGAAACTGAGTAAAACAGGAGCTTCTCTTCAGTCCAATACACTGTACTGGCTGGGAACAGACGCGAATGCTATTTGCACTGTGTATGGCCAGAATAGCACAAGAGTGCTGTTCTTAGCCTGAATGAACACTTGCTGGAAGAACTTGAATCTCAACGTGATTCAACTCCGTTTAGGAAGTTTAATTGAACCCTAGTGTGCCATGCAAGGAAAACACTCTGTTTTAGAGAAAATAGCATTCTTGCACTCTACTGTGTTTGCTAAAGGGCCCGTACAGTGAGCTAGCTCAGAACAAAAGAACTGTGCTTCCTACACAAACGGGGCATATCTAGTTCAACTCAGTACTGTAAACTGAGTAAAACAGGAGCTTCTCTTCAGTCCAATACAGTGTACTGGGTGGGAACAGACGCGAATGCTATTTGCACTGTGTATGGCCAGAATAGCACAAGAGTGCTGTTCTTAGCCTGAATGAACACTTGCTGCTAGAACTTGAATCTCAACGTGATTCAACTCCGTTTAGGAAGTTTAATTGAACCCTAGTGTGCCATGCAAGGAAAACACTCTGTTTTAGAGAAAACAGCATTCTTGCACTCTACTGTGTTTCCTATAGAGCCCGTATACTGAGCTAGCTCAGAACAAAAGAACTGTGCTTCCTACACAAACGGGGCATATCTAGTTCAACTCAGTATTGTAAACTGAGTAAAACAGGAGCTTCTCTTCAGTCCAATACACTGTACTGGCTGGGAACAGACGCGAATGCTATTTGCACTGTGTATGGCCAGAATAGCACAAGAGTGCTGTTCTTAGCCTGAATGAACACTTGCTGCTAGAACTTGAATCTCAACGTGATTCAACTCCGTTTAGGAAGTTTAATTGAACCCTAGTGTGCCATGCAAGGAAAACACTCTGTTTTAGAGAAAATAGCATTCTTGCACTCTACTGTGTTTGCTATAGGGCCCTTACAGTGAGCTAGCTCAGAACAAAAGAACTGTGCTTCCTACACAAACGGGGCATATCTAGTTCAACTCAGTATTGGAAATTGAGTAAAACAGGAGCTTCTCTTCAGTCCAATACACTGTACTGGCTGGGAACAGACGCGAATACTATTTGCACTGTGTATGGCCAGAATAGCACAAGAGTGCTGTTCTTAGCCTGAATGAACACTTGCTTGTAGAACTTGAATCTCAACGTGATTCAACTCCGTTTGGGAAGTTTAATTGAACCCTAGTGTGCCATGCAAGGAAAACCCTCTGTTTTAGAGAAAATAGCATTCTTGCACTCTACTGTGTTTGCTATAGGGCCCGTACAGTGAGCTAGCTCAGAACAAAAGAACTGTGCTTCCTACACAAACGGGGCATATCTAGTTCAACTCAGTATTGGAAACTGAGTAAAACAGGAGATTCTCTTCAGTCCAATACACTGTACTGGCTGGGAACAGACGCGAATGCTATTTGCACTGTGTATGGCCAGAATAGCACAAGAGTGCTGTTCTTAGCCTGAATGAACACTTGGTGCTAGAACTTGAATCTCAACGTGATCCAACTCCGTTTAGGAAGTTTAATTGAAACCTAGTGTGCCATGCAAGGAAAACACTCTGTTTTAGAGAAAATAGCATTCTTGCACTCTACTGTGTTTGCTATAGGGCCCGTACAGTGAGCTAGCTCAGAACAAAAGAACTGTGCTGACTACACAAACGGGGCATATCTAGTTCAACTCAGTATTGGAAGCTGAGTAAAACAGGAGCTTCTCTTCAGTCCAATACACGGTACTGGCTGGGAACAGACGCGAATGCTATTTGCACTGTGTATGGCCAGAATAGCACGAGTGCTGTTCTTAGCCTGAATGAACACTTGCTGCTAGAACTTGAATCTCAACGTGATTCAACTCCGTTTAGGAAGTTTAATTGAACCCTAGTGTGCCATGCAAGGAAAACACTCTGTTTTAGAGAAAATAGTATTCTTGCACTCTACTGTGTTTGCTATAGGGCCCGTACAGTGAGCTAGCTCAGAACAAAAGAACTGTGCTTCCTACACAAACGGGGCATATCTAGTTCAACTCAGTATTGTAAACTGCGTAAAACAGGAGCTTCTCTTCAGTAGAATACACTGTACTGGCTGGGAACAGACGCAAATGCTATTTGCACTGTGTAAGGCCAGAATAGCACAAGAGTGCTGTTCTTAGCCTGAATGAACACTTGCTGCTAGAACTTGAATCTCAACGTGATTCAACTGCATTTAGGAAGTTTATTTGAACCCTAGTGTGCCATGCATGAAAAACACTCTGTTTTAGAGAAAACAGCATTCTTGCACTCTACTGTGTTTACTATAGGGCCCGTACAGTGTGCTACCTCAGAACAAAAGAACTGTGCTTCCTACACAAACGGGGCATATCTAGTTCAACTCAGTATTGGAAACTGAGTAAAACAGGAGCTTCTCTTCAGTCCAATACACTGAACTGGCTGGGAACAGACGCGAATGCTATTTGCACTGTGTATGGCCAGAATAGCACAAGTGTGCTGTTCTTAGCCTATATGAACACTTGCGGCTAGAACTTGAATCTCAACGTTATTCAACTCCGTTTTTGAAGTTTAATTGAACCCTAGTGTGCCATGCAAGGAAAACACTCAGTTTTAGAGAAAATAGCATTCTTTCACTCTACTGTGTTTGCCATAGGGCCCGTACAGTGAGCTAGCTCAGAACAAAAGAACTGTGCTTCCTACACAAACGGGGCATATCTAGTTCAACTCAGTATTGGAAACTGAGTAAAACAGGAGCTTCTCTTCAGTCCAATACACTGTACTGGCTGGGAACAGACGCGAATGCTATTTGCACTGTGTATGGCCAGAATACCAAAAGAGTGCTGTTCTTAGCCTGAATGAACACTTGCTGCTAGAACTTGAATCTCAACGTGATTCAACTCCGTTTAGGAAGTTTAATTGAACCCTAATGTGCCATGCAAGAAAAACACTCTGTTTTAGAGAAAACAGCATTCTTGCACTCTACTATGTTTCTTATAGTGCCAGTACAGTGAGCTAGCTCAGAACAAAAGAACTGTGCTTCCTACACAAACGGGGCATATCTAGTTCAACTCAGTACTGTAAACTGAGTAAAATAGGAGCTTCTCTTCAGTCCAATACACTGTACTGGCTGGGAACAGACGCGAATGCTATTTGCACTGTGTATGGCCAGAATAGCACAAGAGTGCTGTTCTTAGCCTGAATGAACACTTGCTGCTAGAACTTGAATCTCAACGTGATTCAACTCCGTTTAGGAAGTTTAATTGAACCCTAGTGTGCCATGCAAGGAAAACACTCTGTTTTAGAGAAAATAGCATTCTTGCACTCTACTGTGTTTGCTATAGGGCCCTTACAGTGAGCTAGCTCAGAACAAAAGAACTGTGCTTCCTACACAAACGGGGCATATCTAGTTCAACTCAGTATTGGAAATTGAGTAAAACAGGAGCTTCTCTTCAGTCCAATACACTGTACTGGCTGGGAACAGACGCGAATGCTATTTGCACTGTGTATGGCCAGAATAGCACAAGAGTGCTGTTCTTAGCCTGAATGAACACTTGCTGCTAGAACTTGAATCTCAACGTGATTGAACTCCGTTTAGGAAGTTTAACTGAACCCTAGTGTGCCATGCAAGGAAAACACTCTGTTTTAGAGAAAATAGCATTCTTGCACTCTACTGTGTTCCTATAGGGCCCGTACAGTGAGCTAGCTCAGAACAAAAGAACTGTGCTTCCTACACAAACGGGGCATATCTAGTTCAACTCAGTATTGGAAACTGAGTAAAACAGGAGCTTCTCTTCAGTCCAATACACTGTACTGGCTGGGAACAGACTCGAATGCTATTTGCACTGTGTATGGCCAGAATAGCACAAGAGTGCTGTTCTTAGCCTGAATGAATACTTGCTGTTAGAACTTGAATCTCAACGTGATTCAACTCCGTTTAGGAAGTTTAATTGAACCCTAGTGTGCCATGCAAGGAAAACACTCTGTTTTAGAGAAAATAGAATTCTTGCACTCTAGTGTGTTTGCTATACGGCCCGAACAGTGAGCTAGCTCAGAACAAAAGAACTGTGCTTCCTACACAAACGGGGCATATCTAGTTCAACTCAGTACTGTAAACTGAGTAAAACAGGAGCTTCTCTTCAGTCCAATACACTGTACTGGCTGGGAACAGACGCGAATGCTATTTGCACTGTGTATGGCCAGAATAGCACAAGAGTGCTGTTCTTAGCCTCAATGAACACTTGCTGCTAGAACTTGAATCTCAACGTGATTCAACTCCGTTTAGGAAGTTTAATTGAACCCTAGTATGCTATGCAAGAAAAACACTCTGTTTTAGAGAAAACAGCATTCTTGCACTCTACTGTGTTTCCTATAGAGCCCGTATACTGAGCTAGCTCAGAACAAAAGAACTGTGCTTCCTACACAAACGGGGCATATCTAGTTCAACTCAGTATTGTAAACTGATTAAAACAGGAGCTTCTCTTCAGTCCAATACACTGTACTGGCTGGGAACAGACGCGAATGCTATTTGCACTGTGTATGGCCAGAAAAGCACAAGAGTGCTGTTCTTAGCCTGAATGAACACTTGCTGCTAGAACTTGAACCTCAACGTGATTCAACTCCGTTTAGGAAGTTTAATTGAACCCTAGTGTGCCATGCAAGGAAAACACTCTGTTTTAGAGAAAATAGCATTCTTGCACTCTACTGTGTTTGCTATAGGGCCCGTACAGTGAGCTAGCTCAGAACAAAAGAACTGTGCTTCCTACACTAACGGGGCATATCTAGTTCAACTCAGTATTGGAAAGTGAGTAAAACAGGAGCTTCTCTTCAGTCCAATACACTGTACTGGCTGGGAACAGATGCGAATGCTATTTGCACTGTGTATGGCCAGAATAGCACAAGAGTGCTGTTCTTAGCCTGAATGAACACTTGCTGCTAGAACTTGAATCTCAACGTGATGAACTTCGTTTAGGAAGTTTAATTGAACCCTAGTGTGCCATGCAAAGAAAACACTCTGTTTTAGAGAAAACAGCATTCTTGCACTCTACTGTGTTTCCTATAGAGCCCGTACAGTGAGCTAGCTCAGAACAAAAGAACTGTGCTTCCTACCCAAACGGGGCATATCTAGGCAACTCAGTATTGGAAACTGAGTAAAACAGGAGCTTCTCTTCAGTCTAATACACTGTACTGGCTGGGAACAGACGCGAATGCTATTTGCACTGTGTATGGCCAGAATAGCACAAGAGTGCTGTTCTTAGCCTCAATGAACACTTGCTGCTAGAACTTGAATCTCAACGTGATTCAACTCTGTTTAGGAAGTTTAATTGAACCCTAGTGTGCCATGCAAGAAAAACACTCTGTTTTAGAGAAAACAGTATTCTTGCACTCTACTATGTTTCTTATAGGGCCAGTACAGTGAGCTAGCTCAGAACAAAAGAACTGTGCTTCCTACACAAACGGGGCATATCTAGTTCAACTCAGTATTGTAAACTGAGTAAAACAGGAGCTTCTCTTCAGTCCAATACACTGTACTGGCTGGGAACAGACGCGAATGCTATTTGTACTGTGTATGGCCAGAATAGCACAAGAGTGCTGTTCTTAGCCTGAATGAACACTTGCTGCTAGAACTTGAATCTCAACGTGATTCAACTCCGTTTAGGAAGTTTAATTGAACCCTAGTGTGCCATGCAAGGAAAACACTCTGTTTTAGAGAAAATAGCATTCTTGCACTCTACTGTGTTTGCTATAGGGCCCGTATAGTGAGCTAGCTCAGAACAAAAGAACTGTGCTTACTAAACAAACGTGGCATATCTAGTTCAACTCAGTACTGTAAACTGAGTAAAGCAGGATCTTCTCTTCAGTCCAATACACTGTACTGGCTGGGAACAGACGCGATTGCTATTTGCACTGTGTATGGCCAGAATAGCACAAGAGTGCTGTTCATAGCCTCAATGAACACTTGCTGCTAGAACTTGAATCTCAACGTGATTCAACTCCGTTTAGGAAGTTTAATTGAACCCTAGTGTGCCGTGCAAGAAAAACACTCTGTTTTAGAGAAAACAGCATTCTTGCACTCCACTGTGTTTCCTATAGAGCCTATACAATAAGCTAGCTCAGAACAAAAGAACTGTGCTTCCTACACAAACGGGGCATATCTAGTTCAACTCAGTATTGGATACTGAGTAAAACAAGAGTTTCTCTTCAGTCCAATACACTGTACTGGCTGGGAACCGAGGCGAATGCTGTTTGCACTGTGTATGGCCAGAATAGCACAAGAGTGCTGTTCTTAGCCTATATGAACACTTGCTGCTAGAACTTGAATCTCAACGTGATTCAACTCCGTTTAGGAAGTTTAATTGAACCCTAGTGTGCCATGCAAGGAAAACACTCTGTTTTAGAGAAAATAGCATTCTTGCACTCTACTGTGTTTGCTATAGGGCCCGTACAGTGAGTTAGCTCAAAACAAAAGAACTGTGCTTCATACACAAACGGGGCATATCTAGTTCAACTCAGTTTTGGAAACTGAGTAAAACAGGAGCTTCTCTTCAGTCCAATACACTGTACTGGCTGGGAACAGACGCGAATGCTATTTGCACTGTGTATGGCCAGAAAAGCACAAGAGTGCTGTTCTTAGCCTAAATGAACACTTGCTGCTAGAACTTGAATCTCAACGTGATTCAACTCCGTTTAGGAAGTTTAATTGAACCCTAGTGTGCCATGCAAGGAAAACACTCTGTTTTAGAGAAAATAGCATTCTTGCACACTACTGTGTTTGCTATAGGGCCCGTACACTGAGCTAGCTCAGAACAAAAGAACTGTGGTTCCTACACTAACGGGGCATATCTAGTTCAACTCAGTATTGGAAACTGAGTAAAACAGGAGCTTCTCTTCAGTCCAATACACTGTACTGGCTGGGAACAGATGCGAATGCTATTTGCACTGTGTATGGCCAGAATAGCACAAGAGTGCTGTTCTTAGCCTGAATGAACACTTGCTGCTAGAACTTGAATCTCAACGTGATGAACTTCGTTTAGGAAGTTTAATTGAACCCTAGTGTGCCATGCAAAGAAAACACTCTGTTTTAGAGAAAACAGCATTCTTGCACTCTACTGTGTTTCCTATAGAGCCCGTACAGTGAGCTAGCTCAGAACAAAAGAACTGTGCTTCCTACCCAAACAGGGCATATCTAGGCAACTCAGTATTGGAAACTGAGTAAAACAGGAGCTTCTCTTCAGTCTAATACACTGTACTGGCTGGGAACAGACGCGAATGCTATTTGCACTGTGCATGGCCAGAATAGCACAAGAGTGCTGTTCTTAGCCTGAATGAACACTTGCTGCTAGAACTTGAATCTCAACGTGATTCAACTCCGTTTAGGAAGTTTAATTGAACCCTAGTGTGCCATGCAAGGAAAACACTCTGTTTTAGAGAAAATAGCATTCTTGCACTCTACTGTGTTTGCTATAGGGCCCGTACAGTGAGCTAGCTCAGAAAAAAGAACTGTGCTTCATACACAAACGGGGCATATCTAGTTCAACTCAGTATTGTAAACTGAGTAAAACAGGAGCTTCTCTTCAGTCCAATACACTGTACTGGCTGGGAACAGACGCGAATGCTATTTGCACTGTGCATGGCCAGAATAGCACAAGAGTGCTGTTCTTAGCCTGAATGAACACTTGCTGCTAGAACTTGAATCTCAACGTGATTCAACTCCGTTTAGGAAGTTTAATTGAACCCTAGTGTGCCATGCAAGAAAAACACTCTGTTTTAGAGAAAACAGCATTCTTGCACTCTACAATGTTTTTTATAGGGCCAGTACAGTGAGCTAGCTCAGAACAAAAGAACTGTGCTTCCTACACAAACGGGGCATATCTAGTTCAACTCAGTATTGGAAACTGAGTAAAACAGGAGCTTCTCTTCAGTCCAATACACTGTACTGGCTGGGAACAGACGCGAATGCTATTTGTAATGTGTATGGCCAGAATAACACAAGAGTGCTGTTCTTAGCCTGAATGAACACTTGCTGCTAGTACTTGAATCTCAACGTAATTCAACTCCGGTTAGGAAGTTTAATTGAACCCTAGTGTGCCATGCAAGGAAAACACTCTGTTTTAGAGAAAATAGCATTCTTGCACTCTACTGTGTTTGCTATAGGGCCCGTACAGTGAGCTAGCTCAGAACAAAAGAACTGTGCTTCCTACACAAACGGGGCATATCTAGTTCAACTCAGTATTGGAAACTGAGTAAAACAAGAGTTTCTCTTCAGTCCAATACACTGTACTGGCTGGGAACAGACGCGAATTCTATTTGCACTGTGTATGGCCAGAATAGCACAAGAGTGCTGTTCTTAGGCTATATGAACACTTCCTGCTAGAACTTGAATCTCAACGTGATTCAAATCCGTTTAGGAAGTTTAATTGAACCCTAGTGTGCCATGCAAGGAAAACACTCTGTTTTAGAGAAAATAGCATTCTTGCACTCTACTGTGTTTGCTATAGGGCCCGTACAGTGAGCTAGCTCAGAACAAAAGAACTGTGCTACATACACAAACGGGGCATATCTAGTTCAACTCAGTTTTGGAAACTGAGTAAAACAGGAGCTTCTCTTCAGTCCAATACACTGTACTGGCTGGGAACAGACGCGAATTCTATTTGCACTGTGTATGGCCAGAATAGCACAAGAGTGCTGTTCTTAGCCTGAATGAACACTTGCTGCTAGAACTTGAATCTCAATGTGATGAACTCCGTTTAGGAAGTTTAATTGAACCCTAGTGTGCCATGCAAGGAAAACACTCTGTTTTAGAGAAAACAGCATTCTTGCACTCTACTGTGTTTCCTATAGAGCCCGTACAGTGAGCTAGCTCAGAACAAAAGAACTGTGCTTCCTACCCAAACGGGGCATATCTAGGCAACTTAGTATTGGAAACTGAGTAAAACAGGAGCTTCTCTTCAGTCCAATACACTGTACTGGCTGGGAACAGACGCGAATGCTATTTGTAATGTGTATGGCCAGAATAACACAAGAGTGCTGTTCTTAGCCTGAATGAACACTTGCTGCTAGTACTTGAATCTCAACGTAATTCAACTCCGGTTAGGAAGTTTAATTGAACCCTAGTGTGCCATGCAAGGAAAACACTCTGTTTTAGAGAAAATAGCATTCTTGCACTCTACTGTGTTTGCTATAGGGCCCGTACAGTGAGCTAGCTCAGAACAAAAGAACTGTGCTTCCTACACAAACGGGGCATATCTAGTTCAACTCAGTATTGGAAACTGAGTAAAACAAGAGTTTCTCTTCAGTCCAATACACTGTACTGGCTGGGAACAGACGCGAATTCTATTTGCACTGTGTATGGCCAGAATAGCACAAGAGTGCTGTTCTTAGGCTATATGAACACTTCCTGCTAGAACTTGAATCTCAACGTGATTCAAATCCGTTTAGGAAGTTTAATTGAACCCTAGTGTGCCATGCAAGGAAAACACTCTGTTTTAGAGAAAATAGCATTCTTGCACTCTACTGTGTTTGCTATAGGGCCCGTACAGTGAGCTAGCTCAGAACAAAAGAACTGTGCTACATACACAAACGGGGCATATCTAGTTCAACTCAGTTTTGGAAACTGAGTAAAACAGGAGCTTCTCTTCAGTCCAATACACTGTACTGGCTGGGAACAGACGCGAATTCTATTTGCACTGTGTATGGCCAGAATAGCACAAGAGTGCTGTTCTTAGCCTGAATGAACACTTGCTGCTAGAACTTGAATCTCAATGTGATGAACTCCGTTTAGGAAGTTTAATTGAACCCTAGTGTGCCATGCAAGGAAAACACTCTGTTTTAGAGAAAACAGCATTCTTGCACTCTACTGTGTTTCCTATAGAGCCCGTACAGTGAGCTAGCTCAGAACAAAAGAACTGTGCTTCCTACCCAAACGGGGCATATCTAGGCAACTTAGTATTGGAAACTGAGTAAAACAGGAGATTCTCTTCAGTCCAATACACTGTACTGGCTGGGAACAGAAGTGAATGCAATTTGCACTGTTTATGGCCAGAATAGCACAAGAGTGCTGTTCGTAGCCTGAATGAACACTTGCTGCTAGAACTTGAATCTCAACGTGATTCAACTCCGTTTAGGAAGTTTAATTGAACGCTAGTGTGCCATGCAAGGAAAACACTCTGTTTTAGAGAAAATAGCATTCTTGCACTCTACTGTGTTTGCTATAGGGCCCGTACAGTGAGCTAGCTCAGAACAAAAGAACTGTGCTTCCTACACAAACGGGGCATATCTAGTTCAACTCAGTATTGTAAACTGAGTAAAACAGGAGCTTCTCTTCAGTCCAATACACTGTACTGGCTGGGAACAGACGCGAATGCTATTTGCACTGTTATGGCCAGAATAGCACAAGAGTGCTGTTCTTAGCCTCAATGAACACTTGCTGCTAAAACTTGAATCTCAACGTGATTCAACTCCGTTTAGGAAGTTTAATTGAACCCTAGTGTGCCGTGCAAGAAAAACACTCTGTTTTAGAGAAAACAGCATTCTTGCACTCTACTGTGTTTCCTATAGAGCCTGTACAGTAAGCTAGCTCAGAACAAAAGAACTGTGCTTCCTACACAAACGGGGCATATCTAGTTCAACTCAGTATTGGAAACTGAGTAAAACAAGAGTTTCTCTTCAGTCCAATACACTGTACTGGCTGGGAACAGACGCGAATGCTATTTGCACTGTGTATGGCCAGAATAGCACAAGAGTACTGTTCTTCGCCTATATGAACACTTGCTGCTAGAACTTGAATCTCAACGTGATTCAACTCCGTTTAGGAAGTTTAATTGAACCCTAGTGTGCCATGCAAGAAAAACACTCTGTTTTAGAGAAAATAGCATTCTTGCACTCTACTGTGTTTGCTATAGGGCCCGTACAGTGAGCTAGCTCAGAACAAAAGAACTGTGCTTCCTACACAAACGGGGCATATCTAGTTCAACTCAGTTTTGGAAACTGAGTAAAACAGGAGCTTCTCTTCAGTCCAATACACTGTACTGGCTGGGAACAGACGCGAATGCTATTTGTACTGTGTATGGCCAGAATAGCACAAGAGTGCTGTTCTTAGCCTGAATGAACACTTGCTGCTAGGACTTGAATCTCAACGTGATTCAACTCCGTTTAGGAAGTTTAATTGAACACTAGTGTGCCATGCAAGAAAAACACTCTGTTTTAGAGAAAACAGCATTCTTGCACTCTACTATGTATCTTAAAGGGCCAGTACAGTGAGCTAGCTCAGAACAAAAGAACTGTGCTTCCTACACAAACGGGGCATATCTAGTTCAACTCAGTATTGGAAACTGAGTAAAACAGGAGCTTCTCTTCAGTCCAATACACTGTACTGGCTGGGAACAGACGCGAATGCTATTTGCACTGTGTATGGCCAGAATAGCACAAGAGTGCTGTTCTTAGCCTGAATGAACACTTGCTGCTAGAACTTGAATCTCAACGTGATTCAACTCCGTTTAGGAAGTTTAATTGAACCCTAGTGTGCCATGCAAGAAAAACACTCTGTTTTAGAGAAAATAGCATTCTTGCACTCTACTGTGTTTGCTATAGGGCCCGTACAGTGAGCTAGCTCAGAACAAAAGAA